>NW_026596085.1:5054622-5154052 GCF_907164565.1 Psammomys obesus
CAACACCAGTCTCTGTCGGAGGAAATAAAAGACACAACAGCCACGATATACTGCCAATATCAAATTAGAAGGCCAATTACAAAACATAAAAATGATACCAAGAAAAGTGCCTTCCGGCATCTGGGGAATCTGGAGTCTTCACCACCTGTGGCTGATGGGAATGTAGAAAGCCATTTTGGACAGTACTTTGGTAGTTTCTCACAATGTTAAACATATATATATATACCAGAAACTCCACTCTCTTGTTATATTCCCAAGAGCTATAAAACCATATGTCCCCATGACAGCATGTCAGGTACATGTTTGTAACAGACATAAATATCCCTAACAACTCCAACATCCATTAGTTGATATATAGATAAAGGATAAAGCATCCCCACTCAATGGAATGTTATTTGGTCCCCAAAGGGACTGAAGTATCAATAAATACTTCAGCAAAAGACCCTTGAAAACAATGTGAGTGACAGAAAGCCGTCACGAAAGGCCACACACTACATAGCTTGACTTACACAATGTCCATAATAGACAGATCTACAGGAACAAAAGTAGATCAGTGTTTCTAGAGGCCAAGGAGATCACTGCTAATGGGCATTGGTTGCTTTTGGGTTTGCATTGGTTACTTTTCTGTTGCTGTGACACCACAACCACGGTAGCTTACAGAAGAATTTAACTTGGCTCACAGTTCCGGAGATGGGAGTGTCCCTCATGGCAAAGAGGCATGTTTGCAAGTGGCAGGAATGGTGGCAGGAGCCAGAAGCAGAGAGATCACAGTTTTTTAAATTGTAATTTTATTACAGTTTATTCAATTTGTAAACTGGCTGTGGCCCCCTCCTTCATCTCCTCTGAATCCTACCCACCATCTTTCTTCTTCTCCTATGCCCCTCCCCTAGTCCACTGATAGGGGAGGACCTCCTCCCCTTCCATCTGACCCTAGCCTATCAGGTCTCATGAGGACTGGTTGCATAGTCTTCCTCTGTGGCCTGGCAAGGCTGCACTCCTGCCTCCCCCCCCCCAAAGGGGGAGGTGATCAGAGAGCCTGTTACTGAATTCATGCCAGAGACAACCCTTGTACCTCTTATTAGGGAACCCACTTGGAGACTGAGCTGCCCATGGACTACTTCTGAGCAGGGGGTCTAGGCAATCTCCATGCATGGTCCCTAGGGAAGATGGCCAATCCTCATTCAGAAGGGCAAATATGACATCGACATCGGAAGCAGGGGAAGACAGGGAACAGGACAGGAGCCTCCCACAGACGGCCTCTGAAAGACTCTACTGATCAAGGTATCGAAGCAGAGGCTGAGACTCATAGCCAAACTTTGGGCAGAACACATGGAATTTTATGAAAGAAGGGGAGATAGAAAGACCTGGAGAGGACAGGAGCTCAATAAGGAGACCAACAGAGCCTAAAAAAATCTGGGCCCAGGGGTCCTGCAGAGACAGATACCCCAACCAAAATCACACTTCTTAACCCCCTCTCCCCCCGCCCCCCGACAGCACCACCAACTGGAGACCAAGTGTTAAGATGCCTGAGCCAAAGGGAAACAGTTCTCATTCAAACCGCCTCATTCCACTCCCTGGTCCCCATAGACCTATGGCCATATCATAAAGCAAACTATATTTAGCCCATCTTCAAAAGGTCCCATTGACTTTACAAAAATTTTTAAGGTCCCAAATCCAAAGTCTCTTTTGAGAATCAAGGCTATCCCTTAATTGTACCACCCCGTAGAACCAAATGCACACTACACACCTCTAACATAAAGGTACAGACTATGTGTTACTATTTAAAGAGCGAGAGATGGGGGTGTAACAAGGTAATAATGGACTGAAGAAAGACCAGAGCCCAGCAGGGAAAACAACAACAACAAAATCCCATAACTCTAAATTTGGTGTCTGGGACTTCAGTTTCAAAACAGTTAGATGGCTCTGCTCATTCAGCTTTTGGGCTGCAAGAGATGACGGCTTCCTCTCCCTGTACGCAGCTCTTCTTGGAAGGCATCTCATGGTTCTGGCATCTTCTGCATCTTGCGGCCTCCACTGTGACCCCGGCCTCACTTTCCCAGTTTTATAAAATGGTCTCCAAGGGCTTTTACGCAAGGACTCCTCTGCCACACTCAGCCTGCACCTCAGCGGAAGAGGAAGCATATATACCCTTTCTCTCTTTCATCTCTCTCCCCCAGAGACAGCACTACATGACAACACTGTCAGGGCTGACTGTCAGCACCCACTCAGTAACCCGAGCCTGGCCGCACAAACCTGTACTCTACTACCGGGGACGGAGACAGCAGGATTCCAGCAACTGAGTGGTGAGCCAGCCTAGGAAAAAGGTGGACTTCCGGATCAGTGAGGGATGCTGTCTCAAGGGGATAAGGCTGACAGCGAGAGGGGAAGATACAAGTTCTGCTCTGGCTTCTGTGTGCTCAGCTAACTGTGTGCATGGACCACAGGCACCATCTAACACACACATGTCTATACCCCACACACACTAACATACATACGCACACCACACACACGCTCACGCACATACGCACATCACACACGCTCACATGCAAACGCACACCACACACATTACAACAACACATACACATATACAAACGGACCTTGCCAAGCGAATCCTGCTTACTCTGAAGGTCTGTTCTGAGGTGCCACGTATGTGAGGGTGGAACAACGTTAGCCCAACCAAGAATCCAAAGACAAGTGGAGCGACGAGGCACCAACATTCATTTTTTGGCTGCAAACTCTTTCCAAGAAGAGCGGGAAGCCTTCAAGCAGCCGCCTTGGGCACACGAGCTCTGCAGCCTGGGCCGTGGATTGGGTGATGTACCTATATATCAGGCTGACAAGCAAACATCCCTCCTCAGAGCCAGGCTCACAGGCTCGGGGCTTGGAAAGTGTCATCCTCTCAGCGCCGAAGCCCACAGGCCACAATCTCCCTGTCACACCTGGACAGAGACCGTCAGAAGACAATGTGTGGCTCAGTGTTGTCTCCATTCTGGAGGCTGAGGCCATCAAAAGCAGGTGTGTAATCTAACATGGCTCCGAACAACACAGCAAATCCAGTGCGCCCAGACTCCCCCTAGATCAGTGGTTCTCAGTCTTCCTAATGCCGTGGCCCTTACATGCTGTGGAACCATAAAACTATTTTTGCTGCATATACCCATAATTTTGCTACTGTGATGAATTATAATGTAAACCTCTATCGATGGCTTTAGATGACCCCTGTGAAGGGGTCATTCGAACACAAAGGCGTCACAACCCCCAGGCGGAGAACCACTGTCCTAAGACAAAGCTAACACTTGAATTCTGGTACCAGTTCTCGAGTATTTAGTTTCCCCCCGCCTCTGACGCCGTAAGGAATAGTTTTATGAAAGTAAAAACATAGAACTGCAACTGGTCACTTGAGTTTCCAGTCATACAACTCTTAATACGGTTTAAGAAAAAGTCTTTTCTAAACACAGAAAACCACCAGCTTTCTCACTAAAACCCTAGGAAGTCAGA
This sequence comes from Psammomys obesus, assembly GCF_907164565.1. Classification (NCBI taxonomy): domain Eukaryota; kingdom Metazoa; phylum Chordata; class Mammalia; order Rodentia; family Muridae; genus Psammomys; species Psammomys obesus. Next base: position 5,058,118 of record NW_026596085.1, read on the forward strand.
GCTTTTCTTGGCCCAGGTCTGCCAAGCTGTGTAAAGCACTCCTTGGCAGCCAGACATTCAAGGGCAATCTTATCTCCGCGCCTTCCTTTTTCATACAAAGAACTATCTTAAACCGTCAGAGTGGGTTTTTTCTGTTTGTTTTATATCCCGGACATAATGTCAGACTCAGTGCTGGGTTATCTGAGAAGAATTCCATTTCATTTATTACTATTCTCAGAACAAAGAGGAGAGATCTGTGCAATGAGCGCTTGCAATGGGTTCTCCTTTACCAAAACTGTCTAAAACCCTGGAAACGGATTCGTGACTAATCAGTGTGGCAACAAGGGTTAAAGAGAGATTACCTCCAAGTGCAGTTATCTTGATCCAGATAGCCATAGAGGAAGCAGGCCACGCCCACCACCGCGGCTAGCAGAAGCATCTTCGTGTAATAGCCCAGCCAAGCAAAGTAGATTCCAATCTTCTCTCCATAATACTTCCTGGGGAGAGAGAGGGAGAGAGAAAGAGACAGTTTTCTCAGAGGATCTTCACCAAAACAGCTTCATCCTAGCATGGCTCCTTGGGTTTTTAAGAGAAGGAGGCTTTTTACCTAAACACCTGATTTGGTTCACCCCTCTGTCCTGTTCATCCTCACAGAGGCGCCTAAAGTTTAACCATGGACCAGAAAGGATATTACACGCATGGAAGCGGAGTGAATTTAAAAGGGGCCAAGGAAGGAGAAAGCACTTCGGATGGGGGGTGGAGGGGACAGGGCGTCCCTTGTTCTAGGTGAAGGTGAGCACCGAGTTGCAGTCTCTAAAAGACCTTTTACTATGAGGGGGTCTTCTGCCTGGTCGTCAGCTACCTGCCATTACGTGGCTAGAGAAAAGGCAAGAAGCGAGTTGTAGAGCCCAAGCCTTACTGACTACACAGCTGCCGTGGACGAGGTACGTTTCTGAGAAAACAATGGGTACCTCTGACCCTGGACGGTGCCACCCCACTCTCAAGCCGTGACTTCTCTCTACACAAACATATCTATACACCTACGGTGCAGTAAGAGAAACCCAGCAGGGGAATAGGAGCCGTTCCGTGAAGGTGTTCTCTCTCATACACCACCACCTTCTGTCTGACCACAAGCTATGGAATGAGCAAGACTCAGGCAAATAGTATTCCCGCCAGAGTAGCAAGCCAGGCCCAGTTTCACACAGTGGCCTCTCTGGGCCTCCAAGCAGGGACACCCCTGACACTTCCCTGGCCTCAGCAGCTTTCCTTAGTCACAGAGGGAAATCCTAGCTTTGATTCTAAAGTCAGAACCACATGGCCGAAGCTGCTACTTTCTGCTTCTTTCTGAAGCTGGAACATGACCTCCTTGTTCAATTACATTTGTAATTTCTGTTTTCCATGGTTTCCTTCACTGCCTAAGCTTGGCTGTTCTGGAACTTGCTCTGTAAACCAAGCTGGTTTTGAACTCAGAGATAGTCTTGCCTCAGTTTTCTGAATGCTGGGATTAAAGGCTTCTACCACACACCTGGACCTATTTTTCTTTCCACAAGATGGAAGCTTAGCTGGGTGGGATGTTGCCCTGAGGTCACCACTCCCTTCATTCTACTTAATATCCTTGAACATTGGATTTAGCTCCATTGCACTTCCTGGTGCCTCTTTAATCCCTTGAGCCATATATTTTGTATTTTTCTTATGCAGTTTGCTCTATTTGCAAAATGTTCTTCATAGTAGTGGACCACAGGACAGAGTCTATACTAGGCTATTTTTTGAGATTTCCTTTGTCATTGCCATGAATCTAAATCTCTTTGCCTTAGCCTCATGTAGACTCTTCAGGGAAGGGCAAAAAGCAGCCACATTTTTTTTTAACAAAATATTACGAGAATGATCTCTAGGCAACACACTAAAAATCTTCTCCTCTGAATCCTCTTAAGCCAGACTCCCACAGTTCAAATCACCCTCAGCACCACTCTCTTCCATGCCCCTGCTAGTATGGCCCATTAAGCCCTGCTTAAAGCATTCCACTGCTCTCTGAAGCTCCTAGAGCCATAGTCCTCCAAACAAAAGCGTGGTCAGCCCTATCACCGCAATACCCAAGGCCCTGGTACCAACTTCTGTCTTAGTTTGGGTTTCATTGCAGTGAAGAGACACCATGACCACAGCAACTTTTTTTTTTTTTTTTTGAGGTTGTGACAGACCATGGGCCTTTTGAAGCTGAACTAAATGTGTTTTGCATTACGTCATGGTTGCAAGCCTGCAAGGGCCAGGGAGTAGAATGATCAAACCTCTCTAGACGCTCCCAACCTGGATCTCTAGAGGCTGACTGAACTTCCTACTAAACTTTTTCCTATTCTATTTTTATTTTTCAAAAGCTTTATTTTGTTTTACAGGGATCTTTGCTGCCATCTACTCAGACTCTATCTCATTTTCTCTCTCCGAGGTAAATAAGGAGACCATGGCAGAACTCTTTTTCTGGGCTGAGATGTTTCCTGCAGATTGCTTTTTCCTAGTTTGCTTGGGTCACTTTTACAGAGAGAAAATGTCCCACTTTTGATAATTTCAAGATGTTACTGGTGACACAGGAAAGGAAATGACAGGTGGAGTAGGGCAGGGACAAGTTAGCAAATGCATTTGATTCACTTAAAACAAGAATCCCTCAAACCCACTGCTATGCATGCAGACATAAATGGTTTCTGAAGTTAACAAAATGGAGAAACTTCACAAGGCTGTCATCCTCGAATGCAGTCAGCCCTTCACCTGTGGGTCCGACACCCAGAGGTATCAACCGCAGACACTGGGGTTGTCTACAGCTATACCATGCTGAATGCACCGTCTCACCTGAAGACGCTGGGGTCAGAGTTCACCTACACTGAACATGCTGAGACTCTTGTTCCTGCGCTAACTCCCTGGACTGTACAGCAGAGGACCCACCCACAAACATGGTATTTCCACTACCTTAGGGATTATAAGCCATTAAAAGACGATTAAAGATTTAAGGTATGTGGGAGAAGGGCATGGGACGTAAGGGACTCCTTATTCTCAGAGGCTCCAGACAGCAGCTCCTCACGAGTGTCCAGAAGACTGTTTTTACACGTATACGCCCACATACTATTTTAATCTACCGGGTAGGCAGAGTTGGCAGGAGTACCTCTGTGTGACAATAATCCAGGTAATATTAAACAAGGGAGGACTAAAGAGGGCCAAATGGAATAATTAAATGAATCTTTATGAGATTATTAATCTAACAAACAAACAAAAAAATTTTTAATGGCTGCTACCTTCACAAAAACGAGGCAAGAGGAAACCATGCTAACAGAAGCACACAAGGCTGTATGTCAGGCATCCCTACACAAAGCAGGTCAAGCCACCGGGAGGGGATGATGTCACCACAGCAAACGCACAGGACAGAGGTGAGCTTCAACAATACCACCGCGCCAAGACCGCCGGCTTCTGAGAGACAAGTTCCATGCTCTCGTGATTTCCTCGGAGGTAACGAAATGACATCTAACAGCAGAAAAACACTGAAAATGCTCCCAGCTTCCCACACAATGAGCTAATGACTCTACCACTTACTCCTGAGCAATGAAGGAGTCTCTCTAGGTCGCTGGCTGACTGGTAACCTCTAACCCCTGGGCAGTTCCGGAGAGGGAAGAGAGTCTCTCCAGTTCGTGGTGGGACCACACTGACAGTTTGAGACACCACAGGGCTCCACTGGGTGCTTCTCACTGGAATACTGCCTTCTGCTCACCTGATAAGATCCAAGGGCTGCTTCTTGTATATGCTCCGAGGGTGAGCCCATTCCCTGTACAGAAGGTAACGCTCGCTAGGACAGCTGGGGTCCTCCGACACATAGTTGAATTTGCACTGAGGAGAAGCAGAAAGAAAGAAATGAGCACCACAGTCCTCAACTTAAAATGGCCATTGTGGGAACTGGGCTCCCACTTGTTGGAAGGGACAGCTATGCCATTTAAGTTCTAGTGATTCTAAAATAAGGGTGATAACTATTGCCCTTGAGGGTCTTCTGGGAATAGAGATGGCAATGGATGCTTGGATAGTGGGGCTGGTAGCTGTCACTCTTAGCGAGCAGGGCAGGGAGGTGTTGGGAGCCCCAACGATGCTGATGTCCTGAAATGAGGCAGTGCTGAGCAATAAGAAACGGGACCTCTCAAGACTTCAGGTCCTCTCAGTCCAGAGCCATCTATCTGAAAGCCCACCCTTGCATGGTGGGGGGACCAGGACACTGGTGGGCAGCAGGCCACTGTTGGTGCTTCATCAGCTCTCGGTTCAGCAGTTATGCTGGCGCTAAGTAAGTAGCAAAGACTGGGTCACGTCACCTAAGAAGCAGAGCCTCCTGCCTCTGTTTAGATCCAATCACCCCTTTTCCTGTCTAACCTACCCTCCTGCTCGTGCAGGGAACCGTATTACCAAGAAGCCCAGCCTTGGTAAGAGCCCTGATCCCTGCCTGCTCCCACTCACACCACTGGATTACTCCAGGCTTGGAGATCTGAAAGACCCGGGCACAGACAAACGTCAGTGAGTATTTTAGGATGGTTATGTCTGACACTAGCATCCAGAGAACGATGTGTACCGTCCCTGAGGTTCATAAGCTTCCACTGCTAGTTTTTGCTGGGGCACAAAAATAGAACCAACTGTCAGGCTCGGTGGCCACACTGGATCTCCCAGGAGGCTCAGGCCTTGCTGTCTCGGCCCCGCCTCCCACTCTCTGGCTCATCCATGTGAACCAAGCACCTGTTTGAAGTTCCAGTTTAGTTTTGATATATGGTAGATCTGAAGATTGTCCTCTACCCCCAATGCACATAACACATAGCAGCAATGGTCAAAGTCAGTGCTTGCTTTCTTTGGTTGTAGAGATTTAGATAAAGTGGTAGAAAATGCAACGAAGTACCAGTGTGATTGATGCGGTATTCAGTATGTTTCGATGACAGGACACAGTAAACGCTTCTAGATATATAACGGCCTTGCATGTATGTTGTAGTGAAGGTTGGAATGATCACGTTTAAAAGAATACAGTCCATAGGAGACACTAGCTGCTTGATAAACACTCCTGAATCCAATGGGTCACTGTAGCCTTTGAACAGTCCTTTCACAGAGTCAATACTCTGGGGCCTTGTCACTGTGACATGAACCCTGGTAAATCCCCTTTTAAGAGCCTGATAGAGCTTTGAAATAGTATTTCAAGGAGGAAAAGTCTACTTACAGAAAATGTCAAATTAGAATTTCTGACATGTTTTCCTTACAAACCAAACCAACCAACCAACCAACGAACCAACCAACCAACCCCTGTTCTTTTTTTTCTGGTAATGACATCTGTCAGTATTACGAAAGTAGCTACCGCTTACATGACAGGGTCTAATGCTTTATATAAAGTTAATTAGACAACTCGAGGAAGGAACCACAACACCTTCTTCGCTAACAAGGGCACGTGGGGGCAGGCGGAATAAATGGCTCACGAGGCCACCTAGCTGGGGCGTGGAAGAGAGACTGTACAACCAGTCACCCAGCAGGTGCTGCCCTGTGGAATCTGAGCTGTTGCCCCCTTTCCGGAGGGACAGAACTCTTCACTCTGCCTAGTCCTTTAAACCCAGCAACGGCTCTCTACCTAGGTGCTTTGGATTGTTCTTGCCCTGGACCAGCTTGTGATCTCTCCAGATATCATCTTTGTCTTACTGAGGAAGAGACAGAAGAAGTCTAATCCTCCCTGTCACTGGGCGCTTTTGGTTTCGCCATCTGACTTACGTCGTGTAGAGGGAACGCTGCTTTGTAGATTCCGGAACTGACCAGTCTATTAATCCCAAACTTGGTAACGTTGTTCATCACTTGGTATTTGACCCGAGAGAGGATGAAATAGACCTAAAAAGATTTCAAAACGGACTGTGTTGTTTTTACTGTAGAACTAGCCCATGAAACCACTGTTTATTACCACAGCAGAAAATGACAGGCACGGAACTAACACCGATACTACTAATTATAGTATTTTTTCAGTTTCTAAAAACAAAACCACAACAACTCCAACAAGCGGCTACTCACTCAACAGCAGCTGTCTCAAATCTCACCGAAACAGAAACCACATTCGGCTTAGACTTACAATGCGGCTTCTAGTGGCAGGGTTGAAGAAGGAGTCTCTGTCCAGGATATAAAAATCATTCATCCGGCTCTTCTCAAACGGTGCCGTGAAGAACTCCTGCTCCGGCTTGATGACACTCTCGTTCACGCGGAGGACCTTGGTGAACCAGTTGAGGGTGCCAAAGGCCGAGCTCAGTTTCAGGTCATTTGGTTTTAGGGGGAGTTTGATGTGCATGATCTCAGCATAAGTGCACAGCACTTCCCAGGGCGCATGCACCTTCACGAACACAAGCTTGTCATCGGAAACCTTGGAAGGAGCGAGGAAAACAAACAACTGTGTTCGCAATTTTAAAGCACAGATTCCCCCCACTTCCCGCGCTCCCGTAGGTTTTAAAACAGAAACCTACACAAAGAGGACACCAGCAGAAGTGAAGACAATGTCAGATCTGCAAATGATCATGCATTTTTTTTTTTCTTAAACATAATTCTTCAGTTTGAATTAAGAAACATAAGACTGGTAATTTTTAAAATATTTACTTTTTTAAGTTTTTACTTGTGTGTGCGTGTATGTGTCTGCGCTTGTATGTGCAGGTGGTACAGGTGGCTCACAGCAGCCAGGAGAGGGCATCAGATCCCTGGGAGCTGGAGTTGCAGGCAGATGCTCTGAGAACTGAACTTTGGTCCTCCCCGGGAGTGGCAAATGCTGCTAAATGCTGAGCCATCCCTCAGGACTCACACTAACAATATCTTAAGTGAGGAAAGCGAACTGTTAATTTGTCGGCACAGAATCTAAGTTAGTGGCTTGGAATAACAACACTAGGATAATTTTGCTATCTAAACCAGGAAACGGGCTGCTTTAATTTATGCCTATGCACTGTGCAATGTGGATATTGATGTCAAGGAATTACACTCACTACTACAGATAAGCAGTCTATCTGTAAAAGCCCGCTGTAAGGGTGAAGTGAATTCCCCCTTGCAAAGGAAGAGGCATGCACGGGGTGTGTCCGCTGGTCACATGTGCGGAAGTCAGAGGATGACTCTCACACGCCAGCTCTCGCCTCCAGCCACACAATCCCGGGCCTCACCTCATCCCATCAGGTTTTTGTGGCAGGTGCCTTTGCCCACTGAGCCATCTCACTGGCCTGTGGTACAGGCTTTGCCTGTCTCCTTTCCCCCGCTGTTTGTGGTCCAGCTCTGGCTGCATGGTTCCCGAGCACCCTCCCTCCCCACCAGTTCAGCTGAGGCACAAGCTCCCAAGCACAGTGGCTGGAGAAGGGTTTCAAAGAAACTAACACTTACTGAGCGCGTTGCCTCCAGCTGCAGGCCGTGGCAGATGAGGTTAGACTCATACGCTTGTCTTTTCCTCTGACAAAAGGAACAGGAATACAAGTTAGAACGCCAGTTTTAGCAGAAAAGACTGTTTTCAAAGGAAAAAAAATAGCTGACTGTTTTGGCCTTGAAGAGATACATTTGCTCAAGATGGAACAAAAGCAACCAGTTCAATGGTGATAGTTCCAAGAGAATGCAAGAGAATGTAATGTAATGGATTTCCTGTATTCTCTGGAGCGCTATGGACTGGCCTGTTGGGGCTTTGGTCCTTTGGGGGGGGGGGGTGTCTATAAAAATTTCTGTGGCACAATCCTTAGCTCCCAAAAGCACACAAAAGGAAAAAATTTTTTTGAGTCTCATTCACTGACCAGAGTTAAAGATTCCAGATTTAAATTTTTTACTCAAATGATTCAATATTAGATGCGTATAGATTAAACACACATAAATGCAAACAAACAAACAAACACATATGCGCACACACACTCCATGCGCAACTTACCTAAGTCAATACAACAATATAGAGAACTCTAACAAGGTTCAAGGTGTTTACAATGAAATGCTCATCAAGCCATAAACATCTCCAAGTCCACAAAATAGGAACTATCTGATAACATAGCCCCGCTCCCACGTTACAAGGCCAGTTCAGAAGGTACATACACATACATGCCCATGCAAATAAAACTTAAAAAAATAAACATTAAAAAATCACTAGTGTTGTTTCTTAATTCAAACTAAAGAGTTGTGTTTAAGTAAAAAAAAAAAAAAAAAAATGTATAATCATTTGCAAAGCTGATATTATCTTCACTCTCGCTTGAAGTGCTACTAAGTTCCAGATGGTCAGGCATCTGCAGACGGAGGCCCAGGGCATGAGGAAAGCATGCAGGCGTGCGGACTGCGGCTTGAGTTCCTGCCCTCATATCCCTTCAGCGCTGTACTTCAAGGTGTAAGCTGAAAGCCTTTCAAGCTGTAAGCCTTTCAAGCGCAGGTTGCTTTTTTGGGCCTGGGGTCGATCATAGCAATAAAGAGGAAGCAAAACAACTGTGCTGTGAAGGCATCAGAGAGAATGGGTGGGTGGGGGGTGGGGATGCGTAGGGGGGCAGAGGTTAAGAACACGAGCACTCACTGAGCTAGAACTCTCTTTCCATCAGTTATCACCTCTGCAGCCTACAGGAGGAAACCCAGTCCCTCTGTGTTGCTCTTTCATTTGTTCATACTTCAGGGGCGGCCCTCTACATTTGCATAAGACAGGGATTTAAACTGCCTGATGCACACAGACCTGAATGTCCATTTCTTGTAATGGTGGGAGGTGACTTGAGGCAACCTTCTCACTGAAGACAACTAAGAATAGTGGATGTTTTTCCTTCCTTCCTTCCTTCCTTCCTTCCTTCCTTCCTTCCTTCCTTCCTTCCTTCCTTCCTTCCTTGCTTCCTTCCTTCCCTTTCCCCCCTCTCTCTTTCTTTATTTCTTTCTTCCCTTTTAAAACAACTCCAACATCCATGTGCTGCCAGCCAGAGGTCAAGATAACCCAGGGGTAGCAGTCAGCCTCTTTACCCAGAAGGTACCACTTCTGACTTGCTCCTGAGAGGAACAGGGAAGGCCCTAAGCTGCTGTGCCCCAAATACAGAAAGATCCTTTTAAATTTGTTGTGGACACCCAGTATGTGGCTGACCCCGAGTCCAGCTCTACTCCAAACCTGTGTCCACAGTGGTTCTTTTGTTACTACTGTTGTTGTGGTTTGGTAGAGTCATATGAGAGAGAGAATCTCAACTGAGAAAATGTCTCCAGCAGATTGCTTGTAGGCAAGTCTGTAGGGTCTTTTCTTTATTAATGACTGATATAAATGGGCCCAGTCCATTGGGGTCAGTGCCACCCCTGGGCGGGTGGTCGTGGGGTCTGTAAGAAAGCAGGCTGAGCAAGCCATGAAGAGCAAGCCAGTAAACTTGGCTTCATGGCTCCAGCTAGGTTCCCACCTCCAGTTCACACCCTGATCCCCCTCAGTGGTGGGGTGGGACCTGGGAGTACAAAATAAAATAAAACCCTTTACTTCCCAAGTTGCTGCTGTTATTTACCATGGCAACTGAATCCCTAACTAAGACGCCCTGAACTGGAAACCAAGTGCTGCCATGCAAAGAGGAACTCATTCTGTGATGACGAGCCGGAAAGTCACCTCTAGAGAGAAAACTTAATGGAAAGCTGGCGGTGACCCCAGCAGCGGCCGAGATTTCAGTTAATATTTTATTACTTACTTTTCTGTCAGTGGGATAAAATTCCCAACAGAAATAGCTTAAAGGAGGAAGGGAATCCCGGCAGGGAAGATGGGCGGTGCTCATGGCGGCAGGAGGTGGAGAGTGGCCTGTTTACATGGTGGTGATCAGGAGACACGGGCCAGGGAGCTGCCCCACACTCCCAAGGTGCCCCTCATGCTTCGCACGTAACCAGCTGAACCCCATTCTCTGCTTGAGGGCTAGCTTCCTTTGTCGCAGAGTCCATGGTGGCCATCACTGTATCTTCCTTCCTCCCCATTAATTGCTGGTGCCATCTTTCTCTATGGCACCGGAAAGCCACTCACTTCTTGATCTTACTGGGTAATGCCTTCTATTTTTCTCACTGCTCTTACCTGTCAGCCAAAAATCACTTAAAATGCTTTCCATTCTAAGACCATCAAATCTCCCATGGTCCTCTTGTCTTTTATTACCACTCCTGCCCCTAGAGATGTGGATGATTTAATATCAGTATCATTAGTACTTAATGACTCAGGCCCATACAATAGCGTGCACGCCGTAAATGTCTGAAAAATGAATAAACTGAGCGCACTGTAGACTAGCGGCTCCCTGTTGCTCAGAGATGAACTGGCTCAGAAATGAGACCACTGAAGAAACAACTGGGCTCCTTCATCCTTAACCCCCAGTGAGTCTTTAGCTGTGGGTACTGTAGGGTAGAGTGGAGGAGGAGAGGTACAGTTCTATTGTTGGAGTACCCCAATATCAGAGACCACAGAGCTTCCACAGCATTTGAGGTTCCCAGGCATGACAGAGAGTTGAAGAAGAAGAAGACAGAAGAGGAATGGTTGGAAAGCCGGGCTAGTCTCTCATCAGACACACCAAAGCAGCCACTCCTCACTTGGTCTTGACACCTGCACCAACCACATATCATACACTGGACTTTGCAAACCAGATGCGGTCTGTTCCTCCACGGATTTCTCTGAATGGAGGCGGTAACTTCCCGCTACCTTCACTGGCACTCTCCTCATGGATCTACTCAACCCCCTGAACATCCTCTTTCTGCTCTCATAATTTGGATTTCCTTTACTTCCGGATGAGGGGCAAAACTCAAATCCTAGCTCTTGTATTTAACTAACCTGTGTGATGCTGGGCAGTTATCTGAGATAAGTACCACCGTTTCCATCTCTAGAGTTGGTGAAGAAATCGCTTCATCTTAGGATTAAAGATTACATGTGACTTCAGGAATACAATGTGACCCATGAGGTACAGTCCACAGGACTTGCAGAATCACCTCTCCTTTCAGAAATATGAAAAACTGGCTGTCCACCCTGCCCCTGCACTACACACCCAGTGACCCCAAATCCCTCCGCCGAGAAGCTTTGTGCCCTTCTACAGGAACGTTTCAAACAGCCTTAACCTTCAGTTACCTGGCCCTCTGTCTTCCATGCTTTGTGTTCATCTCAATCCTGATCTTTAAGCCCCGTCCTTGGTAGCTAAAGCGTGTGTATCCCTTTACCATCCTTTCAAGGAAACAATGTGTCTGCCTAACTCTTCTGCCCCACTTCTGTATGTCCCACGGGCACTGACACACACTGTAGCACACGTGTGCGACATACAAACTCCCTTCGATACAATTTTCATGGCTTAATAATATTCTTTCCGGGTGACAGACTAATTCTATTTCACCAACCTCAAATTGTTAGATATTTGGATTGCTTTTAATTTCCCGCTCTCAAAGTGAAACAACCTCTGTGCACCTTTTATTACTTCCTTAGGGCACAACACTAGAAGCACAACTGTTAAATCAAGTGTGTCTGAAAGTCCTTTAGCACGCACAGCCATAACGCCCTCCAGAAAGGTGGCACTAATTTATCTTATTTTCGTTCTTATTTAGTTCTTTATAAAGAAGTCCCAAGGTATTCACCTGACTTGCTTCACATAATTGGTAGAGCTTGGAGGTGGCTTCTAATGCCTCCGCACAAACTATAAACACTTAAACAGTCGACTCGAGGACTGGGCGTTCACATTTGCTTGAACACGTTAATAAACCACCTCCATGTTACTTTAACGACTTAGATCCTATTATTTCCCTTCGGCATGTCAATTCGCAAAGAACCAGTGGCATATTTTAAAAATTGATCTAACCAGTTTTAGTTGTGTCAAGCAAGTAAAATAAATGAGCCTGTGTACTCTGTTTGTCAAACAGGCGCTGAGGGGGAAGCCGTTGCTCACTTCAAAGACTCCTGAAGTCTGTGTATGAAGTCGTCATCTTTACTTCTTGGTAGAATTTATACTTGCATCAGTAACTGCTCTTGACACCTGAAAAATTAGTGCAGAATGTCTTCTACATTAAAACCCATGCCAACTGATATTGCATATTGACTGACACAGCCACTGCTCAATAAATATTTGTTGAATAAGTGATTATCTGAAGACACACTTTTAACTAAAATTTATCTCAGCGGCTTGCTGGGAAACCTTATGTATGAAATCTAAGCCATCACTATGCCCTCTGATTTGTATTTGGTAGCAAAAAAAAAAAAAAAGAAAGAAAGAAAGAAAGAAAGAAATTAGAGTCTCATTCTCTCTTTTTAAAAATCAAACCTTAAAGTGAACTGTGCTGAAATTCTTACATCTCTATGGAAGCAAATCCATCAGTAAGGCAATGAGATCTATCTTCTTCGCATATGGAATTCTGGTAAAGCCAAAGTGACTAATCATTGTGACGATGTGTCCCTCACAGAAAGAAACTCAGGGTCTATCTGTGTGTGTGACGGGGGAGAGAGTGGGCTCACAGCTCAAGGCGAAGAATCGAGAGAGCACCTACCACCCCCCTCCCCTCCAGAAACAGAATTTATTTATACCTCCTTTGACAGATTAATAAAGCTGTCAGAGAAATAAAGAACACAGTCATTAAAACTACAAAGGACAGACTGACTTAATTAAAGAAGCCTTCTGTCCCTAAGCACTGTAGCTTACCAATGCCACGTCTCATTGGCTTAATAATGCGATAGCTGCACAGGACTTAACTTGTGAATCACACAGCGCAAATCCTGACTATAAACAGAAGTCCCTACCACTCCTTCAGTGGGAAAAGCAGGGGCTACAATGACTGAGAAATCAAAGAATGGAGTACATTGTGATGAGGTGCATTAATGAGATATGCAGATTAACTTCAAATATTCTTGGACCTCCATTAAGCAAAGCACCAATGGTTCTGTCATTTTGTTTTCATTTGGATAATCTTTGCAAAGCCTAAGAAAGATGCATGAGAAATAACTCAAAAATCTTAAATCATGTAAAAAGTATTAATTACTTCACGTGCTAATTTATTAGGTTACATAGCATGTGCTCCAGAAGGTTTGGTACGTAGAATACATAAACTCATCAACTGCAGCTTAATTTAAATTCACACGCTGGTGGTACATTTAATGTTGGTGGACTGGTGTGATGAGGGATTTACTCAAGCAGGTAATGTGTGTTCACGAAGGGCCAAAAAGCAGACGAGCATTTTAAATGGCAAGCATAAATGAGAGGGAATATTTGGATGAAGTTCAGTTTCAAACTTTACTTTTAAAGAAAAGACACAGTCATTGCAGGTTATTTAAAAACCAAGTTACCACAGAAGGAAAACCGTCCATAACCTACCACCGAATAAACAAAGCAAAGGGTTGTTGAGGTGGTTTCTACGCTTACCAGCTTCTAAGAACAACTTGGAAAGCTCATCCTCAAATCAACCTCTGGCCTTTGGTCCAGAGCAGCGATTCCCAAACTGTAACTTGTGACCCCTTGGGAGGGGGTGAATGCTGCTATGGAAGCATTAGGAAGGTAGAGAACCACTGACCTAGAGCTACTGAGTTCAGTAGAGAGGAAAAGAAGTCAAAGCAATCTTCACACAGGTCAACCTAGAGAGAGTCAACTCTTGCCAGCTAGAGGATGGGAGGAGGGCTGTCCCATGCTGTCTTCAGGACAGGACGTGGCCATCGCACTCACGAACCCACAACAGCTGTGGTTCCCTACAGAAGAGCTGTCACAGGCGCAGGAGGGACTCAAGCTCCTTCCCTGAGGAGCTACTGGCAGTTATCAGTTGCTAGGGGAAAAGAAGTCCTTTTCTTCAGGGGTAAAGGCCCTGGGCAAACTGCTCCAGTTAATATCACCCTCCAAGTACTCACACAGAGAACAAACAAAACCAGAAGATGTGAGAGTAGAGCCAGGCAGATGCTGTTTAGAACAAAGGTTTCCCAGGAATAGGAAGAGATGGAAATTCGGGTGAAATTGAGCATCAGACACCATACTGTATAAAACTGTCAAAGAAAAAAGAAATGCATTTTTATTTAAAAAAGAAGAAATGCTTCTTCCCAGAGTGCACCTTTTCACATGCACCTGCATGCAAGCACATTTGTTTGTGACTGCTTATGCCCCTCAAGCCTTTTCTGTGTAGGATTGTGGTCTAGTTCAAGAACCCCTGGGCTCTTTAATAGATGATATTTAGAAAGGTGAGACACAAGAGACTGTGAATGCAAGGACAAACATTGGCCTTCCTTCAAACCTAAGGAGGAACATTTAGCAAAAGGGTGTTCTTTCCCCATCTTTGTGAAGGGACCAAGGTCCTCCATGAGCTGACAAGAAACAATTTGACTTCTCTTTCCAATATATCACTGTTTTATGTCTGTATTTGAGGTTTAAGATCAATGACATTAACCATTTCAGAAATAAACAAGATCCAGATTCACTGCTCTTAGGCCACACACTCAAGAGGCAAGCCAAATGTGCGACCCACTTCCGAGCTGCAGTGCAAAACTCCTTATTCTCATTCAGTTTATTTCTTTTAAGCTACAATGTTAGTACTGTAAGCAGGGTGGAAAACAATGGGAATGATAAAAAAAAATACTAAAAGGGAGCTCCTGGCATTCTCTCAAAACATTAAAAAAAAATCGAAAGTAGATTCAATTTAAAGCATGAGCTTGAGTGCCTACCATCTGGGAAGGTGGCGTCATGAAACAGTGGCTTTGAGCATTGCTCAGTTACCTACCACAATGTGAACCCCTGGCCTCTGATGCCTGGACTATGTGGGAAAATGTTCATCTCAGGGAATGTTCTCAGCTGTTACGATTCTTTGCCACTCAGCCTCCTCCCTTACCACCCCCTTGCTGATTCTGAGATAGGAGAGGACAATATGCATTTCATATGTTTATACATGTGGAAGGCTAGCTTTCAACTGCTTAGCATTTGATAACCTCTTACTCATCCTAGGAGGCTGAAAACTACTGCAACAACGCAGTACGTTAACTATGGTGTTAATGAATCTCTTGAACTTAACTCTTCCCAACAAAAATGGTCTGTCTGTTGACACACGTCTTCCCAAGCCCTCTAGTCACACAAAGCTCTGGAAAGTCTATTCTGTTCTCTTCATCCACGAGCTTAACTTTTTAATAGTCTACAGAACTGTCAAATACTTTCCAATTCCATAAATTATTTAATGTAGTTTTATAAGCAGGCATGGGTAATAATAAATAATAAATGTGGCCATGTAGCATGTTAAAGTTAATAAGGAACACTTTTATCTGCATTTTGCTATCTGTTGTCTTACTGGACACAAACAACCAGATATAATCCACTCTTCATACTGGAAGGCTCTCCTTTCGTAGATTCAGCTAAACTAAGATGGGAACTATTTAGGGAAAAATTACAACTGGAACCACACAAACAGACTTTGCTCTTGTTATTCTCAAACAACCCAGTTGAACAGCTATTTTTGTTGTAATGTGTTTATATTAAGTGATACGGAGATGATGAAAGCACCTAAAATATTAGATTGTATACAATTATCCTGTACCATTTTATATAAGAGACTCGGGCATCGTCTCACCTTGGTATCCAATGGTACTTTGGA
Organism: Psammomys obesus; assembly: GCF_907164565.1. Taxonomy (NCBI): domain Eukaryota; kingdom Metazoa; phylum Chordata; class Mammalia; order Rodentia; family Muridae; genus Psammomys; species Psammomys obesus. The sequence goes on from NW_026596085.1 coordinate 5,073,622, forward strand.
ACCAGTCATTATACATATGTTGAGGCTATCTATGCACCTAAAATTAATATACCTTAGAATCTGCTTAATGAATTGCCAAACTATTCATTAGACTTCAATGGACTTTATTAAAAAGTTTTGAGATAGGGTCTCACTATGTTGCCCATGCTGGCTTGGAACTTACTATTTAGACCAGGCTGGCTTTGAACTCACAGGGATCTGCCTGCTTCTGCCTCCCAAGTACTAGGAGTAAAGGGATGTACCGCCATACCTGGCTTTTCAGGAGATTTTTAAAAGTGCGTAAGATAAAGTTCAAACCTTAGTTACTATAAAAACACTTAACTTTAAAAGACAACAGTTTAACTTCTGAAAAGGAATCTACCAAAAGTTTACACTGGTGTAAATATTTTTACTAGGGAAGTTTTGCAGCTAATCCTATTAAAACCATAAACAATTCAACAGCAGCTGCTAGGATGAGTTACTAGTTTTATGTCAGAAGCCCTGCAGTTGTATGTGAATGAGAAAAAAGATAAACAAAACTGTTACAGGCCAAATGGTGGTGCAGCCTTTTAATTCCAGCGCTTGGGAGGCAGAGGCAGGCCCACCTCCGAGTTCGAGGCCAGCCTGGTCTACAGAGCGAGTTCTAGGACAGCCAGGGATATAATCTAGAGAAACCCTGTCTTAACAAAACAAAACAAAACAACAAAAACCCATATAATTTGTAGACAATGTGGTCTTCAACTGAAAAAAAAATTTAAAAAACCAATGGCCACATTAAAACAAAAGTTTATCAAAGTACCCATACAGACTCACAAAAAAATCAAGCATCCTATATAAAACAGGTCACAAACTACAATTTAAAATACTTGGACAACAGCAATATAATTTAAAATAACTAAGAAAATCTAACAAAAAAATAATACAAAGCCCACACGGGCATGATAACCCTTCAGTAAAGGTTACAAAGTCCTCATCAAATATCAAGGTTCACTGTGCTTACCTTACTAGACACTCTATGCACTTGAAAGCTCTTCTGAAGAGAGCTTATCTACCTTCTTAGTAACAATTCTGCCTGGGGTGACTCACGTGAGCACTGCCCAATGATTCTAAAGGTTCACAAGATTGAACGCTAACTAATACCTGTGTTTACTCTATAAAGAAGCTCTATAAAGTAGCTCGATTGCTACTTTAAAATTCTTACGTGTCGGTCTCCGAATCTGACCCTTCTTGAGAATTCTTAAGGTGAGCATGACATACAATCATATGCTTTCACAGGCATGCCCTTCCTCAACTTTTTAAGGAAACTATGTTTCCATCAATTACTAGGAATGGATAAAAAGGAAATAAAACGTAATCAGGATTACACACACCGCTTTTGTTCTGTCTAGACAGCACCTCTTGCCCGTTCCCCCATCATTTGACTCTGTTACTGTGTGGTCAGGCGCACAACTATCTGAAGGGAGCCAAGTACTGGACAAAACAAGATCAGCAGCAGAGCAGGCTTGCAGCTTGTTTGCAGTTCTAGCAAAGGTGGAAAGAAAGAAGCAGTTACTAACGAGACTGAAGGAAAAACTGGAGCAATGCAAGAGGATCGGTTTTCATTTAAAACCTCTTTGCTCATTACAGTATAGAACAGACATATTTAGTAGCAGTTTTTGGTGCCAGACACCGATGGCAGCTTACTGACGGCCAACTCCCCTTCCATGTTACAAAGAAAAGCCTGAACACTATTCTGATACTGAGTGGTGCTGTGACTCAGGAGATCACCTGACCTAGCACAGGGCAGTGAAAGATTATCTTACTAGTCCAGCCCCCTCTGCAGACACAGGGATGGAGTCTAGAATGCCCACGGAAAACAATCTCCATGAACACCAAGAAGGTCCTGACACAAAAAAAGGTACAGTATTTGGATATCACTTAGCTACATTCCCCCATATTTTTTAAACCACTTCGGATTTCTATTAAACACAGCATAATGCAGCTGAATGCTTATGTTGTCCACGTTAGAGAACAGTGAAGAATAATACATGTGTTTAACAACGACAGTTCTTCTGAACACTTAAAAAACAGATTTATTAATGTGTGTGTGTGTGTGTTTTGACTGCGTGTATGTCTGAGCACCCATGTGTGACTGGTGCCAACATAGACCAAAAGAGAGCATTAGATGGCCTGAAACTGGAGTGACAGATGGTTGTAAACCATCATGTGGGTTCAGAGAACCAAACTCAGGCCCTTTGCAAGAGCCACTTGTCCTCTTAATCACTGAGACATCTCTCCAGCCCCCTTCTGAATATATACATTTTTAAAAAATCTGTGGTTGGCTAAATGCATGGACGTAGAGCCAGCAGACATGGAAGTCTGGCTATTGTTGAATTATAACAGACTATGAGATGGTAAGGGATGTAATTCAATGAGCAGAATTCTTGCTTAGCATGCATGATGCCTTGGGTCTCAACCTCCAAATCAATCAATCAACCTGCTGTCCTAGTTTGGTTTCCATTGCAGTGATAAACACACGACCAAAAGCAACTTGGAGAGGAAAGGGTTCACCTTACAGATGAGAGCATGTCACTGAGGGAGACCAAGGCAGGAGCTTAGAGCAGAAACTGAACCAGAGACCATGAATAAATGCTGCTCACTGGCCTCCTCTCCTCCTCGCTTCTGCGTAGCTAGCTTTGTTACACACCTCAGGTCCACTTGCTCAGGGATAGCATGGCCCGCATTAGGCTATACCCTGTTCCATCAATTAGCAATCAAGAGACTACCCCCATCCTCACACCTGCAGGCTTGCTTGGGGACAGAGACTAGCCATCACTTTTGGCATGGTGACATTTTATCTATCATCCCAATACTCAGGGGGTATAGGCAGGTAGATGCGTAGCTCAAAGTCATCACTACATAGTGAATTCAAGATGAGCTTAGACTACATGGGACCTTGGCAAAGGAAGAAGGAGAGGAAGAAAGGGAGGGAGAGAAGAAAGTGGCTATGATCTATGCTAGACAAGGAATTACAGTGAAAAGGCAGCACAGGATTCTTTGGTAAGAGCTTCCTTATCTCTCAGAAGAGACAGTCCCCTGCTGCTGGCTGCCTGGAGTCCCAGCTGTCACCTCACAGCCAGGGGATGCTTGCTTGAGGACCAGGATACAGTGGCCTTACCTGCATCATTCAGTACCGGCTCTGTCTCCTCATTAGTTACATAATTATTTCCTTCTAGCAATTAATCCACTTTAAACCTTGTTTTCTTGTGAGCTGCAATAAAACCCATCCAGACTGAGTCTGTGCAAAGCATAGCACAAGCCAAATAAGGCTTGCAGAAAAAAAATCACCCCCATATAAAATGCAAAAGCAAACATCTTACGCTTTTAAAGGAAAGTCAGACTTAGGACATGATTTCACCAATATTGAGGAGTAAAGATCCATAGTATTTAAAAGGTTGGCTGTAACAGAATTTTGGGTTTTAAATCTGTGTGTATATTCAGAGTGCCTTTTGTCGTAATAGTTCCATCTTTCCACAGCCCTAAAACTTGCTTACAGAACTTTCATCAATTCTGGCAAAGTCAATCACGGCGTTGTTTTAGGAAATCAATATGACATACAGAAAAACATTTTCCTTTTAGGGGAAACAGGACTTTGAAATTGCCTTTCCTCGGCATTGTCCTAAATCCTCACTAAGCTCCAGCAGGAATACAACAAAGCTCAGATACGTCTGTCCAATTAATAAAAATGTGGTTCCAAAGCTGGGCTTTGAGTTTTGACAGAGTATAAAATTAAGAAATATGTACAAATGCAAACTGAAAACACTTCAAAGCACAGCTTATGAATATCAACATCAAGGTATGTCACTCACTGTGTTGGAGGATTGCCAAAATTAATGATGACTTTTTTTTTCCCTCCTGACTTATGAGAGTCACCCTGAGACCAATGTTCCTGTCTAAAGCAAATGAAGAACTTATTAATAATGTGAGTAGCTCCAGGGCCCCTTCACCACAGCAGTAAAGCTCATGTCTAAAGCCAGGCCATCTTTTTTTATGCCTTCATGGATTTCATCTGTTTAGCTTGCTTTACATGCCCAGCTCTGTCAGCATATGGGTGGTCCATGACTATTTAGTCATATAAATACGGATGTGCCAGCTAGTATAGCATCCTGAGAAAATGAGCAAGTCCACTAGCTACTTTAGTGATAAAGCAGGGTGACAGGAGTCACGCCTCTTATATCAGAGTGTCACACCAAATAAAAAGAGAAAGTATGCCATTAACGTTTGTGACTTATATGTCCTGGAAGTCTATGTGATATCAATTTGATTTAATCTTAACCACAGCCGTGTGACAGGCGTTGAAGTCCCATTTTGCAGAATCTACGGTGCCACTGAATATATGATGAGCCAGTATTTTTACATCCCAGTAAGAAAAAAAAAAAAAAATCAACCAGTTATAGAGCTGAGATAGCCTATTCCCTATTTGTAAGATGAAATCTAAATTCAAGGAAGTCTAACTGTGTGTGTGTTGGGGGGGCGGTTACAAACGTGACAAGGAGATTTGCCCGAGGCAATGATCCAGTCCTGCCAGAACCTTCTCTTGATGAGCTCTGCCTGATGCAAATTTTGCACAATGGCTGCAGTCCTTGCCAGGTCCCAGCAGCAAAGACCCACCAACTCCTCCTTCATCTTCTCTGCATCTGCTCTGCTCTATATGTTGATGCCCAGGCTGACTCTGGAACTGCCTAATGACTATGCCAGAGCCTCTGTTTCAGCCTACGTTCCAGCATGGCGACATGCAGCATAGCCCCAAGCCTGAACCATGTGGCAAACAGGACTTTTTCCTTTGGCATAAGCAATAAATTCACTCTTTGTGTGTGTGTGTGTGTGTGTGTGTGTGTGTAGGAGAGCCATGATCACCTGGAGAATTGTTCCATATAAGCCAAATGACTCCAGCTAAAAACAATGGCTGAATTAGAATCTGGGCGCCATTTTCTACATCCTGGGCTAACTCCGTTGTCCCAGACACACTTAAAACTCTAAACTTTACCCTTTCCAAATTCTCAAGCACGCGAATAAAAGTTATTTGTTTTATTTTACAAAAAAAAAAAAGAAAAGAAAAGAAAAGAAAAGATTTCTGCGCTTGCCTTCAAAGAATAAGCAGAAATGAAAAGGTTGGAGATTGGTTTGGTTTATGGGCCAAGTATAGATGAGGGCTACGAGAGCTATGTCTGTGTAACTGCACATGCCTTGGAGCGGGGACTAGAATAATGAGTGATTTCTACAGTGGATCTAAGCATCCATGTGTACACTTCTTTCGTCCTGTGTGAGTGCAGTGCGGTTTGCATTTCGGTAAAGAAGTTCCAGGTGGCTGCCATACCCCTAGCCTGTCCTTCTAACTTCTCAAAGAAAGAGGCCAACACCAAGGAAAGAGAGGAAGAAGAAGCATGGCTGCCAGGTAGATGCAGAAGAGACGGGAAGGTGACAGGAAGCAAGGGGCTCCCAGGCACAAGGGTGTGGATTAAAGAGGAGAAGCTGTATTTGTCTCCGCCCTGACTAGGTTAGGCACCCACTGCCTTGGGTGACCATCCGGCTGCTCTAGCGTCAACCCTCATGCTCAAAGGTGTGACGGCAGAGCCCAGCTCATGTGTGGGAAGAGTTAAACGAGAACAAAAACACACGAGCAAAATGCTCCTCTGGCAGCCGGAGCAAGCACCCCAGGAAGGCTAGCTGCTATTGCACTTGTCGTTAATTATCAGCCTCCTTTCCCAGCCAGGTGTAAGCCACCCGGTGGGCCATAATGCAAATCTGTTCTGCACAACAGAAGGTACAATTCCTTGAAAGTGCATCTCCCTTCAGTATGAAACCGACTGAGGAAGAGCTCGAGCAAGCGCCTGTTTCAGATTCTACAAAATGTCCTCTAACAGGCCTTGAAGGAGCAAAGGGATGTTGGGCTCAGGTATCCCACATCAGTTCCACAGTTGCTTTCACGGAAACGACACGCTTTTTCTCATCTCACAGTATTAAGGGGACAAAAGGGAAATGAAAGTAGAACAAATTCCTACCTTCTGTTTTTCATTTGTGCCCTTTTTATTGTTCTCCTTTTTAGTTTCATCTTCATACACAAGAACGAAGTCAATTCGTCTCTGGCCATCGGTGAAAAAGAGGGAGTCGGGCTTTTCATTAAATTCTTCCTGTGTGGAATAGGGGGGAAAGCAGTCATGTGAGTTTTAGGAAAGGTAATGATCGGTGAGTGTGCATCTTCTAGTTTTCACGGGTTCACTGATGAGCTCATTTAGAGAAATACATTCATGCCTAGTTACCTGATCTCTGCAGCATATCATGAAGGATGTCTGTGACTTGAGGAGCAGGGCATTAACCTACTATGCTTGGGAACAGTCAGTATTGCATGAAGGACATAATCTGTCCAGATTCTACCTGCCCAGACAGCAGAGGGGAGTCAGGGCTGGAAAGGAACTCAGTAATGACAACTTCCTCGCAGACAGACTGAATTAATTAGCACAAAGAAACACACGGGACTTAATTCTGTTGATGAAAGCCTCATCATTTGTCTGTCTTATTTCTTAGCTTTTAACTGGTTTTCATGACATCTCTCTAGACATCATCCCTTCATTCAAAGTAGCATGTTAAACGAATGCCAAAAGGAGCTACCATGTACACAAAGCCACATTAGTCCTTGGTGTTTGTCTACAAATCCACAGGCGTGTCCCTTGACCCATGAGAAGCAAATTTTAGAAACTGTGGATATTATGGTAATAAATTAAGTGAGTCTTTAATTCAGAGCTTGAGAGATTTTACTCTAGGCTGTTTATGGTGGTCCAAGCTACTATGATTCCAACACCAGGGAGCCTGATGTAGTAGGACCGGCAGTGTAGCTTGGGCTACACTGAGATGCTCTGTCTCAAAAAGATGGGTAGCGGGGAGAACGGACACGGCAACAAAATAAGGTCCCAGAGCAGAGGACAGGCCTAATGTAAGTCAACTCGATCGCTATCCCTCTGTTCCCATACACATGTGGGCATAGTTGTTCTAATCTGCTATGAGAAGAGTAGGGTCCTCACAACCCATAAAAATGCTATGTCAACAACTTTGTTGTTCAAGAACCAGAGTGTTTTTGAACCGGGTAAGTGATAGTTTTCAACTTTCCCTCATTAAAAACAAACGGGGACCTGTGTTTCGCCATCATTTGATGGATGGAATGGCTTGCACACTATGTTCATTAAATGTGATTAATTCTCTTCTGCAATCAGCATCAATTAGCACAGGAATCATTCCATTTTGCCACCACCACACCATCGCCTTCTCTTCACACCTCTGAGAGGATGTAATCTTTGCAACTCATAAAATCTGCTACGTCCTCTTCCTTTGCTTTCCCCTAATAGGGGCACATGAAGGCTTCTACCATCACTGAGACGCTTTCCTCTTGGCAGGAAAGTACTGCCTGTGGAAGTAGCATCACCAAGAGTAGCTGCTGTCACCCCCACATCCCTCTAAGCCGGTGGTTCTCAACTTTCTTAACTCAGAAACACTATAATACAGTTCCTCCTGCTGTGTTGAGCCCCAAAATGATTTCCTTGCTACTTCATAACTGTAACTTCGCTACTGTAATGAATGGTAACACAAATATCTACATTTTCCAACTGTCTAAGGCATCTCCTGTAGAAAGGTTATGCAAGGGTCGAGAACCTCTTCACTCAGTGCTGACACAAATGGTGAGGTTCTACCTAGGGGCTGTTCTTATATGGGGAACAAATTGTCCAGGAAAACAAGACACATACCGGCTCAGGCTCAGGTTACTGTCTTTTTTTTTTTTTTTTTTTTTTCCCATTTGCCATTTCAATTATTTAAACTAAAAAGCCTTTAGAATAAAGTTATGGGGCTGGAGAGATGGCTCAGAGGTTAAGAACACTGGCTGTTCTTCCAGAGGTCCTGAGTTCAATTCCCAGCAACCACAATGGTGGCTCACAACCACCCATAGTGAGATCTGGTGCCCTCATCTGGTGTGCAGGCAGAACACTGTTTAAATAATAAATGAATAACTCTTGAGAATTAAATAATAAATGAACAAAACTTCTAAGAGAAGAATACAGTTATAGGAAAATGCTAACCCCTGTCCTTTTCATTTCAACTACAGGGCTTTTTAGGTGCTGTCATGGCTTCTCTTTGATGAGTGTTTTGCTATGGGTGATGATGAGGGTAGCTGCCAGTGGGAAAGGGTTCCTGAAGGGGACAACCAGGAATAAGTTCTCAGACCGGCAATGGGAAGTTGGCAGCATGCAACAGGAAAGCCTGGTTATCGTGTAGACACCTAAGAGGTGCAAAGAGACAAGCTGTTCTCAGGAGCCTTCAGTGGGGCCAGCAGCTCACGGAGGCGTTAAAGAACCAGGCCTGGAGTATACAGCACACAGTGCAAGCCAAATATGCTGGACAGACGTCCATCACCCTCGCACAGTGGCAGTCTGTCTGTCTGTGTATTGCCCCTACATACATGGCACAGGCTGGCAGCTACCTCCAAATCAGCCAGTGAGCACAAAACCATCTTGTGTGGAAATACAAGACCATTTGTTTATACGAAGTCCCCATGAGTTGGCAACAACTGCCTGGGTTAAGCTAAGGGTCTGATACGGAACTGCCAGGATGGGCTACCAGGGAAAGGGTGCCAACTAACTTTCTACTGCTGTAAAATCCAAATCTCTCACCTCTTGGCAGAGGACAGCCTACCAGGCAGAGGAAGGAAAAAGTCTAAAAAAAAGTTTGTATTTTTCAGTATAAATTTCGCTTACAGGCCTAACTCATAGGGCAGCCCATTAAAATCACAGGCAACCTACAATGTTCCCTTCCCAACATTTCACTTTACCTAGAGGGAGGAAAATTTTAATAGTTTCTTCAAACAAACTTTGATCACCCCACTGTGTCCTCCCTTTTGTATCTACCGAATTCTGGTGTTTACTCTTCTTGCTGGAATCAAATGAGATGAAAGTGAATAGTCGAAAATTGTGAAGCCCAATGATTCGTGTTTAGCAGCTGAGGTTTAAAAATACTTCCCAGTAAACTCATGTTAGCGACAAAAGCCTGTGCATCATTACCGACTTTCTCACGGGGAAATTTAATTCTGATATTCGACAAGCTGACTTCCTGACTTTTACCCTTCGAGTCTTGGGCAAACGCTCTCCTAGGCAAGGCAACAAACATCCTTCTTCTTTACCACTCGTCCTTCTAGCTGGAAAAGGTATCCACAACTTTCTGGTTACAGTGTCGTATCTATAATATATTCCCCATCTGTTTATACCCCCCCCACCTGGTCCTCAGGATAACGGACTCCCATGAGCCCACTGTTCAGTCCCCAGCCAACCTGGCCTGTGCCAAGGAGATACTTTGGCTTTGGATCTGTAGGGCCAGCTCCGTCACACACAGCAGCAGCTCAGCGATGGGGAAGATGTTGAGGTGGGCCAATTCAAAGCCCTGGATCTGGGCCTGAGAGGTACCTGAGCTGGTCAGCCCACTGGCTTTCCTATTCTCATGCCCTCAGGGCTGGTTCATTGGCAACCGGCCCACTACCAGGGCCAGCTCTACCCTGCTGCCCAGGTGAAGGCTCGCTCTCCTGAGTGTTGCATCTTGTGAGGAAGGACCTAGGCAGTTCTCCCACTCTCATGGCTCTGGGGGCAGCTCTCCTGCCTGCCACAGATGGTGAAGAATGAGGGAGGAGAGAAGGCCATCTCCCTTATTCACACCACTGCCCGGCGGGTAAGAGGCACGGCAGGCTCTCCTACACTCACTGCTGTTAGAAACACTAATGCACAAAAATATCTGTTTTCCTCTGGTCTTAGGCAAACCCTGTGAACAGGTAGTTTCACCTGTCATGAGCCACAGGTTGAGAACCATTGTTGTACCTTAATTTCCAGAGTTGCTGCAGCAGTTTTCACTCCCACTAGCGGTGTGTAGGGTTCCCCAAATCCACACCAGCATTTATCATTCATTTCCTGTTGATGGCCATTCTGATTGGGGTGAGATGGGATGGGAAAGTGGCTTTAATCTGTATTTCCCTGCTTTTTAGAGATGTGAAAAACTTTAGGTGTTAGCAACCATCTGTATTTTGTCTTTTGAGAACTCTTATTCAGTTCCATTGTCCGTTTAGTACTAGGGTCTTTTTTTTTTTCATGTCCAGTCTTTTTTTTTTTTTTTAACTCTCCGTAAATTCTAGACACTAATCCTCTGTCTGATGTGTACCTGGAAAAGGCTTTTCCTGTTCTGTGGGCTGCCTCTTTCCTCAACTGACAATTTTTTTTTTTTTTTTTTGTTATTCAGAAGTGTCCCTTTGTCAGCTCTTGGTCTTATTTCCTCAAGGCCTAGTTAGAAAGCCCATCCATGTGCTGCAAGGAAAGGTGTACGCTCTCTTCCTTCTCTAGCAGCCTCGAAACGGGGCCATAGAACATGAGTGATGTCCATCCGTGCAGATATGGGTGGCACCAATTAATGTTGGGTGGGGGATTGTGGCAGTTTGAATAAGAATGGCCCCTCGAGGCCCACATATGTGAATGTTTGGGCTACAGTTGTTGGAACTGTTTGGGAAGGTTAGGAGTTGAGGCCTTGTTGTCACTGGGAGTAGGCTTTGAGGTTTCAAAAACCTCACCGTTCCCAGAAATGTCTTTTTCTTTATCTCCCTGCTCCAACACCTTGCCTGTCTGCTACTATGCTTCCTGCCATAATAGTCATGTAACTCTAACCTTCTACATCTGCAACCATGAGTGCCAAATTAACTACATTCTAAAATAAGCTGCCTTGGTCATGTTGTCCCCTCAAAACAACAGAAAGGCAACTAAGACAGGGACAATACGAGGGGACTGGGAGAGAGAAATGTGGAATGAGTATGATCGCATTTTATTGTTCACATCCACAAAACTCTCAAGAATAAAGAAAACTGTAACCAAAAAAATCCATTAACATATGAATAAAATATATTTTACATTAGTCATTAACATATTCGTTATATATTAATAATCAACATAAATAAATATATACATAAATAACCATATAACAATATAAATATACATTATATATATTCTTATTATTGTGGTGAGTAGTGGTCAACGCTGAGACTCATTACTGTTCAAAGTGCTGAGAGTAGGGCTGTGGCCGCTCAGCCATCGATGGCACATCTACATAACCCCTGCCAAGGCTCAAGGAACATCACGGAAGGAGGGAGGGTGCTATGAGAGCCAAAGCTTGTTGTGGAGTGCTGCACAATGCTGCCCTCTGGACACATGAACCGAATAGCAACTCTGGTTACCTGCATAAGACCAGGCCAGTGAGGGACTAGGCCGGAGGAGGTGCCCGGGGAGGCTGGAGGCGGGGAGGAAGGGCAGAGAGTTCCTATCAAGATATCTTGTATGGAATTTTCAGAGAGTAAAAGAAAAAAGTTTTCCTTATTTTTCGAAGTGCCTTCAAACTAGTGTGAAACGGGGAAGGTTAAAGACATTCACTGTTTCAGCTGTTAAGGAAGTACAGGTTGTCCCTCATCCCAGTCACAAGCTCAAGTGAGGCTTCCGGTTACCCGTAGGACAATGGCTAAGAGAGAATGTCCCAAAGTGAGTGTCACCCAGTAACAACTTGGTGGGGGGGGGGGGGGGGGGGGGGGCTGGGGGATGGAGTCCACCTAGGAAATCTGTCTGAAGTGTGGCATTGAAGTTTCCCTTGAAGAGGATGCTACAGTCACACCAGAGGGAAATGATAAGGTCATGTGGGATCTGTCTTCTGGACAGACACGGGTGCAGGGGTGAGAGGGTTCTGGGGAAAGGCTGCAAGCACGGGGGTGCTCTGTGTCACTCAGGGCAGGCACAGGGGAGCACTCCTCAACTCGACCGCTAATGAATGCCCTGAGGATCCTTGACATCAGCATTTTTGTGACTATAAAATGACTTGTCAACACTGGTCTAGTATCGGGTGTTCGAATGTGGTGAAAATGGGTCCTCAAAAATCCTTGCTAGGAACCCAGTCCCACCTCACTCCAGCAGGACCTATTATCATCACTTGAGATGCTGAATCTAAATTATTTATTCACAATCAGGATGAAATGTGGCTATACTGGAACCTTTGCTCAGACTCATATTTATGTATGAGGGGGTCTGACACTTGCCTTGGACAGTGAAACTGATTACATGTGAAGAATTTCCAGACAACCTGGAACAGGGGAGTGCTCCAGGCTCATGTGGGCTAAGAGCAATCCACCTCATACAAAGCACTCTGTAAGAAAGGCAGGGTTCCCAACAATAGCTGAGAAACTGCGCTACGAAAAACATCAAAATTTCCGTATGATTAAAGAGCAACTGTAATATGAGCATAGCAAAAAACTGCTCTCCGCAGTTCTTAAGACTAGACAAATAAAGCAGTTAATTGTAAAACTATGTGGGGAGGGAGGCAGACTATTCAGAACAGAACTAAACTGAAAATACAGCACCATCCGTTCTGCAGCAAGCACTAAATACACACACACACACACACACCCAAGTTCAGCTCAAGCAAAAGCCTTTATTCAGATCTCAAAACACAGATTTTTAACTTCATTTGCTACAAATGACATGTTTACATTTTCCTAACTACTAGAAAGATATAAGACATGAATAAGCGAAATGCTTTCCTCTGTGCAATAATGTAAACATGCTACAAAGCAGGACAAATTTCACTCCTTTTATTTTGATCAAAATGCAAATTGTAAATCAATGTCAAAAGCCAAATACTGAACTAAAAAAGTTCCAGCTGAGGGAGGCTGAGTTTTGAGGGGGAAAGATAAATATTTGAAGAAAGCAGGTTGTGGGGAGAGAAGGACGTAACAGATTAGTCACAGGGAAAGCAGAGGTGCGAGGGCACACAGGGCTGACACACAGGGGTTTCTCTCTGACCAGACCAGGCATTCCACAGTGCTGACTGCAGAGGCAAAGGAGACTGCTCAAGGAGGACAGACCCTGAAGTGAGCACTGTTTATAGTGTGTCTCAGGATGTTCCAAGAACATTTGGTGTTGACTCTGTGACAATCAGTGTGTACTAGGGAAAAACCCAGTGATTTCTGTATAAACCAGCCCGCCCCATCCCCCGGCTCTGTGTTAACTATTCAGTTCTGAAGGCAGTGGCCAGTACTCCCTCACCCTGGTTCTCTACCAGGACACTCCATGTATTAGGACCTCCAACGTCCCCCCCCCCCACACACACACACACTCTTAACCACAAACACTGTCTCCTAATGGAAAAAGAAAATTATGCTCATTACAAAATAACTCCGGACAGCACGGTAAACTATAAAGGAGGAGATAGAAATCATATGTAGCGTCATCTCCCAGAAATAGGCTGAGTTTTTAAGCATTTCTAGAGAGCATCCTTGCAGGCATGCTCGCATGCACATTGAGTAAAATGGCACCATACGCACACACTGTTTTACAAACATCGATCAGAGACATTTTCTAGCTTTATATAACGCTCTGAATCATCGTGTTTAATAGCTGCAATATAATTTAGCTAAACAGTTCCTCCACTGATGAACACAGAAGTTGCTTCCAATTTTCTGCTTCTATAAACACTGCTGCAGCGCTCCTCCTTGTACATATGTATAAGTGCACATGTTCAATTACTATTTCATTAGGCTGAATTCCGGAAGCAGATTTTTAAGCGCTACGGCCTGTTCAAACGCTTCTGATACAAGAGTCGATAAACCATCATCCCAACTCAGGCCCACCATGCGGTGTAAGAACACGAGTGTGCCAGGCACCACCCACCCTAGATGATAGCCTTCCACTTTCCCACTGCCACAGCCAAAGCGTGTATTTTGGTTTCTTCTTCTGCACCTTTTAACTAGAGAACCCTAGCATTATTACAGGCTCTGCCCAAAGGAATGACTACATTTTTCAACTAGTATTTATTGTTATCCTTGACCTAACTGCACTTTTTTAGTGGAGTCTAAAACTTCGGTGGTGAAATCTGAGGCCACACAGGGGAAGGGGCAAGAGGGCAAAGAAGAGCACAGAAAAGACTTACAGGACTCTGTGTGTGGCAGTCTGAAAACCCCGAGGCTACAATAAGACGATTAAGCCAGTGGGAGAACACCTGCCCCTCTTCAGAGGTGGGCATGTGAAGGAAGGGCCGTGCCCCCTTGAAGGGGTCCCACAGCAAGCTACGTGCAGAAGTATGGACACGGTGACCCACCTGATGCAGAGTGATGCATAAGACGCTGTTAGGAAGGCAGCAGTCTGTGCCTTCGGGGCGAGGGGGAGACAAGAACTGGCTGGACAGAGACCTTAGAAAGTGCTCATTTTCACCCAGAGCATCCTGGAAGGGAGAGGGAGACACTCTGGCACTGCCAGCCTGCCCTGGGCTCAGGAGTGCTGACCCATTATCGTCATGTGGGCATTACACTGAAACGTGCTCATTTTAGAAGGTCACCAGAGCACGGGCTGACTTCTCAGCACAGATTACAGGCCACGCTCACAACCGCCAAACATTGGTTATGCCTTCCAACTCATACACTTCGCTATATTTAGAACCTACTACTTATTTGGCTTCTAATGGTTTCGGTTTCAAGCTAAACGGGATGTCAAGTTTAACTTTAACTTTAAAGTGCTGTCTTTTATCTGTAAACTATTCCCACAATGTTCCACGTGGTAGGACTTGTTCTTTTCAGTTGTTTCTTACGAGGCACAGATGTGGTTGCTTGTAAATAATGGCTTGTATCATTACAATGTCTTCTTACATGCCAGGGCCTCCTTATTCCGAGTGTGCATCTTGTCTTTGCTAAACACCAGGGTTCTATTCTGAGGACTCGGCGTTCCAGATGCCAGCAAGGATGAGGACACGCCTTCTCCAGCATCCTCCTTACCGTTTCCCTCTCCAGCTCATGAAAAAGGCTCAGTTCTTTTCATCGAGTGGCATCCACGCATACTTTTAGACAGTCTTAAATTTTCTGTTCTAGAGTTAGAGGACATATGAAGACAGAACTCTGAAATGACCTTTAAAATAAAATCTCCTTCAAATGAATTCACCGGGGGGTGGGGATATGGCTCAGCAGTATCAGCATGGCACCGGGTTCCATCCAAAGCACCACACACGGAAAACTATGGAGATAAACCGAAGCTTATGGGAGACTCCAGTCAGGGACCTCCCCACTGGTGAGAGAGCTACCCCTACAGCCTTCTCTTGAATCCTGCAGTGTAATTGATCAACAGGACCTTCATTCTTTTTAATTTCCTGTTTTCCTATAGGGTTTCTACCTTGGGGCTGGGGGAGAGGGAGGAAATCTCAATTTAGTCTCAGAAATAAGAAAAGCAAACAGCAAAGAAACGCTGAACAATGAAAAGGAAAAGTGAAAGTGCCCGTCGTAGCTCTTTTTATAATTTCCTTCTCTAGAATAAACCGTCACCTGTTTACTCTATTTTCAGTGGTCACTTGTAGTGTTAGTGAAAGAACTGTGTGAGAGAGAAACATGGCCTCTAGATAAGGCACAGGGACAGGCTAAAGATGAGAAGGGCTGTCCTCCCAGAGACTGGCGTCCTGAGGTCTCAGACCCCCAGATCAGTGTGTCTTGGTTCATCTTCCTTCCACTCGTGGAAATTTTCATTTATGCCATCTTCCGAAGAATGTTGTATAGCGTTTCTACCTTTAACAAGATGGCTGTCCTAAATCACATTTCCAAACTTTTTAAAGAATAGCTCCCCATCTTGTTTTCTGGAATCAGTTGGAGGCAAATTGGTGCTGCTTGTGTCTTGGCGCATTTTCATGGTACTCTACCTATTTATTAGTTGAGGTATAGGAACCTTGCTCTTCAGGAACGATAATTTCAGTGTAACTTTGTAACTGCATATTCTTACCACCTCCTGTATTTTTCTTCTTTATTAGCCATGTTTTTACCATATCTAATTTGTTATGCCTTACACACACCAGTAGATCAATTCACCAAACTCACAGCTACAAACTTCCTCTTTGTGTCATCATTCACGAAGTAGGTTCCCAGGTCAACCGTCTTTGTTTTGTTTTTAAAGAAAGAGCCATTGCACAGCAGAGTTTGAAAACCGCAGCTTCCTGATACAGCTATCCAGACGGTGGGCTAAGCAGAGCACATGTCAAAGCATAATGGCCCACTTGGCCTTTACATCTTCCCTGGACTCCGGGGTAATCCTTCTTCCACAGACCCCAGTGACTCATTTATAACGATGGCAGGAAAACTTTCAAAGCCCATCACAAGGAGGAATATAAAGAAACCTTTATAAAACCTTACTCTGTTATTAGGGATGCCTTATAAATTAAATGCTCCAAAGAAACAAGTTTCTAATAGAGCCAGAGGGACAGCTCAGAGGTTAAAAGCACTTGCTGCTCCTGCATCCATGTCAGGAGGCTCACAAACACCCATAGCTGCAATTCCAGGGGATCCAATGTATGTATCCCCATGTATACATACATACACACATACATATAAATACACATACATACATGCACCCATACAGACACACATAGATGGATACAAATCTTTTTAAAAAAAATGGCTAAACTTTTGTGGTTAGATTTTTCTCATGGTGTATAGTATTTCTGGTTTCTGAAGATATTGCACACAGCTCGGCTACTGTTATTTAGGAGGTAAATAAGGAAGGCTGAAAGGAAAAAAAAGAAGGAGGACTGTGGGGTCCAGGAGATCACGGTTCAAATCCGAACTCTGCTACGGACAACTATCCACATGTGCCTTGGCGTACGCATGCTATCCTTTCGGGTTTCCTCATGAACGGGGGACACGGTGGGAAGACGGAGTTATGTGCTGATCAATCGAGACTCCGGGGTGAGCCACAGCCTAAAACCTGGGGCAGACCAGTAACTGTGGCCCATGGCTGTGCGCTACTTAAACATGTCTTTTCTTGACTCCTGAGTCAGGTGCACTTAACAACTTTGTCATGGCCAGGTGCTCCTCTCTCCTTCTCTCTCTCTCCCCCTCCCTCCCCCCTCCTCCCTTCTCTCTTCCTAACGTGAGCTGCCTTTAGTGGGGACTCTCATATCCCATTGTTCATTGCTTCTAACTGACTTTGAAGTGGAAACCAGGTTGAGTCTGTTGAATTTCTAGGAAACCGAGCCTTGGTGCTTTAGCATAAGGCAGCAGAGGCTTTTTAGCTCTCTCCAGTTTTGAGGAAAATGAGACTGAAGCGGAAGGCCCCATTCCACAAGTAAAAAAAAGTGTGCTAAAGGTTAAAAATGTTAACCACCAAATTGTGTTCTGCCCTTCCACACAATCTAGGTCAAAAGAACACTTACTTTTAAAAGGCATTTTTTTTATTACTTGTGTGTCTGTGTGTTTGAGTGTAGGCCTTTGCCTGTGAGCTGAGGGTCCTAGGAGGCCAGAAGAGGTCATCAGCTCTGCTGAAGCTGGAGTTACAGGGTCGTGAGCCTCCTGACACCGGTGCTGCAAACCGAACTTAGGCACTCTGCAAAAGCAGAGTCAACTCTTAACTGCTGAGCCATCTCTATGCCCTAAAAGGCATATTGTGGTCATGGAGCATGGATACAGAAAGAACAACAAACGGTCAATAAAGACAGAAGGATAGAAGGTTGGGGTCAGAGAAGGTAGTGCAAGAAAATGCATTAGCCACTGGGACAACCTCAACTGCTGTGATCCCCACACAGGAACTGGCTGGAAGCCTTCTGGCAGGAGCGCCAAAGGGAAATGTGCTCAGAGATGTAATTCTGTTATCAGAAGAACAGGAGGCTTCCTTAGTCTTCTGGGAGGAGACAGTCTTCTGGGGGACCTTTGCAGAAACACCCAGACTGCATCTGTTTCTCTAACAATGCCCTTAGCAGGGAGTGACAACGCAGATAACCTCTGACCTTTGGCTCCAGCTCTCATCTCACTTCTTCTGAAGCAGTCTCCTTAACCCTCAGTGCAGCTCTCAGCCTGTGCTGGGCTCTCTGCAGCTGGATCACAATTCACAATGTATGCTCCCTGCTCTCTAATTCACCCCGTGCCCTGCCCTGAGAGGAGAGTGCCTACAGAATATGCTCAGGTCTCCCAAGGGACAAATCCCTTCAGCTGCTCCCAGTGACTCCTAGGGAAGCCTAGGCATCCCAGCTGGGTAGGTAAGACACTGATCTGATGATAACCTACAGTTTGTGAACACAGTCCTCCTGATTCTAACTATGCAGTCTAAACCTATCTTTCCTCACCAGGGTTTTTAACTGTCATCTACCCCTATTCCTTGCTCACGTAATCGCCTCTAAGCACCTATCCAAATTCTAGTTGCCCTTTACTTTCTAAGCCAGTTCATGTGTTCCACTCACCTCTAGAGACTCCTGACCCTTTGGGGGAGGGGATCTAGAAGGCCAAAAGCCATTTCCATTTTACGGAAGATGTTGTTTGTCTCATGTTAACATCTGCAGGTCAGGGCTTACGAGTGGTGGAGGTGGGCCGAAGAGATGGCTGGGGGTTAGGCGCACTGGCTACTCTTCCACAGGCCCCGGGCTTGCTTCCCAGTGCCCACGTGGGGCCTAACAACCTCTGTATATGAGTTCCAGAAGATCCCACGCCCTCTTCTGGCACCACATACACACGTGGTATACAGACGCACATGCAGGCAAAACACTCTATAAAATTAAAAAGGCTTTAGGAAAAAGGTTGGACCACTGCTTTACTGAACACACTGCGGCCCCACTGTGCCTGCACTCACCCCATCTCCACACTCACCCCCAGAGGCAGTGTCGACACCCCCAGCTTTACCAACTGCCACACTCCCCTTGCAGCTGCTTAGTGCCCTGTGTGGAGAAAGAACTTCTCACAAAACAGTTACCTACACTCCGAAGTTCCCTGACATCTCTGGGAAAAGTGCTTCCGAGGTGTGTGTCGAAATCTCCTCCCCTGCACCAGGAAGCATTCCTTCTACTCCACAGAAATTGACGAAAACCTGGTTATAAAGACTCGGGTGGTTGGCAGGTACTTTCAAGAGAAACGTATTTGTTATTAATGATAATATCCTAAAACCACGAGCAACACCCTAAATATTAGAACTCAGGGTACTTGTATCCACCATGGCCATCTGACAGCTTCCTAATAATGGCTCTTTGTTGAGACTGAAGGTAATGTTATGAAATGTGATGTTTTTCTCACTTTGTGTAAGGAAACAAGTAAACATTTGTAAAAGCTACTAATCTGTAATATCTACTGTGGTAGAGGCCAACAGGAAAACCCAGCTATCTCTTACACAGACCTGCAGAATACGTAAAAGGCTAAATTACGTTTTTGAAAAAAATGTTCTATATTAAAATATGCTATGTATATTAACATGCCTCAATATTAATCAACATTATCAGTCTTCGGTTTATTGTTAGTTATGTTTAAACTGATTAATATATTTTTTAAAATTTCTGTTTTAACTTCTGGTGTACTGAACATCATGCAGGCACACACCGCTGAGTGTAAAATGGAAGACCATAGAAGCTGGCAGCTCTGGTGCTGTATATTCAATTTTGCTTCATATAAATTACAACAGTAAGAGGCCATACATATGTAATGTAACGCCATATATTTGTGTGTACACCACTGATAAATTTAATTGGAACTATAACACTGAAGGGAAAACTTGTTCTGCTTTTAACCTGTAAGACCAGGAAAAGCAATTCAGCATATACTTGTTGCACTGACTTGAGGTAACACGGTCTCGGTAAAAATATTTAATGTAACCACTAGATTAAAGTTTTATAATTAGTTACCAAAAGTCAGAACCAGCGGTCTAATCTTGCTGGTGTGCAAGGCTACTATAGATGACCTAGAAAATTAGCAACTCCTTCCTAATGCAGTTGCCAGTTTCTCTCTTTCTTTAAGGTTTTTATGTCTTTGGTTTGCTTGTTTGAGATGAGGCGAAGAGTCTTTCTGTGACTCTTGGGGTGGCCTTGGTTCCAGATCCTCCTGCTTCACACCTTCCTGCACAGCTGATACTTCCGGCCAATGTCGCTGCCCCGGAGTGCAGGGTCTTCAGCAGTTATCCCTTGTCTGTGTGTGCCCGCAGGTCCTTTTCCTAGAATCTCCTTCACCTCTCATGGTGGAGTCTCAAAGGCCTTCCTGTGGCTGCCTGCTGAGGTTGCCTGCCTTACAGCTCGGAGCGCCTTACCTCTCCTTGGATGTCATGTCTCATAATTCTAATTGTGGAGCTATTTGTATAATGGCTTAATTAATGTCTGTCTCTCACTAGAATGTGTGCCCCACAGGGACACAGACTGTGCCATCTTTTTGTTGCTATTTCCCAAGAGACTTACAAAAACATTAAATGAATAAATATTATTAAATAAATCAACTAAAATTAATTCCCCATTTACCCTGTGACATTTTATAATAAGGCAGATGAGGCAATGGGAGAGAAACCCCACTCTGCCTCACATCAGGAAAGGAATGGGCTGGATTGCGTTTTGAAAGGAGTTCTTTACAAGAATGGGTACCAGTGGGTGGCTCAGTGGTGAGGGACACTGTGGCTTCAAGGAAGAAGAGTGGAGGGAAAAAAGGAGCCGAGGAATATTACTACTTCCTGCAAAAACAATCTAGACACATAGTATGTTACCTTTGTAAGGTTCACACACACCCACACACTCAGGTTCTAGCCAGGAGCGATGAGAGTACAGTTTGGTCCTTTCTGTGTTCAGAGCATTATCCTGCAGGCAGCACCTTATACACACTGGCGCTTACCTAACACTCCACCGGATCTCATAGACTTTCAGCCAGCAGCCGGTCAGCATCACCAAAACAGACAGCAACTGAACACAGAGGTAGACACTGTGCCCACTCTTGGCCCCGAGGGAAAACATCTGAGATGCACTCTTTTTATTTCCCCAATGAGCACGTGGGTTAATAAATACTGAATGACTAGATGAATAAATTTTTACTACAAAATTTAGTGTGGTTGATAGTGGTTTATTCAAAACTGAATAATTTAAATAGGTCTTATTCCTAAGTCATTAAAAATTCTATTAGCGAGTTTTAGAAAGGGCTCAATATATTTATTGGCCTGTTGTGCTGTTGGCATTTTATAATACTGCTGGGTATAATTAATTCCCAACCCACTGATAATTTGGTTCCTATGTAAAAACTGATAAGGGTACTTTCTCAGGGACACAAGTTATCCCTGATCTAGCCTGGTCTTCTAAGAAT
This sequence comes from Psammomys obesus, assembly GCF_907164565.1. Classification (NCBI taxonomy): domain Eukaryota; kingdom Metazoa; phylum Chordata; class Mammalia; order Rodentia; family Muridae; genus Psammomys; species Psammomys obesus. The sequence goes on from NW_026596085.1 coordinate 5,094,746, forward strand.
GAGGCCAAGTTCTGATAGCTACAGTGTGATGTCCATTGAAGTGGGCTGAGCGATGTCCACTCAGGGCTTTGGTCTGCAGTGTCCTGAGCATCCACGACCACTAACTAAACTAAGGTTGTGCTCTGCATAACTCCATGGGCACATTTTCCACATCGCAAGAACGCCTCTCAGTTCCTGCAGAGCGGCCTCACCACATGCGGGGGAGGAAATCTGCCACCTACCCTCCTGCTTCTTATGACAGGGAAGTGGAAATGCAAAAAGGAAGCTGCCAGGAGAAGCCTGAGGGCAGAGGTGTGAAAGGACACAGAAGGCTTCTGGTGCCCCAGCTCCCTTCCTAACTGGGCTTTAGGAACAGCTTTTGCCTACAGAAACAACAACAAACAGTTCCCTAGAGGAACTGTTTTTAGAGGAAGATGATTTTAGAAGTCCCTTATTGCCCTCATCTTTTTCCTCATCCTTCTTCACACTTCACCTATTTGCATTAAAGATGCATAAAGCTTCAGGGAACAGTGGTGCATGCCTGGGGTGTAAGGAGGCAGGAGGATTGAAGGTTCAAGGCCAGCTTGGGCTGATAGCAGAAGTCTGTCTATAAACCAGCAACAAAAAAGCACCTGAGGCTGCAGGAACAGTGACATGGATGCCTGGCGGAGCCGCTGGTAACTCTGATGGCCTGTTTCTGTCATAGGGTGTTTCACCGAGAGAAAATTTTACCCCAACAGCTCAGGTCCAGACTTGAACTATTCTAACTCATGTTAACACCACAGAACAGGGCACTCCAGTACTGGTTTACTCGTTGTAAGTAATGAAGATGCTTATTTGGTAGTAACGACAACCCGTCAGGTCATATTCTTCCATGTCTCACAAAGTGACTTGGAAGGAACTACAAATGCATTTGGGTTATTCTGGGTAAAAAATAAGTCTATAGTTTCTCACCAGAGACTGACTTAAGGAATTCCTAAGACTTTTAATAGCACTAGCCAGATGGCGACCTCCACTGGCACACCAAGATGCCTATGGAACACCACACACACACACACACACACACACACACACACAATGTAAAAACGAATTTTCGACTTATAATAAATGTTTTATTTCTATTTGATGAAATAACAAAAACTACAATTAACTAGGAAACTTCAGAAATTAAAAGATTTTTGTAGACTGTAAAATTTGGAAGGACAGAAATGGCGCCAATCCCACTGCCCCCCCTTTAAGTTTCTAGGAAATCCTATGATCCCTAGTATATCCACATTCACACATTGCCCTGTTTTCTCTTTGCGTTTTTATCACAGGTTTCCACATCCATGCTGCCGCTGCAGGTCGAGGCACGGTCAGGTTGCTGGCCAGCAGACTCTTGCCCTTCCATATCGTTCCTATGCTGTGTGTGCAGGAGCCTTCCCATTGGATGAGAGCCATGGTAAATACAGATATCACAACTGTTCAGATCACTCAGGGCTTCCCGCCTCCCTCCCCACATAAAAGAGAGCGGCACTGAATGTCCAACCGGATGCTTTGTGAGGCGTTTACAGTCATGGATTTCTGAAAGAGCAGGAGTAAGACAGGTGGAGCTATCAGTCCTAAGGAGAGGATTTTAATCAGTCAGTGCAGTTGTCCTGCCCCTCATGAACCATCCATGGCCTGTCTTCCCACCCACTGACATCCCGATTCAGATGTTCATTATCTCCATCTGGTCCTGATCATCTGACCGCATTGGGAAGCCACCGAGGGGATGGGGGTGAGGTAGGCGCTTCCACTGAGAGACGCCTTCCTCCTGGAACAGTCTATCCTTGACTTCCAGTCACAGAACTTAGTGCTTCACAGGGCTGGAGAGGTGGCTCTTAAGGTGCAAGAGCAGACTGCCCTTCAAGAGGACCCTGGTTCAGTTCCCAGCACCCACAAAGGGCAGCTCACAACTGCCTGTGGCTCCAGCTCAAGGGGATGCCTCCTTCGGTACCTGCATGCGTGCACACACACACACCCCTACCTAATTTAAATTTCTGAAAAATCTTTTTAAAAAGTGACTTGTCTTTTGCCTCTCAATATGCTCCCTTTCCAAGGGGAGCTCTGAGAACGGGAGGCGGCTTCACCAACCCCGAGCGGAGACCTAGGTCTGACTTCTCTGGGGATGGGTGTGGATGCAGCCTGGATTTCCACTGACACTCTTCTCACATGCTCCATTCCTACGGCGTTTAATTAGCCCAATGCCTCATGGTCCCACGTCATCGGCCTTCAGCTTCTATTCTTGTGCTCTCTGCTTCCACAGCTGGTATTTATGAGGCAGGGGCAGGCATTTACACTGCTTCATATTGATTTGTCTCCTCTGTCGATAGATTTTCATCTATCACCTCACACTCTCCCTAAGATAAATTACCTGGTAAGTGCAATCTCCGGGCTCATACGTCTTCATTTTGCATTTAAAGGCAGCTTCTTTTCTCTATATTCTCTTATTACAATCAAAGCACATAAACATATGTGCTTTCACCTACTCCACCTGTCTAATTAACTCCATTAAAAAAAAAAAAAAAACATGTCCAGGCTGGAATTCTGTTCAGGCTATGATGAGCAACCTCATGCTGGTTCCTAGTGACCTCTGACTTCTTCCTTACGTTCATAAACAACATACTTACAAGAGTTTCTGTAACAACCTAGGAGACAAACGCTCCAGCTTTGACATACTCATTTATCAGTTTGGCCTGTTCAATGTCTTCTCTAAATCAACATGCCCTCCCACCCCCACATATACACACCTCAAGACTAGTCACTGCAGTTCTACAATCCAGTACCCAAGCTTTTGGATACCCTGGCTGACACCCGACTCTAATCAGAAAGCTTCAACCTCTCTGGAGCAATGTGCCTCCTCTCTGAGACTTTGGTTTGAGGCAGGCTCACTGTGGCCTTGAACTTTCGTCTCCCTGTCTCAGATCCCAAGGCAGAGATTACAAGCATGCTACTCCAAAACCATTCTTGAGCAGCCTGGACACCTGTGGCTGCTCGCTAGGGCTAAGCCACTTCAACAGAGCTCACTTTTATTCTCGTAGAAGCTTGAGAACCTGTTTGCTCAGTGACCTCCTGCATGGAACTGGCTTCCTCCCCTGAGGGCCTGTGGCTGCTGCCTCGAAGTCTATCATGACTCAAAAGCAACCAATCAGTTAATTGACAGTGTCACACTGAGCATTTGTTGACATGACATTGGACTGTACTTTTACCTGCTTCAGAGCTGTGGGGCCTAAAGGGGTACTGAGGTTTGAACCAGGAGTGAGGTGTAGGATAGGCAATCACACACTCTCTCTGAACCAGATCCTCACAACTTTTATTATTAAAGAGAGAAAATCTCTTTAAATTACCCAGGGTGGCCTTGACCTTGGGAACCACTTGTCTCAGATCCCAAGTGGCTGGGACTAACTACAGCCTTGTGCCAACAGGACTGGCTTATTTCAATACTTTTAAAATAATGATTTTTTAAAAATGATTAGAGTGCCCCAGAATGTATAGAATGGATTTGTTGGCATTTTCAGTTAAACTGGCTCCAACGGGCGTGGCCTGGCTGCACCTATGGTCTAATTGCCACCATCACTCTGGGAAAAGACAGTCTGCATTCCACAGAAGGGACTCAGACATTTCTGAATGGCATCTTTGCATGTCTGCTTACTTCTGCTCATTCTCCTCAGTGCTAATAATTCATAAGTTCAGCTTCTGGATCAGCTGCACAGGGCGGGTACATGCTCCTCCACATCCAGACACAGCACACTGCTCACCACCTTTCCCCCTACTGCACAGGATGCTGGCAATGTTGAAACACCTTATGAATACTGGCTGCGGCAAAACGGCCCAAATGAGAGGCTCTTACTGGCTCATTCATCTTTGAATTCATTCCTCTTATGAGAGTCCTTTTGTCAAGCTAAATATTTAATTCCTTTGTTTGTCTGCTTGGGATTGGGGTCACTGAGGTCCTTTTCTCTTTCCATTTTGAGAAGCGAGTGCAGAAGACACAGGACAAAGCCATCCTATATTGCTCTTTACGCAGGAGAAGGGCGCGCATCAGAGTGAGGGGTTGCTTGGGGGGATGGGCCTGCATCGCTCCCACAAGCAGTGAGCAATCTTAGAATTGGAGATAGATAGTGAGACTTTAATTGATTTGGGAGATTAGCCAGGAAGACCTTGGACCCACAGTAAAATAAGCAATTTCCAATAGCTCCAGTTTCCAGCTGCCTCAGAAATAACCAAAGCAAGGATGGGGAAAAGCATAAATGATTAAAATCCCTGAATCCATTTTAATTTGATTTTTGTTGTTGTTTGGCTTTATTTTTTTCTTTTGGGAGAGATGGGCTAGTAGGGAGTTCACTTCATAGCAATCTTCCTTCTTCAGCTTCCCAAGTACTGGCATAACAAACAGGAGCCCTCATGCCCAGCTTTGAAACAAACCCTGACCTACCTGTCAGAAAACAAAATCTGCAAACAAGATTCTGGTAGACTATTCTCTCAGAACAACCCCAGGCCAGGGAGAGGATAAAACTGACTCTTCACATACTTTCAGACCAGTCAGTATCTCAGGAGGAAATTCCTTTCCTTGTAGGGCCATGTGAACAGAGCGTATCCCGAGAGCCCCCAGAAGGGACCATTTACTTCCTGCTGCTGCTCCTGGCTGCTGAAAGTCCTGCCTCCTTCACTCCACCCACTCCATCTCTCACCCTCCACCTCCCAGGGACGCCCAGCTCCCAGCTCAGCCCCGGCAGTAACATCGGTGCACTGTTCTCACCCCTTCTGTGCCCTAACTGCCATGGCCAGTGAGGACTCCGCCATCCCTGAAAGGTCCTCTTCTTCCTTCTCTAAAGTCCTCCCACAGTTCCTCCTGCCAGAGACACCCAACCATCTTCAAGGCTCCCTGATGTCTTCTCTCAGTTTTCTCCATGTCTGAGGGATGCTGCCGCAAGACAGACGGAATCAGCAACCTCATCCTGACCTCCCTGCTACCAAGGAGTCCTAGAACCTTGTCATGGCTCTTCCTGCTCTCTCCCTCTCTACGTCCTCCCCACAGAGCCAACTCCTGCCCTATCCCTCTTCACACTCTCCGTGGCTGAAAGCAGATGTTAGCCGGTGGGTCCCCCAGCGCCCCTCTGTGACTCCTGCCAGAGCTCCATAGCAGATGTGGCTCCTCCCACGCCAGGTGGACCCCTTTGCCCGTGCCCTGAAAAGCCGCCCATGCCCTTCTTCAGAGCCTCCACATTCTAGACTCAACTGGCCCCCTCAAAGTAATCCTCCTTAGATTTATCCATTTATTCCTGTCTTCTCATTGTGTCTTTCTCATGGTCCAGCCCCTAACTGTCAAACTTCCTTGAAAGAGAGGTCAACATTTTCTATTCTCTGCTTCTAGCTCAGCCTGCTGTCCATTCAATTCTGCCTTACAGCAACACTCCCAACACTCCCAGGAACAATTCTAAGAATATCCACTTAGTGTCCCCCTGAAACCCTCAGCAGCACCAACAGTATTCGAGAGTCACCATTCCCCTCGGGCAGACAGTTTTACTAATATATAATGAGTAGAAAACATGGCTGATGTTAAATATCTTACAATACAGAGACCACACACACACACACACACACACACACACACACACACACACACACACATTCCACAGCTCCTTTCAATGTCCCATCACGAATGGCTTCACCCCACCTTGAGCTCTTCTTATGGTATTTACCAGCCAGACTCCATCTTTACTCCTCTGCTATATTTTGGATCTTGGGTGTCCCCCTGGGGGTGGCAGACCCTTTAGGACAGTTGTTCTCAATGTGTGGGTCACAACCCCTTTGGGGTCACATATCAGATATCTTGCATATCAGATAGAGACATTACAATTCCTAATAATAGTAGAATCACAGTTGGGAAGTAGCAACAAAGTAAGTTTATAATGGGGGAGGGGAGGTCACCATAACATGAGGAACTGCATTGAAGGCTCACAGCATTAGGAAAGCTGAGAGCCACTGCTGTAGGAGGTAGGACCTTGAGGGAGGTCATTAGGGGTATGTCCTTGGATTCTGGCCTCTTCTCTTTCTTTGATTACAGGCTGTGAAGTGAAAGGTTCTGCTCCATTGTACACACCTCCTTCCTCACCACTGGCCCAGCCCACCATGGGCTGGAACTTCAAACTTCGAGCCAAAGAAAGCCTTTCCTCTTTCTCTTTGCAAGTTGCTTACCTGGGGTATCTGGAGAACCAACACCTGCCCACTCAGTTACAAGCATCCAATACTTTAGCAATCACCCTTCCCAGTTCTCTCTGGAACATTCCAACTTCAAAAGTGCCAAGCATGCTGGCATCTATACCCAGGGACCCGAAGGCTTCCTGTCCACGGGCCTCTGACTTTTTTGCAAACTCTACCCCCAGCTTTTTCACCCTTGTCTTGCTTTGCTGCACTGAGAGAACCCCACTTGATCATATTACATGATTCCGAAACCACTCACCACCACGTCCCACCAAGCTGGCCTTGAATGGGCAAGCAGGTGGCCATCATAGTGGTCATGTTAATTGCCTCTCTACTTGCCAGGATCAAACACCTGACAGGAAGCAACTTAAGGGCAGGAGGGCTATTTCAGCTCACAGTTGAAAGAGACGAAATTTATCATGACAGGGAAGGTGAGGCAGCTGCTCATCTGGACAGCAAAATTTAAAACATGTTAATACTCATCTCATTGTCTCTTTTCTTATTCAGTCAGATACCTCAGCCCATGGAACAGTGTCACCAAAGCTTGGGGTAACTCTCTCCACCTCAGTTAACCCAGGCTAGAAACATCTTACACAGATGTATCTCCAACATGATTCCAGACTTTGTCGTCTGAGAGTTATAATTACTCACCTCACATAGACTCCCGGTACTGTCAAAACCTCTCGTCAGATTTCTGCAGTGCTCTCATGCTTCTGCTCTTTCAAATGACTATTTCACCTCCCCCACCCCTCAGATCCTCCATCTTCCCCTTCCTCAGTCTTTATAATCATTGTTGCCTATGCCACTGGTAAATAAATAATCAGAATAATATCCCAGCAAGTTCCTACTTCCAAACCTAAGTATGAACATCCCTACGGCTATGACCAATCCCTTCACCTCTGGATCAAATCACATCCCTTCCTTGCCCTCTGGAGGATGCTGTGGTGGTCTAGGTGAGGCTGCTCCCATAGGCTCAGGCACTTGAAGACATGTCCAAGCTGTGACCTATGGACTGCATGTGGCCAAGGATAACTATGAATGAGGCCCAACACTTTTTCTTTTTTTCTGCTGTCTTCCTGCTTCAACTGATTCTGCCCAGTCTATTCTGAACAAGGTGAAAACGATCTACTCGCAGGTCAGAGGCTCTGCTGGGGACCCTACCACTCATCCAGGGAAGGCTCATTCTGGATGACTTTCCAACTGAAAAATGAAACCAGCATCTTCACAATAACCTACAAAGCCCCCAATCAACTCCCCCCACCCAGATTCCATTCTATGTCCATAAACATGTCACAGAAGTACCCATTTCAAGTCCTCTTTCTAGGCTACTCCTGCTTAGACATGCTTCTCTCCGTCTGTCCTTCAAAACCAATTGCTCCAACACCATATTCAGGCCTTTTCAATTCTCAGTGAGTTACGCTCTAACACTCTATCTATAACTGTTTCACACCCCCAACTGCTGAAACACACACACACACACACTCTCTCTTCCTTTCTCTCTCTCTCTCTCCCCAATACACAATCCCTATTATTTCCCCTATTTATGTGTATATTATTTATTTTGTATCTTAAGTCTCTCTTACCAAAGTGTTACCCCCTAAAAAACAGGAACTTTTTTTCCTGAACATCAATATAATACCTAAAATATGTGCCAAATAAATATTTGTTGAAGAAATTAATACGTAGAGCCCTTCCTTGGGAATCATGCGTTTTCAACTGGTTGAAAATGATTAAATCAAAATTTCAGGAAATTTACAATAATTCTTAGAAAACAGTGTCTTGGTTACTTTTCTATTGCTTTGCTAAGATAGCATGACTAAGGCAACTTTATAAGAGAAAGCACTTAACTTGGGGCTCATTGTTCCAGAAGGTACCCAGTCCCTGGCCATCGTGCTGGGGGCACGGCAGCCAGCAGGCAGGCACAGTGCTGGAGCACTATCTAAGAGCTTATGTATTAGGACAGGACCACAAGGCAGAGAGACAGTTAACTGGGAACAGCATGGACTTTCGAAACCTCAAAGCCCATGCCCAGTGCCATACCTCCTCCCATAAGGCCATGCGCCCTAATCCCTTCCAAACAGTTTCACCAACTGGGGGTCATGCATTCAAACATATGAGCCTGGGGGTGGGGCATCCTCATTCAAAATGCTGCAAGCAATAACTTCCCTTAAAAGAGGAGCCAGTTGCCCCCAAATGGAGACAGACTCTTTAGGTGTGATTCCCCTGGGTAATCATGCTTCCTCAATTAAGGAGACTCGTCGCTTCCACTTTAGCACTCATCTTCCTGAGTCTGTTTTCCCACTTAGTTACTAAGTCCTGGGACTTCTAATCTTCCTGGTTTATCCTACTGTAATATTCTTTGGCCATTCCAAATGATATTATTTACTCCAAATTTGGCAGAAGCTAAACAATGAAAAGAACCCAGTTAAGATGAGATCAGAAGTGGTCAAATCGCTCCTGCCTCTAAGAAACCAGGAGGTTATATGCAAACTTCAGGTTCTGCAAAGGCAACAGTGGGGCTCAGATCACAAAACAGTCCCCTAGCATTCCGTCTCCATCATGCCACATTGCTCCTGGTCGCAGACAGATGTAGTAATGCTACATCGGGATCCTTCACACCCAGGCCCTCCACTGTGTGGTCTCAGTCTCTCAGACCACTTTAAGTTCCTGGGTCAATGGCAAGAGTTGGCCTGTCTAGAAACTAACACGACCCTCACATATAATTCCTTGCGACTTGAAGTGAGATGAAGTCCATGGGGACAGACATGACGCTCTAGGCGTTTGAATTTATCCCTTAGAGCTCTCAACTGGATGGGGCACTAGAGTCCTAGGCATCCTGGGATTTGGGTGGCAGAACATTTCTACGTTCTATTGGCATCGGGACGGAACCAATCCTGAGTTCTAACTCTGTGGCCGATTTTCATAGCCGCTGGGTTCGTTTGATTGTTTTATGTTTACACTTATTTATTTGTGGAAGTGTGTGTGTGTGTGTATGTGTGTAGACAACCTGTGAGAGTCAGATCTCTCCTCCCACCACCTGGGTTTGAAGGATCAAACTCAGGTTACCTGGCTTGGCGGCTGGTGCCTTTACCCACTGAGCCGTCTCATCAGCTCCACCCTCTACTTCTGAGTCTGAACTCTTCTAGATGAACTGAGGCTCGGGCACTTAGTTCCCAGCATCCTTTTCGCCGTCACCATCCCTGGAATTATAATCCGCCATGTCTGTTTTCACCCACTCTCAAATGACAGCCATCCCTCACACCACCACCATTTCTCTAGATCATGATATAACTGCTTTGGGAATTGGAATGTGATGAATCAGACTTCATTGATAGAAAAGAACAGATGATAATGAGAAAAATAAAACAGCCTGGGGACCCCTGCAAAACGACGCACACTGGCTTGGTGGCTAAAGCTACTTGCTGCCGACGTGAACGCCTGCCTGCCTGCCTGAGTTCCATCCCCTGGAACATAACGTGAAAGTGGAGAGAAAGAACTGACTCCACAGAGATGTCCTCTGACCCCCACACGAGCGCCACAGCACACGGGCCCCTCCGGACAGCAAGTTTGCCTTTTTAAAGATAGCAGTGTGGGGAAAACACCCACAATGAAATGGTAACTATTCTCACTAAAGCGAAACCGCAGCAGGACTGAAATGGTTTCCTACCACTCAAGACCACCAAGTTCCTCTGTAAAGCAGCATTTCGCCACTTGCTCGTCCTAGTGGCTCCCTCCCAACGCATCTGCCTCGCCCCACAGAGGGCCTACGTCACCGTTTCTAGTTTCAACATGTCCCCAGCTCCCACACGTCTGACACAGCAAGAACACATTTGCCTTCTGTCCGCCACTATCTGTGTTCACCCCACTAATGTCCCAGCTCTCTGGCTAACCTTGTGGCTTCAGCCTGCGAAGGGAGTATGAGAAGGTGAGGACGGGCACCTGCGTGTGTAGGAGTGAGGCAGCAGAGCAGAGGAGAGAGGGTGGAGGGTCAGCGGAGCTGCCACCGTCTCCAGCCCACGGGCAGCCGACAGGGGTGGCAATCTACTCAGTTAACGTAGACTCTGGAACAGCCTGGCTCAGCCTGAGAACCACGGCGCACATGAGCTGAGCCGTTCATTCCAGTGACCAAGGCCAGTCAGCTGCTCTGCAACAGGTGTGCGGAAGGAAGCAAACCGAAAAGCAAATAAAGACACCGTGACGTTAAAAACCACCAGCTCTCAATATGCCTAAAACCTCAACTATTTGCTACTAAGGTCCGAGGACAAGCTGCATGCCTTCCTTCAGTCCAGCAAACTGCAGCTGAGCCTCCAAAAATGCCAAGGGGGTAAAAAAAAATCTTTAAAAACAAAACAAAAATGACTTTTTCAGCTTCTTTTATTTTTCCCGGTATTGTTTGCAACTGTGCTCTGCCATGGTGTCCTCCAGCTCCCAGGTCCCAGCGCTGGCCCCAATTTGAATAGCTGGTTTGCATCAACTCACCGGATGTCCTGGCATCAGCCTGGCTCACCTGCCTCGGCAAGCGAGCTCTGTCCTCTCCAACACCCCACCCTGCGGCCTACAGACAAGGCTTCTCTTAAATATAACACGAGGCTCCCCGGAGTGTCCCCGTTCTCGAGGGGCCTCCCTCTCCACCCTGTTTGTTTACCTTGGGGACGGCGTATGCTAGCGTATGTTTACGACCGGGCCAGGGGCGCCGGCAACGGTGGTGCTGGGAAGCGTACGCGAGCAGCTACTGACAGGCTTCACCAGAACTTGCGTGTCAGGGCATCACCGACAGGTAAGGCAGGGGACAGGAAGGTCTGGCCTGAGGCCCCATGCTGCCAGGGGAGTTATTAGCAGTGGGCTGCTGCCTGCGGGAGAGTCCGTTTCCTTTAGGGATGTGCCCACTCCCTGAAAGTTGCCCATGCACACCAGTGGCTGGCCCTGCACCTGTGCGCAGGCTGGAAGCAGGAACTGGGCTCAGCCGGTTAAGAAAAGGAGGAAGTGTAGTTTAGAGGGAGAGGTGGTGGTGCTGGTGAGTCAGGGAGGAGCTTAAGGGGAAGTAGAGAGTGGATGTGGTCAAATGCGTTATATATACTGTATTTATATGCACACGCATACATGCATAATGGATATACGTAATATATGCAAAGCTCGAAGAATGAACTTAAGGACTATGTTTTAAAAATAACTCCTTCCTGGATAGTAAGGAGGTGTAGAGACAGACAGTAACCAGGCCTTCGGCTTCTGTGGTAAAAACATTGATCACAAGCAACCTGGGAAGCAAAGGGTGTATTTCATTCCATCCTCCACTTTCAGGGAACAGTTCCTCACTGAGGGAAGACAGGACAGGACACTTAAGTCAGGAACTGTAGCAGAGACCAGCTTACTGGTTTGCCTCAGCTGTTTTCCTTCTACAGCTCATGCCCACCCGCCTGGGGAGGTCTCTGGCCACAGCAGACTGTGGTCCTCCTTCATCAATTGGCAATTAAGCAAATGCCTTACAGACACAGCTGTAGACTAATCTGATGGAGGAGATTCCTCAACTAGGATTCCCTCTCTGGGGGTGTGCTTCGGTTTTGGGTGGAGTTACCAAAAACTAACCGGCACACAGGGACACAGAGAAGTGCTGTCAAGTACGCTGTAGGGCAATCGCCTGCACTGTGTCAGCAGCATAGTCTAATGAAATGACTGTCAGGGATTCCTGAGGCCCAGGAGTAAAAAGCTTAAAGCGAAGATTCTCCTTGCGGTTTCTACATCCACAGAACCTCGGCTGAGATGAGTTTCTCCAAGACAACCGTAGTTGGTGATTCTAGATCCCGCCTGTGGTCATCTGATCTCACACTAGCCAGTCTTCTAACTTTGGATATGAAAACCGTGAGAGTCCAGACGCTAATGCTGACAGTGGCAGATGATGGCCAGTTTACTGCAGTACCCACCCCCCCACCCCCCGTGCAGGTGTTGCTGGGGCGAGCCAGGCACTTGAACCTTAACACACCGCTGAGGAGGAAACGTCCCTCTTCACGCAGAGAATGGGTGTAAAGTATGCGTGTTTTCCAGGCGCTCCAACACCTTGCTGTGCACAACCCTTGTTACGTTAGTTACGATCCTTTATAAAGTTTCAGCTAAAATCCGTTCAGAAGAAGAAAAGTTGAGAGGCTCTCTGGGTCTGTAGCAATGTCACCTGCTTTTGCATCAAACCGCCCTGCCCTTCACGGCGTGGGGCTATGGAGGACACTGACAGTCCCCCCTTCACCGACACTCACGCTGATTGTGGCGCGAGTCACTGACTGCCAGGTCCCTGTACCGCTGCCCAGTGCTTCCCACGGTGGGCCATCTGCGAGGGCACCTCGGCAGCCCCACTTTGAAATGAAATGGGGCTGTGGGTACAGTTCTGTGTGCCATCCTTGTCAGTCCAGAGCACTGTTGGCTCAACAGAGTGGGCAACCCATACGGAGTGAGAGAGAGGAAAAGCACGAAATCAGTGATGCGGTCATACCCTGACAACTACTGGAGTGGTGAAGGTATATCATGCTTCGAAAATAAAACCCTCCAAGATACACACACACACACACACACACACATTGTGAAAACAAATGATAGCCAAAGTAAAGGGAAAAATTGGGTAAATCCGGATGAAAGCTGCCAGGCCTTCCCTCTTCTCTGGTCTCGCCAAAGTATGAGTCAGAGTCAAGCATTTAGGAGGCTAACATAAAATCTGCTTTGAAAGACATCCTGCCAGGCATCCTACATGCTTAATTTTCTTTAAACAAGGCACTAATAAAAATCACAGTAGCATCTAATACGAGCTTTAATTCCTTGAGGGTAGGAGCCGTGGCTAATCTGCAATGTCTGACTGAGTGGGGACATTAGTTTCCATCTTGGTAGAACACAACCAGTAAAATATTCCCAGTCCTACCAGGTTGTATCACTGAGGTTCCCGAAGGAAAGGAGAAACAGGCTGCTCCATGGTAGAAAACAGCACTGGCCAAAGCATCGTCTCTGCTCAATCAAGACCTTCTTCCAAGGTTACAGAGAGCAGAAACCAACACCAACAGAATCGGCCAGCAAAGCAGGAGATTTTGCAAACATCTCTTCGCTCTCTTACTACGGAATGGCTTCCTGTCGCTAATCACATAGAGAATGTGAAAGCAAACCCAGAGCTCATGATGCTGGGACGCCCAAGTTCAGCTGACCTGCTCCCCGGAGACACCAAGACTGAGACCGTCACTGAGGGGTCCTACGCCGGACTGAACCACTGAAGAGTAGAAACTGAAACAAACAAATAAATACTAAAAATAAAAAAATTAAAATCAAGTACTTACAAACTCTGGAGTTCGGAAATCCTGCTGGTTCTCCAGTGAGCCAAAGGTGGGACAGACAATTGTCTGGTCAAAGTTTTCCAGCACTGCAAATAAATGAGTAAAGAAAATAAGTAAAGCAAAAATGTCCCTGGCTACACACAGCAACAGGAGTGACGATACTCAGCACTGGGGGCTCATTCGCAGGTCTGAGATTATTGAACACTCTCTACTACCAAAATTTTCAGCAACTATTTCACCCATGTGGCGAGGTCTCAGAGTGCTTTAGGCTGTGTCTAGCATGGAAAATTACCAGCCTCTACACTGCAATTAAATGCTATGGTGTAGCTAAGGAGCTCATTACCCTGCTGGTCTCTCAGGGAACTGATGGAGACTCAAATGAGGGCAGTCATTTTCTGTTTTAAAATATATGGAAAAATCAGTATCTGACAGACATTTAATGGGAGTCAAATAAAATTTTCCAGTAGATACATTTAACTAATAACAAACAAGCGAAGTTAATTACAATAATACAATTTAATCCCTAACAGTACATTATCATTTGAATACACAGTCTATATTAAAAATTATCAGTAAACTATTTTATAATAGTATAATTTAAACCATAACGATACATTAACATTTGGATACACGGTCCATATTAAAGACTTCCAGTGAAGTATTTTACATTTTTCTTGGACTAAGTCTTGGGGACTCGGGATGTATTACAAATACATATCTCAGTACGGATGAGCCACAGCTCATAAGGTCGGCAGCCACAGGTGACTGCTGGCCACAGTATTAGTGACTGCAGTGCTGGGGGATACAGAAGCCAAGGCCAGGATGTGGGTCATTCGCCACGTCTAACCCTGTGTGGTCATCAGGACCCTGACACAGATAAAGGGGCTGGCCCAGTGTGAAGGACACTGAGAACTCAAGCCAACCATAAGCTTTTGGATCAAATAGCTTTAAAGAAGCCAAAAGTGAGAACCTTCGTTAAGAAAGTGTTATGTGCTGGGTTTGTTCAGCAGTTAGAGCAATCATGAGCACTTAAAAAATTAGGAAATTCCAAATAACAATAAAGTGTTGGATTATACTAGGAATTAGTAAACAATCATATAACTTGGATTGTATAGGAAAAAAAAAACAAAACACCCTTAAAGAGGCATTCACTAGTTAAGTGCATTGTCTGAAGAGGTTTACATATTCTCATTTATCAATGGGCCCATATCTCGTCAACAAGGCACTGATGTTAGCACAAGGTCAAGGATGTTCAGAGAGCTGAGTAAGGCACACGTGACAATCCGGAGCACATGCTCTCAAATGGTCCCCACAGAACAGCTAGAAAGGGCCTTCAATTTTACCTGTGGTAGTATGAATTCTACAAGCTACCACACACCTGAGTCCCTGAGTACACAAAAAGGTTTTGTGAAACAGGTGGTTCCTATCGATGTGAACAAAGTCCTCTTTTCAGTGCCTAAAAGAAGAACACCCCAACTTGCATAGTGGCACCTTAAGATTATTTACAAAGATTAGTTATCAGCCAAAAGTGGAGCCAATTTGTCTCTGCCACAATACTTAGGACTTAACTTGTACCTTGTTTAAAAAAAAAAAAAATCCCAGTATCGAATTACATGTTTGATTCACACTGAGTATCTCTATACATTTAACTCACGTGCTGGCATCCCTATGACCTGAGGAAAAGGGCCAGTAGAAATGACAGCCAGCACAAGCAGGTGACCACTTCTTCTGAGGAGCTCACAGGGGACCGGACGTAAGAACCGGAGAAGAAAGGAGAAACGGAGGCGAGAGAAGGCTTGAAGGCATCTCCCAAAGCTGACAGTCACGGTGGGTGCGTTGCACGGCGCAGGAGGCCTCCGATTTCCATACAGCCAGCTACGTTTAGACAGGAGGGAGCCAATGAACTGAACATTTCAACGGATGAACAACAGCTGGTCAAAATAATTCTATTCCTGCAGACCAGCTTCACGACTAAAAGAGCCGTCCCCAACCTGTGTCTCATCCCCTTTGGGGAGTCTCACATGAGACATCCTGCATTTCAGGTATCTACATTATGAGTCATCACAGCATCAAAATGACAGTCATGAAGTAGCAATGAAAACAGTTTTATGGTTGGGGGTCACCACACCATGAGGAAGTGTGTTAAAGGGTCACAGCGGTAGGAAGGTTCAGAACCACTGTCCTAAACCATGATTGTCTATACACCAGGCTTGGTTCATACCTGGAATTAAAGACCTAACCTTTCTACAGCATTAACTTAGAGACAGCGAAGACAGCGAAGATAGCGTGGCATTTATGATCTACTGCTTTATAAAGTTAATGAAAAATCATGTTTGCATGTATTTCTACGAGAGCACTATAAATCAGATGGCGTGACTCCGTTTGACATCTTATCTAAATTCCTACAGGATGAGATATACAATTTATCTACTATGTGTCTCAGGTCAAAATCTCAACGGCGTTTCCTTTTGTTCCTCTTCTCCTCCTTGGGAAAGTCAGACAGAATTAAGAAGGTCTTCACTGTGCCTCGTGACAGAGAAAGCAAGACAGACAGCTCCCAGGGGATTCTCCTAAGTCACAGGCTCGGATGCAGGGGAATGATTTGCAGAAGTGCAGGGCTGCCGAGAGCTCCAGCTATTCTCATAATGAAAACATGGTCACAGTCAGCGTCCACGCAGAAGAGAAACTGAACTTGAGTAAATAAAAAGAAAATGGCCTTACTGACATGCTGTGGGGGTGGAGCAAAGCCGCAGCTGTTTCTCCCAGGACCCAGCACAGCTGAGAAGCAAATGAAACATGATGCTAACACAGCAGTTAATATTCCACTGCTCGGGGCCTCGGGAAGCCTTTGCAGCTCTCATTTCTGATAACCTAACACAAACGGGGGGGGGGGGGGGATCCATTTTTTTGTAACAAAAAAAAAATAGTTTTAAAGTTAAGGTGAATTAAAAAAAAAAACAATGGGAGAATACTTAGGAAATAGCAACCATGCTAATTTAAAAAATAATAATAATTTTACCTAACAGATTCCAGAATATGCTGTCAGTGTCGTCATCATGCCTTCCTTGTATGAAACAGTAAGAGTACTCCCTCGAACACTATTATCATCAGTTCACTTAGTTTCAGCACTTGGTACATAAAAAGTCCTGGGTGCACCTACGTTCTCTATCTGGAGAGGTATTCTAGGTGCAAGCCTGCAGTCTTGACACAGCAACGGAATTCCGTGCAGGTGTGCAGTGAAAGGGCAACTGAATGTCAGGCTCCTTTTACCAAACCTTGGCTTCAGGCCCTAAGAAGACGAAGGCCCCTCTTCAAGACAAACTGAGGCTAACTTCAGAATGATTTGTAAGCTGCACGCTAGACAGATTTATGGAGAGCTGTAAGAATGCTATCCAAAAGGGGCTGGAAAGAAGGCTTGGCGGTTAAAGGCACAGGCTGCTTTGGCAGAGGATCCAAATTCAATTCCCAGCACTCACATGGCGATCCATAACATTCTGTAACTCTAGTTCCAGGGGATCTGATGCCCACTTCCGAAATCCACAGACACTGGGCATGCCTGTGGTATACATATATGTAGGTGAAACATTCACATACATACAATAAAATAATCTAAAAGTTAAAAAAAAAAAAAAGAATACTAGCAACTGGATTACCATGAGTAAAAATCAAATAACTGAATATTTAGGTCAAAAGAAGCCCATAAAAATATCCACTTTTCATGAGCTTAACGGTAAATCGAATGCCCAACAATTAGTTTAAATGGAAGGATGTTGAGTATATTTTTAAAACTTTGGCAACACAGTGTAATAAGTTTTCAGGTGGAGCTAATTCTGACTTATTCAGCACTGTAAAAAGAAGGACCCAATAAAACAACGGACAGGCTTGGCCATGTGACTGGGTTAACAAAAGGACACTGCTGCCTGCTGCTGATGCTCTTAACAGAAGTGGCAATGGTGTGGTTACTGGTATACTGATTAAAAAGGAGTGACTCCAATTTACTGCCCTGATTACGAAACACTTACAGGGACTGTGATACAAAGTAGCCGATAAAATCACTTATCTATCATCGAGTAGATTAGATGGCCTATTACCTATCAGAAAACACAAAACTGCCTCTCAGGAAATCCGTGGAAGAAAAGTAAAGAGGCTGACGCAGAGACCTTTGGAATAAAGGTGATTCCTTGGTGATATCACAGGGCCACACAAAGATACCAATGACATTTCAAAAACATGCTGTTAAAAGCAAAGGGTCAAGCGGGCAAGAGAGATGGCTTGACAGTAATAAGCACTGGCTGACCTTCCAGGGGACCTAGGTTCGATTCCCAGAGCTCACAACATCTGTGACTCCAGGTGTAGAAAAACTGGCACCCTCTTCTGGCCTCCAGGGGAACCAGGCACACAGATGGTGCACAGATAGACACAGGGATAACACCCATACTTTAAAAATAATACTTTTGCCTGCAAATGTCATGATTTCCTTGTTTTTTATTGCTGAGTAATATTCCACTGTGTAGATGGACCACAACTTCTGTATCCATTCCTCAACTGAGGGGCATCTGGGTTGTTTCCAGATTCTGGCTATTACAAACAAAGCTGCTACAATCATGATTGAGCAAATTTCCTTACTGTATACTTGAGCATCTTTTGGATATATGCCAAAGAGTGGTATAGCTGGATCTTGAGGAAGCCCTATTCCTAATTGTCAGAGAAAGCGCCAGATTTATTTCCAGAGTGGTTGTACAAGTTTACATTTCCACCAGCAGTGGAATAGGGTTCCCCTTTCTCCACATCCTCTCCAACATGTGTTGTCACTTGAGGTTTTGATCTTAGCCATTCTGATGGGTGTAAGGTGAAATCTCAGGGTTGTTTTGATATGCATTTCCCTGATGACTAAGGACATTGATCATTTAAGTGTGTCTCTACCATTCAATATTCCTCTATTGAGAATTCTCTGTATAGCTCTGTACCAAAGATCATCCTAAGTGAGGTATCCCAGAAGCAGAAAGACACACATAGTATATACTCACTCATAAGTGGATATTAGATATATAAGATAAACATACCAAAATCTGTACACCTAAAGAAACTAATAAAGAAGAAGGACTCTGGCTAAGATGCTCAATCCCCATTCAGAAAAGCAAAGACGATGGACATCAGAAGAGGGAGAAAACAGGGAACAAGACAGGAACCTACCACAGAGGGCCTCTGAAAGGCTCTATCCTGCAGGGTCTCAGAGCAGATGCTGAGACTTATAGTCAAACTTTGGGCAGAGTGCAGGGAATCTTATGAAAGAAGGGGGAGATAGTAAGATCTGGAGAGGACAGGAGCTCCACAAGGAGAGCAACAGA
Organism: Psammomys obesus; assembly: GCF_907164565.1. Classification (NCBI taxonomy): domain Eukaryota; kingdom Metazoa; phylum Chordata; class Mammalia; order Rodentia; family Muridae; genus Psammomys; species Psammomys obesus. The sequence continues at coordinate 5,113,599 of NW_026596085.1, forward strand.
ACCAAACAATCTGGGCACAAGGGTCTTTTCTGAGGCTGATACTCCAACCAAGACCATTCATGGAAATAACCCAGAACCCCTGCACAGATGTAGCCCATGGCAGTTCAGTGTCCAAGTGGGTTCCATAGTAATGGGAGCAGGGATTATATCTGACATGAACTGATTGGCCTACTCTTTGATCATCTCCCCCTGAGATGGGGAGCAGCCCTACCAGGTCACAGAGGAAGACAATGCAGCCACTCCTGATGAGACCTGATAGACTAGGATCAGAAGGAAGGAGAGGAGGACCTCTCCTACCAGTGGACTTGGGGAGGGACATGGGTAAAGAAAGGGTAAGGAGGGAGGTATTGGGAGGGGAGGAGGGAGGGAGCTACAGGGGATACAAAGTGAATAAACTGCAATTAATAAAATAAAAATAAATAAAAATAATTGAAAACTCAAAAAATAATACTTTTAATTGAACACTATGTACATATAAAATGAGCTTGCATATACAAACTCAATGATGTGAAAAATGAAAATGCAAGATTACTGAGCATACTAGTCTGTGCTTAGCATTTCCAAAATCTGATAAAATATCTATTACTATTTTTATTCTATTTTCCTCAGAAAATAAATAATAATTTAAGGTTGTCAGTCACCTCAAATCAACAAGTAAAAGTAAAACAACTAGACACTGAACCTGCCTGACTGCAAAACTGTACATCTTTTAAATACATTAATTGAAGAAATTAAAATAGCACTGTGAATAGAAATCAAAATAATATCAGCAAAAAACCTGATGCCAACGTACGTACGGCCAGACAGAAACAGACTTACGCCAGGTGAGATGGCACGAGACTGTAATCCCAGCACTGGGGGCAGGGGGTGGGGGCTAGGAGGGGAAGTGGAGGCAGGACCAAGGGTATAAACCCAGCCTCGGCTACAGAGGTTTGCAGCCAGCCTGCGCTATGTAAAACCTAACATGTCTTGAAAACCAAAGGGTGGGGGGAATGCTGTAGAAGTGGCTGGCAGCAGTTACAACTGGAGAGCATTCACGAAGAAGTTCTACCAAATGAAGACGCGGCCGAGCGTACAGGCTCATGAGCTAGCGGAGGAGCAGGCACACGTGTGTACTTACACGTGGGCTTTCTGTGGTGCCGGGGATTGAACACAGACCCCAAGAGTGCAAACCCTGATATGAGTACAAATGACCCCGAGAAGAATAAAGTAAAGAAGTTGCCTTCAAAACTTTCATGATCTAGTGGATGTAAATTAAAAAAAAAAAAAAAATTGTAACAAGAAGCACTGGAGGGAATGATCTGTATCACCTTGGGCCAATGGATACATTTATATAATTAGCCAGAGGGGCAGAGGGACTAGTCGTGGCCTCCAGCTTCCAGTGCCCCTTTCTCTGGTCTCAGTTTAACTGTATCTACTGTGCTTGGATAACAAGTGAACGCTATTTCTCATAGCACTAGGAGGTCGCAAGGCTACAGAGGGCTACAACAGGATTTTGAAATAGGGTCACTCAGGGTCACAGCTGAGAAGAGTATTAATGGCGGAACTGTAGTGGTTAGTCTTTGTCAGTGTTGTTCTGGGGAGGACTACAGACGAAGTCCTGGCTTGTGGAGATCCACAGGGAACTTGGAGGGGTCGTCAGAGACTAGCAGGTCGTTCACCTGCTATTCTGAATGAAAAGTGTGTGCATCTGTTCAGCTAACGTTGAGAAATCGATGCTGACTAAGAACAGACCAGCATCACTGAGGTCATCTTCAGGGTGTGTTCCTCAGGGTCAGCACACAGAAGCTGGGTGGAGCTGAATTGGGAAATGTGGAACAGTCCCCCACTCCCACATGACACTGGTTTTGAAGGCATGAAGAGCAGATGAGACTTGGTACCCTGAGAGGCCAGGAGAGGCCACTGGTAAAGATGCAGCTTCGGCTGCAGTAGGGACCCAAGGATGGAAAGGGTCTTGGAGAAAAGCTGAGGCTTAGCGACATGTAGCAGGGTCAGAGTCCTTAAGAGAGGCCACGAGGCCTCTGGTGACGTATAGCCTGTGAATGGCCCAGCATACTACAGATGCCTGGACTGCTGAGGGACCACCAAGGACAGCAGCGGCTCTGCAAAGCAGCCCGCTGGGGCCTAGCAGGTGTGCTGTGTGAGCTGCCAAGCACTTCGGCTACGGGATTCAGTGTACAGCTTGCTCTTACTTTATTCAGACGGTGGCCATACACTACATCGCCCCTCTTGAAACAGGAAGTATGTGACGTAGTTTTTGTCTTACAAGGAGCCTACCGTTAAGAGGCTGTCATGTTTAAAGACTGTGGGTCTCCCAAACTTACACTAAGGTTTGTTTTTCGGTCTTGTTTGTTTTGGTTTTTTCTTTTATTGTTTTCTAAGACAGGGTTTCTCTGCGTAACCCTGGCTGTCCTGGAATTTACTCTGTAGACAAGGCTGGCCTCAAACTCACAGCTTTCCACCTGCCTCTGCCTCCCAAGTGCTGGGATTTAAGGCATGCTCTACCACACCCCGCTTATATGATGTGTTTTATAGCATAATAGTAACATGACATCTCTGGACAAGAAAGGAAGGTTTATGCTTAAATAGTGATGTGTGTGTGTGTCAAGTCAGTTTTGTTGGTTAGCTTTTTTGTTTTGTTTTGTTTTGTTTTTCCAATTTGACACAAGATAAAGTCATCTGATAACAAAACCTCAACTTAGAAAACACCCCATCAGACTGACCTGTGGGTGTTTCCTTGGTTGATAAATGATGTGGAAGGCCCAGCCCATGGTGGGTGGTCCCATCCCTCATCAGGTGGCCCTAGGGTGCCTAAATGTATTAGAATGTAAACCAAGGAGAGCAAGCCAGTAAGCAGCACTCTGCGTCAGTTCCTGCCTCCAGGTTCCTGCCTTGAATTCCTGCCCCTCCATCCACGACAAACTGTATAAAACTGTAGTAAACCTCTCCCTCCCCTGCTTTTGTCCACGGTGTTTTATCGCAGCAACAAGAAGAAAAGAAAAGTAGGATGAGCTCCCAGTGCCCTGTAATTCTTCCTAGTGAGTGCAGTTACTTAATTAAGAAGAAAGCAATGTTTACAGGTACATGGGCCACAGGAGACTCGCACACACAAAGGAGACCTGGCACCACTTCTCTTCTGGACAATATTCTACAAATACTTGGCAAACGCTTGCAAGAAGGAAGAGACTCAAGCTGCTTCTCAGCCTCCCCATTTCTCTGTCACCGAGCTCCCCAGCCAGGAGCACAAGGCATGCCACAGCAGAACAAAATGGGAAGGAAGCCTTTGTCCTTCCTGGTTTTAGTCCAAGAGAAACTAACTCTAAAGATGACCTTCATCCACAAACAACATCATCCTCCAGAAGAGTGCCAGTGAGCACCATCTTTGCACATTCCCTGCTTAGTGCCAATTTTTGGCTCCTCTTACAAACACACTTTGCCACCACACCCCTCCCCAATAACTCAGCTCTGAAAAGGTCGCAGAAGCCCAACAGATCTGCTTCAGGAAAGCTGAAGACACCATCACACCGTCCAGTCTCACAGCCCACAGGGCTAGGTGACACTTTACAGAAAACCCCACCGTGTGCTGTGAACTCACAAGGGACACGCTAAAGTCATCTGTTCTTTTACCAGCTGAGATTTTGTAGCGGTCACATGCACACATCACCAAGGTCAGCCGTTTCCAGTGGATCTTTCAGGAGCGTTAGCCGCATTTCCAACGCTGCACAATCACTGTTGCCAAATCAATCACCCCAGAGGTTCTGCAACCATTAAGCAATAATTCCCAATTACCCTTTCCCTCTGCCTGGCAATCTCTAAGAATTTTCCGATTTCTATTCGTTTGCCTTCTTCTACATATGTCAGGCACCTGCAATCACATAGTATCTGCCTTTTAAAATTATTGCACGTGTATGGGTATCTTACCTGCATGTATCATACATGCAAGTGCCCACAGAGGCCGGAAGAGGGCATCATATCCCCTGGAAGTGGAATTAAGAGATGGTTGAGAGCTACAGTGTGGGTGTTGGGAATCAAATCTGGATCCACTGTGCCATCTCCGCAATCAGTGTCTATCTTAGTATTCCACTTAGCATAGTGTTTCAAGGTTTCACCATGATCCTTTCTACGGCTGACTCCATTGCACATGCAAACCGAATTTTGCTTGGCCACTTGCCTGCTGGAGAATACTTAGGTTACTTCTATCTTTGATCTCTCACAAACAGCGCCTCACTGACTATCGGCGGCCAGCTAAGTCCCCACTTTTCAATTAGTCCGAGTATAAACCCAGAGCTGGAATTGGAGAGTCAGACAGTAACTCTTCGCTTTTAGAGGAGCTGCCAAATAGTTCTGCCATGTCTGACAATCCCAATATAGGGTCTGAGTGTTCCAAAGTCTCCATACCCTTGTTCTTTTCTGTGCTGATATTTTCTTTAATAGACATCCAGGTAGCTGCAGAATGGTATTAAGGTTTTAGTTTGCACTTCTTTAATAATCGGTGTTGCTGTGATACTTTTCATTTGCCACTGGCCATCTGTAGGCACTCTTTAGAGAACTGTCAACTCAAGAGCTTTCGCCATTTTTCAGATGGGTTGTTTTTTTTCTGTGGAGCACAGGAGTTCCTTATGTACTCTGGATATTAAAGACCTACTAGATACTTACCAGATGACTTCTGATTATTACTCCTAAAAAATGTCTCATTTCTCAATAATATCCCTTGATTCACAAGTTTCTAATTTTGAAGAAATGCAATGATCTGTTTTGTAATTCTTCTGTTGCTCAAGTTTTTTGTGTTTCTCCGAGAAGCCACTGTCAAACCCAAGGTTATGTGATTTGGTTTTGTTTTCTTCTGAGAGCTTTATGGTTTTAACATTACTGGTTGACTTTGAGTTATTTTTTTATATAAAGTGTGAGGTAGGAGTTCAGCCTCATTCTCCTTGTGTGTAGAAATCTAGTTAACAAAACACCACCTATCAGAGACCCCTGATTCCTCTCTGCTCTTGTGGAGAACTCAACAAGCCATAAGGATGCAGCTTTAAGTCTGGACCTGCACTCTGCTGTGGTGCAGAGACCAAATCTGCTGATGGTTGTGGCTATGCATTAAGTTTTGTGGGGTTTGTTTGGTTGTTTTTTTTTTGGGGGGGGGGGTTGGTAAGACAAGAGTTTCTCTGTGTAGCCCTGGCTGTCCTGGAACCCGCTTTGTAGACCAGGCTGGCCTCAAACTCACAGAAATCCTCCTGCCTCTGCCTCTGCCCCCTGCCCTCCGAGTGCTAGAACTAAAGTTGTGTGGCCACCAGGCCCAGCTCTGTATTAAATTTTTAAATTGGTTCGTGTGAATCCTCCCACTTCCTCCTTTTTCAAAACTATCTTGGCCACTTTGGGGCACCTTGAAATCCTCGTGATCAACTTTTATATTTCTATAAACCTTTCCCATTTCATACACATCTTTAAGCTAAATAACCTATTATATAAGTGAAGAATAATGTTATTTAATTGTTTGACATTGTTTTGTTTTTTTTTTTTTTTTTTTAAATCACGTGTGCAACAGCTGAGGCTCTATAAATGACAAGTGGTATTCATTAGAGAAAGACACCCTGTTCGAATCTTGGAAGGCTCGCTATCACCTTACATCTGAGGGGTTCAGCCTGGGGAGGGGGGCTGTCTTTACAATGCACTCCACCCTAGCTGAGCTGCTGGCTGCAGCTCAGGTGAGATTCCGTCTAGTTCTCACCTGAGAGAGAACTGGCTGACAGGCCAGAATGTCAGCTCCTCCACTATAGTGAAAAAAAAAAGACACCACTCAAGCTGCCCATACACTCAAACCACATTTGAAGCTTAACTCCACACTTAATCTACCAGAGCAGGCCTGATTTCAAAATCAGTTTTTACAACCTGAAAATAATAATAATAATAATAATAATAATAATAATAATAATAATAATACCATAGGAATGACAGGAGATAACAAACAAAGAGCCCTGCACAGGTTCATGCTTTCTTATTTTAAACCTTCTACAACCAAACTCTGCATGTTGAGACTTCAGAACTTACAAACAAAGAGCTCTTACATGATCCTGTATACTAAGATACGGCCTCATGAGGTCCACAGCAGTGCCCTTAACGAGCACGTCATCAAATGAGGGCTCAAATCTGTCAGGCATAACCATCTAGAGCATGACCAGAAAATTCCTTCCAGCACTTCCTGAACTGTTACTGTAAGGAATTATGAATCTGTAACATGCAGAGCAGGGGGCAGGCCGGTTCCTCAGTGTGGAGAATGGGTAGGGGGAGAGGGTGGGAGGCAACCTTCTCACCCTCTTGCAGGCTCAGTCCCCACCACATCAACACCACCGACAAATCACCTATAACCTCTAGCTCCACCCCAGGAAAGGAATCCTAAATTTGGGAAATAGGGCACAAAACCAGGAATGGTACAGGATTCTTCATGATTAAATTAGCAGAACAAATGTTGCCAAAACCTGTATGAGTGGACGACACAGACATTGCTGGCTGTGTTCAGTTTCGTGGGCAGTCCGAAGTGTCCCAAAAATCTTCACCATGAGTTACACTTTTTGTTTTTGTAATTGTAAAGAGAGCAATATTTAGGTGCTAGAATACAGCTGTATGATGATAAGAATGGGTTTTTTTAAAAAAAATAATTTAGAGAAGAGTCACACAGAAAAAATTTAATGTATTTCAGAGGGGAGCTATATTATGAAACCAGTTTGAATCCCCCCTAAAATTTAAAGCAGAAATGCATACCATGTGTAGCAAGGCCCAACAGTGAATGGCTGAGCAAGCCATGGCCACCAACAGATGAATATACAGACAAAATGTGGCCCGAACATACAGTGTAGTACTACGGAGCATAATGAGAAGAAAATCCAAACATGCCACCCAAGGAAGAATCTTGAGGACGTTATGCTAAGTAAAACAATCGGTCATAAAATGATAAATGTATGATTCCATTTATATGAAGTACCTCAGAGGTCAACTCCAAACAGACATGAAATGGGATGGTGGTTGTCAGGGGAGGGGAATGTGGGGAGCTAGGTTTAATGGGTGCAAGATTAAAAAAAAAATCTATAAGATGAAAAGAATATGCAGTTGGATGATGGCGATGGACAGACCACAATGTGAATGTGTTTCATGCTGCTGAGATACATAATTACAAATGGTAAAATGGTACATTGTAGGTTACATATATTTTACCACGATGAAAAAAGTAGCTTAAAAACATCTGCTGCCTGTGGTTGGCTGGGCTGTGCCAGGCAGCAGGAAATCGCTACATTCAGAGCAGCTCAGCCCCTCACCCACCCTCCTTGAGGAGAACCCCCTCCAGGCTGGAGACCAGCCCTGCAGTGGGTGGGAATGGGTGGAGACCTCACAAGCTGCCAAGATTCTAACATTCCCCTCCGCCAGGGGCCAATAAAATGCACAATGTATTATTTTCAAAGATGAAACAAAGTTCCACGTATCATATGACCTAAGATCTTGTGGGGATAAAAAGAAAGTTAAGCAAAATATGCAGTGCGGTCAAGTGATTTTTAATTTAAAAATATATATTTGTATTTTCTACAGTGACCATGAAACGTGAGTACAAGGGAAGTGCTTCATCCTAGCACATCTACCCTCCATCATGCTTTTCGCAGAGAGCCTCACAGACACCCAGATCTACCGTTCATCACTCCACATCCCATTCCTCAATGAACCCCACCACGTGAAGACACTGCGCCCCGAAACCAGCTACTTCTCCAACCCATGGGCCTAGATAAAGCAGCTGCAACCCAGAGTCCTTTAGGCATCCCAGCGCCTGGTTGCGTCTAAGTTCTTTTCAGCCATGATCATGTCATCCTACGACAGCCCTGGCCGGCAGGATATATACCGCCACAATCTCTGTACTACTGAAGAGACACAGAGACCTTAGACCCTGAGTCTAAAGTTGCAGAGCTAGGCTCTGAGGGGTCTGAACCCAGGAGCTCGGGGTTCGTATCTCTTCACCCTGCTCTTGCTCTTCCACCACTCTGTCACCTTTCCTCCTGGACTCTTTACTATCCTGTAAAAGCCCTACATCCACACGGAGTCTGTGTTCACCTTGTTCATAGCTGCACAAGATGACAGTTGTGTCCGAGCCTTAAGGCACTCCATCATTTCCTGCCGATGGCTCCATAGATGAACGCACACTCTATAAAGCTGGTTGTTGGAGGCAGGCAGATCTGAACTCAGACTCCAGGCCCACTGTTTCCTAACTGAACTGGGCAGCCTATTTAAGCTAAACCTCACTGTTAGCATCTAAAAGGAAACAATCCTTCCCCCAGGCTTGTTTTGAATAAAGTGTTGTTAGCTTGTGCCTACACACGGGGAATACCCAGCAAGTACTCATATGAGAAGAAATATGCAAACGTAGAAAGCTGAGAAAGATGATACCAGCAGCTGACTGAACGCTCGCTACAGCAAATATTAAGAAGATATGGGGCTGAGCATGAAGTCCAGCGGCAGAGCAGACAGCGGGGCGCTGTGTTCCAAGAAAATAAGAAAGCATGCCCCCACCAAAACGAAGGAACGCAAATGAGCCAGCGCCGTCCAAATCCCATTTTCATGCTCGCACCACTGAACACTCTTCTATATTTTGGATGTAAGCCACTAGTTAATAAGTAACAGACTAAGACAGACAACAAAAGTCCGAAAGGATTCCTTTTTTTTTTTTTTTAAAAAAAAAAAGCTCTAGTTAATATTTCAGAGAAGATAAAACTAAACAGCTCAGCCGATCTGAGGTCGGTCGGCCACTACCCACGCGTTACCATCACCCAGAGCTATGGGGCCAGTCCCACAGCAACAGCCCACCTTCTCGGGCCTCCCACCAGAGCCTTGAGGTGACTTCTCAGAACTGGGGCACAGTGCAGTCCTGCCAATCTTACACTAAAGGATGAAGGGGAGGTGGAAACAGTCGGCCTAGGAGCTAACTAAGCACTGTGGTTAAGGCTGCTCTGAGGGAAACTGAGACCTGGATGGAGGGAGAGGGCATTCACACCAGTGTCCGGCCCTGCGCCAAGGGTGACATCTCAGAGCCTGTGATGCCTACAACCTCCTCAGCGGACTGTCCCTGTGGTACAGTGACTCCGCGTGATTGCCCTTGCCACTTTCTGATGAGAGTGCTTCTCAGCCCTAAATGCGAGGTCTAGAAGCAACCAGCTCCTTGCAGCTCTTATTTTCCTGGTATTTTGTTTAATTGTGTTTTGTAACTTCCTGCTCTATCTTGCTGAGGTGGTGGTAGGGAGCTGGTCGCTCTTGCTCTCCTTGCTGCTGACCCGGGTGGCTGAAGGGCCAAAAGGCAAGCCTGCAGATCCAAGAGGTACCAACCACTACATCCAGTTCCAGGCTCTTTACTCGATGACCCCAAAGACCATTTCTTTTTTCAAACCTCAACTGAGACTTCAATCTCGCAATTATCCTCAACGGGCCAGGTGTAGTTAATGGCGCTCAGACATGTCTACCCTGAATATACCACAAGGTGTACTGTTTGGCACCCTTAATGATGAGTGTGCGCATGCAGCTTCATCACCTCAGAGATTTGAGCTATTTTGGATTTCTTAAACATGCACTTAACTTGTTAATGATGGAAATAACACATGACTGAGGTTGTTCTTCCCTCATGTGTGAAAATGCCTCACACATTTTCAGCTATAAGTTTAACCCAGGGCCTAATAAATGCTAGACGAATAATCTATCAACCCCTACGTCCCCAGCTCTCTTTCTGCCTTTTTATTTTGAGAGAGGATCTCACTAAATTACCCAGACTGGCCTACAATTTCTGACCCTCCCACCTCAGACGCTCCAGCAGCTCTTTTTATGTGCCGAGTCTATCTGTGCATCACCCATGCACACATAAAACAACTATCATTTATCTAATAGGCAGTTGCACGGTAGCAGACCTTGGCAATAGAAAAGACAAAACAGCTGCTGAGACACTTACTTGTGATGGCTATACATAAGTGGACAGCTATGGACGGCAGATGGCTCCATGGGGCTTAGGCCCCCAAACCAAGCCCTGATGGATGCTTCCGTAGAAACCATCTAAGAGGTCAAGCTGGTAAGATATCTGGGGATGGAACCAAAACAGTGAAAGCGGTGGTAGCTATGAACGGACGTCAGTGGAGCGCCATGACACAAAGCTACAAGAAGCACAGATCTTGCAGGTTGATTGGGAAGGGAGGTTAAAGATGTCTAGTTTAACACCAGCTCTCACTGGAGGAGCTCACATGCACCCACCCATCCATCCATCTGTCTGTCTGTCTAGCTATCTATCTCCCCTCTCCCTCTTCCTCTCTAGCTCTCTCTCTCTCTCTCTCAAAGCTTCTGATGCACTTTGCTTCCAAAAAAAAAAAAGGCAGAAGGAAATATCAATGTGTGGATGTGTGGTATAAAAGCTGAAGGGGGAAACTGGAAGTGGAAAGGTTTAAGGTTTAAGCAGACAGGAGACAGAAATGACAGGGAGGGGAAGGAAACAGAATCAACCAAAATTAATATATGAAAAAGACAAAAGGGAATCTTGATTGCTGATAAGCTAGTCAAAACCATATTTAAGGAGAAAAAAGTTTGAACAGACATGCCCTGTGTAGGCAAATAAAACTGCTATGAGAAACTATCACTGGGCTTCCTCCATGTGAGTTGTTCCCTGAGGAGTCCCTTGATGCCATAAACAATACAGATAATTACAAATAATCGCTACTGTTCTTAGTTGCCCACTGAAACTGGCTGGTAAGCTCCTATTACTGAAGACAGAGAAATCAACGTAAATCAGTGGATTTGGACCGGAAGTCTCCTCCTGTTGGCCTAACCATCCCTGAAAGGTGCTGTGTAGACTGAGGGAAAACTGCCATCAATAGTCTCGCTCAGCCTGGACCTTGCCTGCAACAATGGCAGCCACGCAGACAAGGAGAAACAGGAGTGAGTTTGTTATGGGAGTAACCCGCTGCTTTATTAAATTGGATCTGAGGCCTGCCGCCCCTGAGAGAGCTGACATCTGAGCCTGGAAGAGTCAAAAGCTTAGGGCTGGGGACAGCAAAGGCCTGAGAAAGGAAGCTACTGATGTCGTTTTGCTAAATGGACCTGATGTGCCTGTCAAATGGCATTCTAAATTGCAGTGTCTACGCCTGTACACTGTACACTAGAGCTACTTCCAGCTTTGGTTAGAGAAGTTTTTTTTTTCTTTTTTAAGTGGTCAGCAGTGATGACTGAATGCCTGGCCATAAATGGGATATTGATAACAGCCTCTCCAGGGCACAAAGAACATAACAGATAAAGGGCAGAAAGACTGTAAAAGCTTAAGAAGCAGGGACACAACAGAATGCTGACTTCCAGGCATAAGATGGCTGTTATACAACTGACCTCATCAATCCATTGATTTACACTGATTTCTCTCTGACCTGTGGCCAAGGTACGTAGTGTCTTCAGTGGTAGCTAACTTATACAGGATCCCCATAGGACTGGGCTAGCCAACACCATGTCGGAGCAGCAGCTGGAGTTCATGAGGCCCTACCTATCTCTGCGAATTTACATGCAGAATGACTGCTGGGTGCGGGGCGACTTTCCTCAGTGCTGTAACCATGGAGGTTACATGACTTGTAAACAAAATCCCAGCCATGCTCCTGTGAGCAAACCATAATGAAACTCATCAGGTCAGATGCGGGAGTGTCCATGCCTAAGCACGAGTCAAACGTGGAAGAGGGGCTGGTTGGGAAGAGGAAAAGAGAGAGTAAGCGGATGAGAGAGTTAGAAAAGAGAGAGTCAGAGGATGACCTAAACACATTATGCACATATACGAAAACGGCATAATGAAGGCCACTATGTACAATTACATATGCTAATGAAACATTAAAAGTTTTTGATGGCTAAATTGGGTGTCTTCTCTGTTCACTCGCAAAAAGGGCCTTCCGCATCCCCAACTCCTTAACTCCTTTCAGTAGGAAATCTTGACACTTAATTAAAAAACCAAACTTAACAATAGATGTCTTCATGTGAATGCTCCCTGGAAAGGGCGACTAATTATCGGACTCTTCATCTAAGCAGCAAAATGTTTTGAATGCCTGCGCTGGGCAAGCCCTGTGGATACAGGAATGCTGAGGATCCGGTCTCCCTCCACCCACCCAAAGTCCTTCTGGGACAGTGGCTTTCCCCCCTCTATCTCAGCACAAAGCTACCTCAAACCAGGACCCATGGCTCCCATGTCCACTGGCTTTCTTAATTAATCCTTTATTCTTCCTATCATCAATACTTTTCACATCCACATTGAACAACGACAATGACAGATATACCCTTGGGCATATACCAAGCGTTGCAAAGTTCCTGGAGTGGAATTGTGGGCTCAAAGGGCACACGCATTTGTGGCATTTGGATAATCTTTCACTACCAAGAGCACAACAATGTCTAAGAAAAAGCTCAAACATCCAGAAAATGCTGCAGTCCAACAGAGCGGCACGACTCAGCTGTGGGCGGGGCTGCTGACTGAGACAGGTGCAGTCCTCAGCAGCACACAGCTCAGAGGAAGCGATCTGACGTGCCCGTGTCCCTACCGACTTCCTGCAACGCGCTGCAAGTGTTCGTGCATGTGCGCGTGCGCTAAGGCAAGGAGGAATTCTGGAGGGCGTATGTCAAATATGTGGCGACACATAAAGAAGCACGGTTACGGGCACGGTTCTCGGTTATATTTTTAAGGTTTAAAACTTCTACATTAAGTATGTGGTGCTTTATGATCAGAATAAGACGATAACGATAAGGTGATCATACAGAGTCAAAGCAACCACCTTACTCCGCCTTTCCTGATGCACTTACTGCACGGTGACACAGTCCAAAATCCTAAGGGCTGGGAAGGCAGCTCCATGATGACATGCCCGCTTATCGTGAGCAAGGTCCTAGATTGATACCCAGCAACACACAAAGAGAAAAAGAATACATAGTCCAAATCCTTACTTCTACTGATGAGTGCCTAGGTACGGCTGGCACCCCGCCAAAGAGCATTCGACCTCCAGGTGCTCTGGCAAAGGTTGACCATGGCTTTTATGCCACTAAGCCTCTTATCTTACTCTTTTTTTCTTTTGCCTCACAGACAGACATCTTCGTGATCTTTGTCATGGCTGACCAAGACAACTTTTAAACATTCTTGCTGCCATTCGATTGGTGTGTTGCGGGGAGAGGGTGTCAGGTTTTTCTGCGCCATGGGCTAGCCTTGGGCACCTTCGTAGCTGAGGCTGGCCCTGAAGTCAAGGTCCTCTTCCTCCTCAGCCTCCCAAGCGCTGCGATTACGGGGGTGTCTTCTGTGCCTGAGGTCCTTCCATCCTTCTGGACTCTTCTACTGTATCTCCTCCTCGAGGGGACCCCCCCTTCTGGAAACACCTGGGGCTCCCCCACGGTCTGTGCCAGAGCATCTTTGAGCATGTCTCTGCTCCCATGCCTGCCTCTGTTTCATTTCTCACCGCCAGGTTCCTGTGTCCCCAAACAGCTCACAGTAGGGCTACAGTTACATCTCTACACACACCCCCCGAAAGTCCCTTCTCCTTTACCTCCCCCCGCACCCTTGCTCCTCTGCCCTACACCAGCGCACGCAGCACCCTATGGTACTGAGGTGTCTCACCCTGTCCTTCCACTCTCGTGCCATCCTGCCAATCTCCTGCACGCTGCTCTGCACAGCTGCACTTAGCTCTTGTCTGTTCTGTCAGCAACTTTTACCCTCTCCCTGACCCCATCTCCTTTTAGCTATCAAAGTGACCTTTGAAAACAGAACACTGACAAAATAGTTTTATGCTGAAAACCCTTTAATGGCTTCCTATGGAGAAAACCACTCTGCAATTTGTACCAAGCATCCGTTATTTCTGTAACATAGAAAACTAAGTGTCACCTAGAGCTGGGGTAGGGGGAGAGGGAAAGGGGACAGAGAGGCAGATTCCTCTCTTAAGCATCGATCCTGGCTTATCAGTGAGCTCCAGGCTCAGTGAGAGACCTTGTCTAAAAAAATAAATAAATGAATAAAGGTGGAGAGACAGAGGAAGGTCCCCAACCTCTGGTCTCCACAAGCACACCGCCCACACATACATGCCCATGTGCACATAGCCATGTGAACAAACACACGCACACAACACTCGTGCACATATACAGAGAAGAATGAGAAATGAGAGTACAACCATCCACCTATACATGCATTTCACCTACAGATGGATAAAATGTGACCGCAACTGTTCAAATAACGTGCAACATATGGATCATTCACACATGTGCTTTGGTGGGCAGGAGACATAAGCTGACATTTCCATCTCTTCTGAGCAAGGAGACCCAGAGGTGTGGAGTCTGACTGACAGGATAGGGTCAGCTGGCCAGGTGTACTGGCTTCTGTCTGTCACCCTCCCCGCCCCCCTACCCCAAGTTCTGCAAATACTTGAGAGTCTGAGTTGGTTTTTGGCCTCCCGCCCCTAAAATAATGGTTCCCAAATGTCAGCACGAGAATCAAGTAAATAGGACCTGCTTGCTGAACTATCGGAACAATCTGTGCACCTTGCCAAGGAGATTCTAGGCTAAAAACTGGGATAGGCGTGGTTCTGCTGTAAAAGTCAGCCCGTGAAACACTGCCCAAGAGAAGCCATCCCTAGTTCTTGGGCCACAGGGTCAAGGACCTCACAGTCCAATTTTCTCCTCAGTCACCATACTGACCGCAGTGAGGTCAGCTGGGTTAATAATCAGGCCCCCCCAGTCAAAACCACAGTGACAGGCAATGACCACCGTCTTCCGGCCCAACTGAGAAAAGCAACTCGGAGAAAAGAATATCCAGGTGGGACTATTATCTCTTTGCACATAGCTTTAACAGGAAGGACACAGTTCCTGGAAGTTGCTCCTGAGATGCCTTCCCTTCTAGAGGACAATGAGGGGGAGACAGACCTCCTTGGTACCAGCTTTCCAGTTTTCCTGACTGAAATAACTTCACCTCACTACTGAGAACATGAATCCAGTGTGCTTCGATGCTGAATTGGTACCAGCCGAAAAGGCCCACAGTTGGGGGTGGAGGGGACTTCAGAATATTCAACCTCTTACAAGTTTCTTGTTTACAAAACATGGGTTGCAATTTCTGTTAAAATGTGAAGGGGTTTTAGAATTAGTTAACAGACTAATACAAGGAAAACCTTAATTCTGCATTTTCTTCTGCCAATTGTAGCAGCTCCACTCCCCATGCTAAAATTCAATTACACAGCATCTTCATTCCATACATGTAATAAACCTGTGAGCAAAAGGAGCCCCTGACATCTTGAAGTCTTTGGTTTAAGGGTAGGAAGGGAGGCGAGGCGAAAGTGAGCATGTTGCATGTTTACAGAGTTGGGGCTAATCTCGGAAGAGAGCACAGCCTCCCGCTTTCCCTGTCCTCCCAGCCCCACAGAACTGCAGTCCATTCAAGGGACAGTCGGAGCCTGCACAAAAACATGTGACTGACTGTCGGCCTGATTGGCAGCAGCCAGCAGGTATCAGTGACACTCTCCCGAAGTGAGTCCTTAACTACCAGCACACAAAACAACCTTGAGGGAGGATGTGGGAACATTTGCTTGGAGGGCAGAGAACTTACAGTCTAGTAGCAAACAGAAACTCCATCCTAAACAAGGAAGGGCCAGAGCCAACTTCATCTCAACCACAAAGGTTTTTCTAGAGAAGGAGGCAAAGGTGGGGCAGGAGGGAAGAGGGAAAGAACACTAAAAATCAGTTACCTCTCTTTTGGTTTTAAACCCTGGAACAAATGGGCATTTTTAACCTATCCCCCCGCCCCCTTCATCCTCAGGAGGGGAACAGGAAGCCTCCCCCAGCCTCACTACAGGTTTGGACTGTTTTCTCAGCAAGCACCCTCGGACTAGTTCTAAGCCCAACTCAGGATGGAGATCCACACAGAAAAGGCAGTTTACGCAGAGCTGAGTGTCAATGTGGAGATTGAGACTTCCGCCAAGTCTTCAGCTGGTTCTATGTTCTCATGCAAACCTAACACAAGTCCTCCATGCTCGGACAGGTTGAGAGTTCAGGGGTAAGGACTGAACACAGGGCCCTGCACAAGCGCCCCAAGCGCGCATCCACAGGCCCACCTCCACCCTTTCTTTTTCTCTTTCTAAAGGTAGAAAAAAAAAATCTGTAATATTTATATTCTGGTTGAAGTATTTCACAAATAGCTGGAGTCTCGGGTAACAAAGACCGAAAAATAGCAACAGTGAGGTTCTCTGACAACAGTCCAGCCAAGTCAGTGTGGGGGAAGACTGGAATAGCAGGAGGAGTCAGCAAAGTTCCCTAGATAAAAATCTGGGGGTGGGGCCCAGGGTGGAGGGCGGCATGGGCAAGGGAGTATAAACATCTTCGGACTGATCATCTGATAGTTCAGATGAACACACCCACGAGATAACAGAAGACATCAGCAAGAGAGAAGCATTGGGAGGACAAAAAAAGAACTATGGAAACTCAACCTGTGGCAGAAATAAAAAATTCACCAGCGAGCTTGAGGGCTCCAATTCACAGGATGCTCATTAAGGTGACCAAGAGATCAAGGAGGAGATGTGCAAAGTGTGGGAACCAATATCAGATGGCGGACATAGTTACGACTAGTGAAACTAGAAGGGAAAAGAAAAATCCCAGCATACAGTACATCTTTTTTTCTCTCCTAGAATTAAAGGCTAGTTTGCTTCCCAAACTAAACTTTCTCCTTTAAAAGACAGGCCAAGCATGGTGGCGCACACCTCTAATCCCAGCACTGGGTAGGCAGATGGATCTCTGGGAGCTCTAGGCCAGCCTGGTCTACATCAGTGGTTCTCAACTTTGGGGGCCTTGACAACCCTTTGGGGGTGGAGTGACCCTTTCACAGGGGTCACATATCATATATTTACAATACGATTCACAACAGTAGCGAAATTGCAGTTATGAAGTAGCAACAAAATAATTTTATGGTTGGGGGAGTGAGAATCACCATAACCTGAGGAACTGTATGAATGGGTCACAGAAGTGGGAAGATTGAGAACAGAGAGTGTCTACACAGAGAGTGTCATGTCAGCCAAGAACAACGTTGTTGGGTTTCATACCTGGGACAAGCCGCTGAGGTGCGTATTTAACATACCAAAGTGGACCTGGCCTCCAGATTCTCCCAGCATCCCTCAGTCCCTACCTGCTAACTTAACCCACCCTCTACCCTGAACTTTCCAGCCCAGGGGCTCGGTTTCCCTATTTAGTCCAGACATTTTGGTTCCCTCCCTCTCTCTCTCTCTGCACCTTCTCTCTCCCTTCAGGGGCAGGTTCTTTCTCTCATTCTCTTCCTCCTCCTGTCCATCTCCCTTCCTGTGGCGACTTCCCTGGCCTTGTTCCTTGGGACCAGTGCACCTACCCAAGAGCCTCACTCAATAAACCTGCCTTTATGCTGTAATCTAAGTTGAACTGGCTCATTTCATCAGTAGAGAAAACAAACCTATTAAATATTAAAAAAGAAAAGGAAGGAAGGAGGGGAGAAAGGATTGCCAAGGTGAAAGGACCTACTAATGTTCACACATGTTAACAAGATTTTCTAAATCAAGATTCAAAAAGAATCAAAATTCTCAAAATTCCAGAGGAAAGTTTTTCATACAAGAGATTCAAAGTCAGAACCTAATGTCTGAAGCTTTTCAAGAAATAGCTCAAGACACTTTTGGATGGAAGGTGTCAAAATTTGGAAGGCAGATGACTTCCGCCCTGAATGCATACATTTAACTAAGTCACCACTTAAAATCCAGGAAGATGAAGACATTCTCAGACTTGTGTCTCTCCTCTCTGGAATTCCCACCTTTCTCTGGGAGGCACTGGAAAATGTGTTCATGAAATACATAGTGGGGCCCTCATACAAGACAGAGCCTAAAGGAGCTGGCAGAGTGGTGCTCAGTGGAAACCATTCTCCACCCTGAGAGGAATAGAAGATTCCAGTGGCTCTTCCTCAAAGATGACCTTGACAGATTCCCTGTGTGGCTGGTTATGTTGAAAGGAGATTTACAATTGGTAAGGAATTTGTGGCTGAATTATTCATAACTATATCAAAAATTAAGAATAAAAAAGTCAATATTGTCAATAAAGTCAATCTAATCTCGAGAGAAAAAGGTAAATCAAACTATATTAAATGGCTCACCTGTGAGATTCCACAGTTGCAATAAAGTAAACACTGGATATTGATCCCACCCAAATTACAGTACAATTACCATATGATTTTGGTTGGCAGAATAAGATCTGAGAAACAAGGGGCAGGGAGAGATAAAAGCAAACTAAATCCTTGCACCAAAGGATAATGCCTAAAACTAAGAAACAGATAAACTACAATTTCAGTGTGTTGACTAGAAATGCATATGCAATTCCCACATGGCAAGTCCTAACGGCCTGTAACTCCAGTTCCAGGAGACACTGATGCCCTCTTCCGGCCTCCGCTGGTCCCTGCACACACATGGCACAAATAAACTCACGCAGGCATGTCTATGGGCACACAGAATAAACAAACAAAGAAACAAACTGGTTTTCCCGAAAAGGAAGAGTTCAGTGCTGGAGCACCTGATGAACAGACACACATTCTAAGCTGGATCACCAAGCCTGAAAATAAGATAAAATAAGAGAATAGAAGGAGGGCACGCTCATTCCAAACATGATACCCATGATACCCAGCGCCTCCAGTGCGTCCGGCACTGTGCTGCAACAGGTATCAGTGTGCAAACCATAAAAATGCTCTTTTGGGGGGGAGCTTGGAATCTGCAATCAGAGCCTGGTGTACGCACTTCCAAAGTAACTTACTCTGCTTTCCGAAGGGGAGGAAATAAGCAGGCTGCTATGGCAGATAACAAACACCATAGACAACTATTTGGGGCAGGGTGGTGGGAGGAGACGCCCTGAGGAATGAGACCTGAGACCTGAGAGGATGAGACACAAGCTGACTGTGCAATAGGAAGCTTCAGGGGAAGAGGGAAGACTGACCAGTGCCATCGCAGGAAATGTTTTGGTGTGCGCAAGACAATGCCATGGGGTCAGTCACCCGGACTAAAAGAAAATGAGAGGGAGAGCCTGCACCCCAAAGGAAGGCAGAGAAGAGGAACAAATCGAGGTGGAAGAGTCCAGATGGACCCCAATGACAAGCACACTGCGAGGCAAACAGCGGGACACCCCAGCATCACAGAGCTCTCTGATACAAGAGTGGGATGTAGGGGGTAAGGGGTCACACGCCAGTCGGTAGACTACCGTTGAGGGCAGGTGACAAGGTTGAGCAAAGTGAAGGCGGAAAAGATAGACTCAAGATCACTTTGAAAGGAGAACCCAAGCACTGGAGGGAATGAAGACAACAAAGAGGAAACCAAGGCTGGTTCCCCGGCCATGTGGATAACATTTGAACTCTGGAAATAGCTAGGCGGCGATATCATCCGAGGATGGGGAAGGTACCCGAATAAGAGGCAGGATGGAACAGGTGAGGCATGAAACAAATCTAGACTTCGTCCTCCGAGAAGCAGGCAGATGGAGAGTTTGAAACGTGAAATAGTTTTGTATTTTTTTAAGTGTTGTAATAACTGAAGCCTGCATATGGCACATTATAGTATGTAGAGAAAAGGGAAGGGGGCGGGGGAGAGTCAACATACTAGAGGAAGTACAATGAAGGAAATGCCAGCAAAGGACCAAAGAACGGACAGCAGGAGCTGGGAGGACTAATTGGAAAACAATTCCAAGAAGGAAGTGGGCCCTAAGCAGGATTTCAGTGAAGCAGCATCCCGGAAAAGAAGGGAAACGAAGCGCTTTAGGAAGGTGACACACTGGAGAAGCCTGAGTGCCTCGGGAACACCTGTGACTCAGTATGCGGCAACGGGACTCCACCCAGCTTTCCTAACTAGAGGTGTGCTCAGAGGACCTGAATATCCAGACTGCTGGTTCTCAAGGGTGACCCATCCTGCCAAGCTGAGTAAGAGGTCTCCAGGAAGCAACCAGGAACTCCCGTGACCCACCTGTGACCTGCAAAGGGCTCTGATGGGCAAGCTTCCCAAGCGGGAAGTAGACAGTGTCCTGGCAGAGAAAACAAGGTTTGTGAGCAGAGGGCAGAACCATTTTATAGGCTGCTATATTTTTCTAACTCAGGGACCATGGGAAAGCAATGAGGGCAATGAAGCTATAAGGTCTCCTTTGACTGATACCGAAGCTAACACGGGTTGTGTGTGTGTGTGTGTGTAAAGATTTGTTGACAGTCACATAGGTAGCACGTGGCAGAGACAGGATTCTCAAATCCATGAACCATTTTGCTCACCTGATTCTTCCAAACCAAATGCACCTGAGAATCAGATCACAAAATTCTGAAGCTGTGACCTCCTATCGAAAGTGGCCATTTTAAAATATGTCACTGGCCAAGACTGGGCAGGTTCACGGGACGTAGTGGCTTGGCTGCACACAGACGCTGTGCGCAGATCACCTCCGTCAAGTTCATTACCACACACAACCGCCCACGCTGCTGTGTACCTGAGCCTTCGAACTCACATACCTTGGCTTTAGGAACTGTTTGCTCACCGGCTGTCCATTTCCCCTCCTCCAGGCCCCGACAACCACTGTTCAGTAATCTGCTTCCATGAGCTTGACATTTTCAGATTCCACATGTAAGCAGTACCTGGCTTTCTTCTCGGCCTTATTTTACTTAGCATGATGTCTTCTAGAGTTAGACCTGACACAAATCCTTCTTTTTATGGCTGAATAATACCCACAGGTGTGTGCACACATACACACACATGCATACACATCCCATAATTTCTTTATCTGTTCATCAATAACGGACAGGTCTTTCCATATTTGGGCTACGGAGAGGCAGATGCTGATTTATTTCCTCCGGGTGTGTAATAGAAGCAGGGCCGATAGTCCACCAGATCTGCTCTTAACTTTTTCATAAACCACTGTGCTATTGTCACAACAGCTCAACAATTTACGTGTGTGTGTGTATGTGTGTGTGTGTGTGTGTGCTCCCATTTCTCCACACTTCACAAGTAACTGTCCTTTCAGCAACTTTACAAGGCTTAACAGAAGTTCTAAGAAGCTAAAGCAAGGGCTCTCCCACCAGCATGGCTAATGCTCACACTTAATAAGCAATCTCATTTGGAGACCTCAACACCGGGCCAAAGATACGGGAACCAGAAACCAGAAAGACTTGGGGTTCAAATTCCAGTCCTGACATTTCGAGAATATACTGCCATGCCTCTGAAGTTCAGACAGCCATAGGTACTCATCAATAGGCTTTTAACTGGCCTGTTAAAATTTTTCATCCAAAAAATGTAAATAATAATAATATGACAGAAATTGTTCTTGAGATTTTTGTTTTAAAGGTGATTTTTAAAATGCAGTTTGTATGGTATGGTAAAACTACCCGCTATGAAAATGTTCTACACGTGGAGGTGAATGTGACGGCCTACACGCCTGTAGTGAGGAGGGTGGGGACAGGAAGCTCAGCTGCTAAGGGACATCCTGGAGACAGTGAATTCAAGGCCAGCCTGCTGCGTGGAAACCTGTCCCAGAAAATAACCGAGCAAATATATTTTACATTTATCTCCACCTAAATCCGTTTTCTCTTCCCTGACATCTTCAGGAGGACTTGTTTTGGACGAGTTTCCTAGTTGTCCTAATGCGCGGTGGTTTTGACTCCACACGCCTCGGGATGTGACGGTCCCTGCTGACAGTGAACCTGTGAAATGTGTTCCGGAGATTCCGAAGCAGCCCCGAGCACTTCGGCCATCGTTCCTCAACACCGTAACATCCAGGGTCCGCAGGACGCTGCCCAGTTAGCAGACCTGGTTCCACGGCAGTGTACGTCTGAATCTTCCTCCCATGACCACCATTCCTTCACCTGGCATCTACAGTGAGCTTCACAGCCACCTACGGGCTACTGAGCCACAACCAGGACACACACGCACACAGCTCTGGCCATGCTTTCCCAATAAAAAACATATTTAGGATGACAGAGGAAAACACATTGTTTTCATCAATTTGAGGTAACTTGCATACGTGAAACCAAAAATTTGAACTCAGCTATTTGGCCTGTGGCTGCTCAGAGTTACTTATTAAGCAAGAACATAAAGATGATTCAAAGCACATTTCCATGAAACACTGTTTCCATCAGACAACCTTCAGCCTACTGAAGGGCCACAGGCTCCCTTTCGTCACGTCAGCACCCTGACTGCTGCATGGCATTCAAAGCACCCTGAGCAACATGCAAGGTCACCAAAGTCTTGTTTTCATTAGACCGCCATTAACAGTGCCTTGCCAAACATTCTTTTCCCACAAGATCCTGACCAGAATGCACTAGGCCACAGGAAATGCACTTAGCTGTCAGAGCTAGTACACAGAATCCAGTTATTTTTAGCAAGCCATGTGGACTGATGGATTAACGGAAAGTTAGGGAACTACAATCCAACAAATGGTACCTAGGGCCTAGCACATACCATCAAGTTATGAAACGGACGAGAACGTTATGGGCTTTTCTTCAGAACTGATCAAGTGAGGGGAAACCTACATAAAAGTGCTCTTCACACACAACCAAGGGGATCTTACCCAGACCGGATGGTAGAAGAGTATGAGGAGCCAGAAAAGGCCTCCTGGAGTCAGGAACATCACCTGAAGGATGAGGAGGTATCAATAAATACAATAAACAAACATAAGGGCTGACGTCAGGCAAACAGAAAGCCCAGAGAGGCATCATATCTGAGTCCCCGACCTCTGTAGCACGAGTCTGACCTTGACCAACCATTCCACGTTCCTGGGTATTGCTTTTTCTTATGATAGGGCATGGTTAGGTGAGTTAATCACTTGGCCAGACTCTTGCTGCACATCAGAACTGTCCGGGAGCTGTTCAGAAATCCTGTTCCCTCCTTCAGAAATGAGGTTTACTGAGTGGGCATCGATGGTTCTCCAAAACCTCCAGGTGCCTGCTGTGTGTGACCTGGCCTGAGATTTATCTCATGAACCAACCTCTCACATCCCTGGAGCCCTAGCCTTGGTATACAACACTCCCCTTGGGGACCTCTTAAAAGCCCAGGGTAGACGCCAACCTTGACAATTAAGCCAGCACCCCAGGGGTGAGAATCAGATATCTGCCATCTGAAGAACCCAAAGCCGGTACCAAGCTGTATCCAAGGTTGACACCCACTGTTCCGGGCCTGTACTTTGGTTTCCTATAAAAGCAATGATGGAAAAGAAAGGAAAGAGAAGCCAGTAAGTCTCTCCCTCCCTCATTTCCAGTTAAATTAAAAAGAAAACCGAATGCCAGAGGTCACTGGCCACTTCTAAATGGGTTTGCACACAGTAGTTGATTTCAGGTGTGTGTGTCCTTCATGTTAGTGCCTGACAGGTGGGGAAGTTCCAGACTGCTCTTGTTCTAAACTTGAAACCCAACGGCACACTTCTCTAACAATGACCCTGCAGAGTGTTCGCTGGACTCCTTGGTTAGAATTTGATTTGCATGGTTGCCTGTAACATGAGCATCGCATTCCTCAACTCCTGAGGTTACTTATTAGGCCGAACCAAACAAACAGTAATTAGAAACATCACAGACAACCTTTAAATCTCTGCAGAATTACATGTTCCCCGCACCCAAGCCCATCCACACATGTCCATAGCATCACAAAATTAGAGCCTCAGCAGCAGTAAAGCTCAGGTGGAGACACAAGCCACCTCAGGGCCTCCTTGGGGCTGCGCAGGGAGCTAAAGGTGGCTTTAGAAGAGGGCTATTCTCTGCTAGCCCCTCTCACAGCTCGGTGCAGAAGACACTGCCGGTGTGTGTTTTAGAAGTCCCAAGTGAGAAACGAATGTTCTTTTTCCAGGGGCCTGGAAAAGAACACCTCTAAGAGACAGCTTTATTTCCAGAAAACAAAAGAGTGTCTCTGCACTGAGGTACGGCTTATAAAATAATGGCAGGTGACACAGAAGGCTAAGATGCTAAGGTAGGAAACCCCAAACCAAACCCTGCTCCACCGTTAGCATCCAAGCCACAGTGTCTGGCTTACAGGGCCTGCTAACCTCAGGAGCGGTTGGCCATCCTGGCTTCCCCTGAGATCTTGATGAAGTAAGACTGCTCCCATTCCATTAGAAGGCTGGCCCCTTGCCACCTTGCCAGAGGCTGGGTGCAGGCAGAAAGGAGTCACGCGCAACAGCCATTCTTATAAGAAAGGCTCCTTCACTGAAAGTGGGCACTCCTGCTAATTAATGACTCAGACAGACCCCTATCCCTGGGCAGGCTGAGGGCTGAGATGACCTCAGTGGCCAAGGAAAATCCCTGCGTAATACGGGCCTCTTGGGAGAGCCTGAAAGACTTTTCACATAGTTCTAACCAACAATAAACAGGAAGATGAAAAACAAAGCCTGTTTTCACCAAAAGCAGAGGCCTACTACTGCCTTATTAAGCATCTCTTTCCATCTCAGGCTTTAACTCTACTTTGGGAGTTAGGAGTAGGGGTGGCCCTGGAAACAGCCTGAATGCCTAATAATAGCGAACCAAACTAAACACACACACACACACACACACACACACACACACACAATACATAGCATTTCAGGACAGTCAGTGAATGGATGCCTCCCTGACACATTAACACATGGAGAGAACTGCACCCAGCACTGATGTAAAAAAAAAAAACAAAAAACAAAACAAAACAAAACAAAACAAAAAAACCAACAAGTGCAAATGTCAAAGAAGTTACTTGCCAGAAGATGGTTAGGAGAATGTTACTTTTCTTTTAATATCCTTCCAAGCAGTATGAACTGTCTTTTCATCTACTTGTCCCCTCCCCCTTTAATAACAGATACAAACATGGCAGAGTGCTATTTTTCTTTATACTAATCTCCCCATATGAAAACAAAACAATGCCATTCTAAACAGATGTTTAGGAAACTGTGACTCTTTAAAATCCCTCTGTCCAAGACCTAACACTGGGCTCCTTTGGAGGTGACTATCTGAAGATGAGGCCTTTAAGGAAATGATTATGTAAATTAACATGAAGCTATTAGGGTGGCGCCTAATCCAATCAGACTGGTATCCTGATCAGAAGAATTCTGGCTGCAGAAGGACATTCCAGGTGTGTCCAGGGACACAAGAGAGAGCAGCTGCGTGCAAGCAGGAATGCCGAGCTTGGGAGACCAGGAACACTGACGCCCTGACCTAGGCCTTCCAGACCTGTGAGAAAATAAACATCTGTTGTTTAACGACGCACCCTGTGATGTTCTGATGGTTGCCCTGGCAAACTAAAACGACTGAAGAAAAGACGAGCTCCATTAATTCAACATGTTTTCCCAGCCATGAGGCCATGAGACTCATCTGAATTACAGAAATTGTCTAGAACTTTTCAACCCTTGACACGGGGCTCACAGCCTCAGACCAAATGAATGCCAGGCCCTTTCCCTAATTCTTACCTTCACCACCCTGGGTTCTGTGGCTAGTGTCATTATAGAGAAGGGAGGATGATGGCTCCATGTCTAACACCCCAAGTATGTGAGAACCTGTGGATTGAGCTGAGGGCCTTTTCCGTGTCAGGCAAACGCGCTCCCCCCCCCCCCCCGACCTACATGTCCACACTGTTTTCCTCTGTAAATATGGCCTTAAAAGGAAAGTGTGGTTTGGGAAGTGCTTTTCACAGATATAGACTATGGATAATCAAAAGTTCCAGAAATGAATAATGGTGACGGTTGCCTAACTGAATATACTCAGTTCTATGGAAATTAGAAGACGGTTAAAATGATAAGTTTTATGTACATATTATCACAGTGAAAGAAATAAAATAAGTGGAAGGAACACTTATAGAGGTAAGTGAAAGGTAAGCGAAAAACAAGAGAAAGTACTTCTGAACTACATAAAACTACAAGACAGCTTTGCCAAAGCATTTCCGGTGCTTATGTTTGGGGGTTAATGTTAGGGAGTAAGCCTGTTTGTCGTTGTTTGTTGCAGTTTTCCGTAGTTTCCAAATTTTCTATAATTGCACACATATTCAACACTTGCAAATAAAAGGGGTCGTGGTACAACTGAGGTGGGAGACATGAAGGTTTATCATCCGCAGGTTAAATCCAGGTCAAAGTCAGTCCAGTCTGCTGCCACCCTGACGGACTATCACTTTTTTTGCGCCCACCTTTCTTGTGGTGGTCCGACCTCATGTCATGTCAGTTACGACTTCTGTCTTTATTGTATTGAAACACTTTCCTTTCTTTCTCTTTTGCTTTTTCTCCATGGCAGAACGCACTCCTGTCAGACTGGGCTGCACCACTGAGTTGTCTCAGCCAAGCTGAGCTGTCCCAAGTAAAGGATTTGTTCTGGACAGACAAGCAACTGAACCTGTGACAGGATGAAGAGGTGGCCTGACGGCACACCGGACTCAGTGCAGTTGTGGATGAAGCAGAAGCAAGATGTTTAGAGTCACACACACTCAGGCAGACGCCACACAGAAGGGCCTGCCATTTGTGGGAATGCTGCTGTGGGTATGCCCTTACAGTGATCTCACAAACGGGGATAGTAATGCTTCCCTCTTGAGTATTTAACAGGACAGAAAGTTCCGGACCTGTTCTCAACAGATGATCAAGCCATACCATGAACTTCCTCTCCTTTCCTGTTTAAATGAAGTGTCTAATTAAAAAAAAAAAAAAAAAAAAAAAAAAAAAGCCACAGTGAAATGCTGGAAGTATTAGCATTAATAGGCACTATGATAGAAGCAAAGGAATGTGCTACATACATTCTAACTGACCCTAAGGAAGACCTTGTAATGAAGTTCACTAAAATTTTCCTATTCTTTGTTCCTCAAGAATAGAAAAACACTTGAAAAACATTCATCACTATGGGTCATTGACCTCATATGCTAGAGAAACCATCAAGACACTGGCATTTCCTTTTTTGACGATTCTGTTTTGAAATCTTGCATTCCTTTAACTACAGTGGATCCTCGGAAAGTTCTGTTACCCTGGCAGGGCTGAACACGCTGCCAGGCTAGCTCCTGAGCTTTTGACAAAAACAACAAACTCTGACACGCCTGACAGTTACTTGACTCTGAGGGACTATGGTACTCCCCGGACAATGGAGATGTCCAGGGTGACAACGGCCTCCACGTCTGCTCCATGGCCTTTGCTCTACATGCAGAGTTGAAGTTTAGCAAGCTGATAGCATCAGAAGTTGCATCAGAGCAACACTGAACCAAACCCTTCCTGTGAAAAGGCAGCTCCTATCTTTGCTAAGATCAACCTCCTTCCCTCTGCCTTACTAAGTAAGCCAAGGATACCAGAGAATCTTTGGGAATTTCCTTTGTGCACAGTAAACTACACAAGCTGGATGCATTATCTTTAGGATAGAAAGCTGAAATTCATCCTTTCAATAAACAGGAA
Organism: Psammomys obesus; assembly: GCF_907164565.1. NCBI lineage: Eukaryota > Metazoa > Chordata > Mammalia > Rodentia > Muridae > Psammomys > Psammomys obesus. Next base: position 5,140,971 of record NW_026596085.1, read on the forward strand.
CACCAGCAATACACTCGTGAGTGATGGAAGGGAAAACACAAACAACTTTGTCGCCATCCATCATGTTCTAGGACAGTGGTCCTCAACCTCCCTAAAGCTGCCACCCTTTAATACAGTCCCTCATGCTGTGGTGACTCCAACCATAAAATGATTTTTATTGCTACTTCACAACTGTAATTTTGCTGTTGTTGGGAATTGTAAACACCTGACATGAAGGGCCTCTGATAAGTGACCGGCCTGGGTGGAATCCTAAGGGCCGGTACTTTAACATCTCTCTGTGGGCTGCTGGGTATGGAGTGGCCCTGCTTTGTCTCTGTGGGATTCAGTTCATGTTAATTCAGTTTTAATACTAGAAAACAGCCACCACCGAATCATGTTTGCAGTACCTGCTTGCCTGATCGCCTTTCCTCGGAAAAAATGCGGGGCACTTCCACTCTCTCTCTCTCTAGTCTTTCAACCCCTGGAGAGGTCTTGCCCTAGAGAGGTGTCAGAGAAGAACAGGGAAATGGCTTAGTTGGACCACGTGAAGAGGCAGAAACCAGTCTGCTCAGAGGATATGGAAAGGGTATTTGGAGCCAGCATTGAGAACATGACTGTGGCTAGTCCCTGAGGAGCTCGAGCAGGTGAGGGCTTGCCCTGTGGGCGTCAAGAGCATCCCCGGCCAACCTCAGTTGGAGCAAATGCATCTTCAAACCACTTCTGTACTTGGCCCATTTCTACACACATAGAAAGCACTGTATAGAATCTGTGGGACTTCCTGAACTCCTAAGCCCACCATAGACACCAGGAGGAGGGAATGCTCTGCAGCCTGAGCAGATTGCTGCATGCCAAGCACCAAGAAGAACCCACCTCAGCTCACCCCTCACCATTCTGAATGCCCGCCCATTCTTCAAGGACCTGCAAAACTCCTGCTGGGAACACTTACCTGGCTGTGTTGTCTGTTCAGGAAACAGCTAGTCAGTACTTTAAATATCATCTCCAACAGAAGTCATGGAATACTTACATTGCCATCCCAAGCCCCTCCTCCAAGAGCCTCCTTTTCCTCCTCTCCCCCTGTAGGCCCCTGCACCAAATTCCCACAGCACACATCACCCTCAGGAAGTCACATGGCCCTTCTCCTGCTGTTACGACAGTCAGAAACGCAGGGGACATGATCAGCGACTACATCATGTTTTACTTCCAGCCTCTGGTAAAATTCCCACTCGGGAGGAAAGCACTCTACTGCGGTAAACAAACACGAATCAGACACTCTTAGTACAGCTGTCCTAATGCACCAGCTGATGGGACAGAGGCATCAAGAGAAATCTTAAAGGGGAGCTGGCAAAAACCTAGACAAAGCAATGGGCAGCAAGGGCAGCCAGGGCAGGCACGGAAACCCACGTGCACAAGGATCGCAGTCCTTCAAGAGTCACCGTGACCACACAGTCAGGCGGAAGGGTTCAGGAGCCTGGTGCAGAGAGTTGGAGCAGGGATAAGGCAAGAGGAACATGGGATGAAAAATAGGGGAATATGGCTTTGTCCCTTGGAAGACATTTTTCCCCCTATTTCTTGTTCTTACTTAGTAAAGCAACAGATACATCGTTACAGAAGATGGGCAGTTTAAATCGGCAGTCTGATGAGCACGGTGGTCTCTGGTCTTCCGTCTCCATATGCTTTATAAGCATGGACGCCAGGGCGTGTGACTCTGTCGTGCTTCAATTCTGCTGAAATGTCCTGTGTTTCCTATGGACCAGATCCTGTGCTGAATACGGCATCGTTTAATCACCGCTATTATTCACACTCTTTTGAAAGGCAGTTACGGATGAGGGCACTGTCCGACGCCACAGAACCCCACATGTGGCTGAGCCGAGTTCAGCAGTAAGGATTTTCATTTCTAAACTCCATTTTTCCTTTTTTTTTTTTTTTTTAATTCTCGATTGCTTGATTTACAGAAAAAAAAATGATTACTTCATTTTCCTGGTTTTCTCACAGAAGTCCCTTTGGGACCTTGATGGGCCTGCTGATAATCCTAGCTTATGTCATTCTCCCACACAGGTCCTCGCACAAGCTCAGCACAGCCCATCATCTTCCTCACCTACGACCTGTAAGCCCTGGAGGATGACACATCTATACGCTGCTGTGGACAGATAAGTCTGGAAATGGTGCAGTGGGTGAAGGGTGCATTTGGGAAGACTAGGTGAGCAAAATGAGATTCAAACCAAGATGTGCGCACACTGCAGGCCTAGAAATAGGCGGTCACTGGGACTGGGCAGGAGGAAAGATCTCGTGGTCCACTGAGAGCATGGAGAGGAAGTAGGGGTATGAGGAGGAAGAGGAAATGGAACACTGTGGGTAGGCAGTGAGTGCCATTCAGAGGCGGGAGAAAACCGGAAGGGATGTGATGGTCCAGGTGGTGCTGAGGGAGCAGGGTGGGAGAAGGGATGTGATGTTTCAGGTGGTGCTGAGGGACCAGGGTGGGGATGGGAGGGGGTGTGTTGATGAGATTGTGACCAGTCAGTCACTAAATGTGTTTCGGAAGCCCCAGATCATGGCAGCCACAGAAGGAGAACAGAAAGGGAGCCTGGTGTGCCCTGGAGCAGGATCTGTAAAAGGCCCAGAATGTGAACAGCATTGTCCTTGAGGAGCAGGCATCATAGAGACAGGGCCCAAATTCAGTCTAGATTAAATTGGTTGTGCAAAGAAAGGTGAAGGGCCAACCAAGAGGTAAAAAGGAATCAGGACCCTGCTTGAGACTCTTCTGCCCTTGAAGTTCCCAAAAAGAGTGATTTTTTTCCCAATAATTTGGAGGTCAGTCAGTTAATTTTAAACAATGAACTAATCACATAAAGTTCATGATGGGGTAGGAATTTACATCTCTGAGCTGCCTCTCACAGCCTCATCCACCGGCCATATGGAGCCGGTGATTAATATTCAGTAGGAAGAGAATTTATAGTCATGCGCCTGCCATTCAAATGTGAAATGTTTTCTGCTCAGCACACCCTGTAATACCTAAATATATCTCCAGTTTAAAATACATTTGTGAATAATTTTATAAATTTCCTATCAAGAATGATAATAGAACAATCTGTTTTCCCTGCTACATGAAACAAAAAAAGAGGAATGAATGGCTCATTTAATGAAGGAATTTAATGTGCTTTATCATAAATATCAAGCAGTCGTTACTTGGGCTATTTAAAGGGTGGCTGAGGTCAGAAGACGATTACAATAGCTAGCGTTTGCGCCCACATTTATTTTCTCTCTGTTACTCACATTTACAGAGCAAACTTCCTAGATTCACAAATTTGTTTCACCACATTAGAATGCTAGAAATCAAATTTGCTTTTCTTGATTTGCATACGGGCAGTTACAATAAGATTATCTATAGTGACTAACAGAAGGAACGCTCAAATAAATGGAAAACCCAGCCCTATCTGAGATACCGTGCAGCAAAAGACAGATATGAAAATAAATTACCCAAGATGCCTCAGGTAAATGTGGTCCAGAATCTGAAATGACTGACTTGGTGGTGTTTAATGAGGCTAGAGAATCAATGTGCGCACACACACACACACACACACACACACACACACACACACACGTGTCAGGTGCGTAACCAATTTTATAGCACCATGATCATAAAGAGACCTGTGATAGCATCGAGATCCCAAGGAGACACGCCCAGGGCAGATGGAGCCATCTGGGACTATCTCAATCCCAATATCCCCTCTTAGCAAACACTACCACAAGATCACCTGTTCTGGGCCCAGCCTGGTGACCCCACTATGATCTCCCCCGATGGGGATTCTCAGTTGTGGATTTATTCCTCTACGATTTCATTTTGATACTGTGTTTCTGAGTCAGGGTCGCTTTAATAAAGAGACATTTTGTCAATTTGAACATTTTAAAATACTGGTGGCCTCATTTGGTAGTATTCACAAATATTAAGATGTACTTATTATATGGAGGAATTTTAAGTAAAATCTTCCTTATTCGTAATTATAGAATTATGGAGAAGTAAAATGTTAAATCAAATCTTGAACAGTTATTAAAAAAAAAAAAGATTGTTTCGTGCCTTGCCATTCAAAGGAAAACACATAATAAAACCTCAATCAGAAAACTTTGCTTTCCGGCATTCAAATTACACTGTCTGCATAATGCAGGTTCCTACCTCATTAATAGCTAATCGGTAGGTCTTAGGTTTTCATTTGTAATTGGGAGAATTTTTCACAATTCTTTTAATCATAGGTCTTCCAGTAAAAAGGTTAAATACTAAATCTCTACAAAAGTATGATAAACATTGGACAAAAAGCACAATTATTTGGATGTGGAAGTAAGCAAATACCTGTAACCCTAGCACCTGGTGGGTAGAGGCAGGACGGGCAGGAGAGGCAGGAGGAGTTCAAGGCCAGCCCGAGCTACATGCGACTCTATCTCAGAAAAACAAACAAAAACAGAATAGCAATATACTTACAGTATCTTCTAAAATCAAATTTAAAATCTGAGAATAAACATGGGCTTTAGGACGGAAGCGACAGCTGCTCAGTGAGTAGAAACTCTTGTCTGATGGTTGTTTGTTCCCAGGAACCTCAGGGAAGAAACAGAACCCACTCTCAAAGGCTATCCTCTGACCTTCACATGTGTGCACAGAGGTAACCCTGTATCCAGGCCAAAAAAAAAAAAAAAAGCAATTAACTAAATAAAGGTAGTTTTAAAAATGAAAAAATATGTATTTTCAACAAATAAATACTGAACCAATATATATGTATACACATACATCCATGTACATATGCATATATTGGTTCAATAGTTCAATAATACAATATATATGTGTGTGTATATATATATATATATATATATATATATATATATACACATATCGCGTATATGTATATGTGAGTGTGTTGTGTGTGTGTTTGTATATGTAAGTGTGTGTAGTTTAATAGTTCTAACAAGCAGTTGTTGCCACCTACAAAACCTTCAGCAAGCTGCCCAGTCCAACTCAGCCGTCTGGGGGAAAGGGTACATACAGCACAGTGTCAACCAGCATGGACTCCGAAAGCAGAGGTCCCACCTTCAAAGGCGAGATCAGCCCCTTGTAAGCTGTGTGACGTTGGCAAGTTACCCGGTCTCTGCCTCAGCTCCTTTGCCCACAGAGAGACCACAGTGGTACCCACCCACCAAAACTCTTGTGAGGAATCACTGAGAAGCCAGCACACAACTCATTTCACACTATAAGGACTGGCTTACTGCTCTGTTCTCATAACCCCCACCATGGCTACCAGCGGAACTATTTTCCATCTGATGGGCGTTCAGTGAAACAGAAACAGTGCAGGTCTGAGTGCTCCAGTCCAGCTAACAAGCTGGGCACAGGCTTCCACAGTTTCGATATACCATCATTGCAATCTAAGGTCCGCTCAGTGGACTACGCCAGGCCATTGTTAGTCCCAGGCTAGTGACTAGCAGAGAGGACTGGATGTGGGTCTCCTGCCACAGGCTGACGCCCTTCTCTTCTTAGTGTTCTCTCTGGTTCTCAGTACACTGCAACCACACAGGCAAAGAAGATCACAAGTAAAATACACCCTCCCCGAGTTTCCCCGAGATCACGGGAGGGAAAAAAATACATTCAAAACATCCAGCTTCTCTTGTTTGCCGGTCCAGAGTCTCTGGTCTGTGAGAGCACGGGAGAGGTGGCCTTCATTGAACCAAAGCCACGGATATGAACAGTCATACATCGCCTAACGACCCCAAGCCATAAATGCTCAGGTCCCTGGGGTGACCTCCCATAGTGCTTGCACGTGACCAATCAAACCTCCGCACCGTAAATCAGCTGGAGCCGGCTGACGGTCAATGCCATGCAATCACTATGGACACAGCTAGGTGCTGTGGAGGCCAGCGCCTGCCTGTGTCCCGCAATACAGCTCGTCCCCAGTATCTGGATCTGCCAGTGGATGAACACAAGAATGGGGACCCTGCACTTACAGAAGGGTAACTCTACTGCCTCCCTGGCAATAAGGACCAACAATGACTCCCCCCCACACACACACACACACCCCGCTTCTTGGCCCACCAGCAGGAAGTATATGTAACTGTACTACCAATTCAGGTTTTAGAATCTCCCGGTAACCTTACCCTCCCCGGTCTAGAACTTTCACAGATCTAAAGCATAAACCAAAACTCTCTAGCCTCTTTAGGGGTGTTATCAGCATACAGTTATGAAATCAGGGAGGTGGAAGGACTCTCAGATATACAATGTAATCTGAACCCGGCAGTTTACAGCCGTGAGAGCCAGGATGGTGGTGATAACCCCCAGCAAGAATAATCACCGACTCAAGGTAACCTAACATGTTTATATAACGTGGGCAAAGTACCGTAATTACATATCCTCCTGCTCCGAGACCTTAAGTCCTTGTTAAATGAGGTGATTCGTTTAAGTCCAGGTTATTAATGATATCGCGCAGATCTAAGGCTAATACTTAGAATTTTTAATCTTCTGCGCCTCTTCCTTGAACTCCAATTTTACGTCATTGTTATTAATGGCACCAGCATGCTGCTCTCAAATTATTTCAAACAATGAATAACTTTGTATGTTTAGCATTTCCAAATTTTATTTTCTCTGCCTACAATGAAATTAGTGGCAAGGGCTTGGAGGGAGGTTGAAAAATCAAGGTCTGGACTCCTGTTGACAAGTGAGAAAGCCTAGTAAAGAGCTACATCATGAGGAAAAACGTTAAAACCGCATTCAGTTTCCTGAGACGTGCTGTCCTTCTGGAGACGTACAGTCTATCTGCTACGGAAAAATACTCCCCGGTATCGTATGTGTAACAAGCTAATAAGTAAAATGTAAATTCATGCCAGGATTGATGATGTATGCCTGCAATGCTAGCGTGCAGTGGGCTGAGGCAGGAGGATTGGGAGTTGAAGACCAGCACTGGCTATATAGGGAAACTGACTTAAAGAAACAGAAAGAAATTTTTAAAACAAGCAAGAAAATCATCTTTTCATTCTGTGGCCTCCATTTCTATGTCTCATACTTAGGTTCAATCCGTTGGTGAAATCAGCCCCAAAAGCTTCAGGAGGGGACAAGTCACCTCCTGATATGCAGGAGAGGATATCTACAGTAGTCAGATTTCCTACTAGAAACCTCAGAAATCTGCAAGCAGAATATTTCCACGTAAGAGGCCAGGATCCATTCTGATTATTGGTTGCCCTTGCTATAGTGACTGTTAAAAAGTTTTCATTTTACTTAAAAACCAAATGTTGACAGACATTAGGCACTATCAAATTTTCCTTTTTCTGAACATTCTTACTTATTCCGGTGACAAACTTGATACTTGGACAGCCTAACAAAGGTGGCACTGAACAGTCGGAATTGCAAACTCTGCCCTGCCCGCACCCAGGGGTCTTAACGTAGACCTCACTGTCGACAAAGCAGACATGCTCTACAGAACAAAGATGGGTGTGCAGCTTGAAAATAAGCAGACACTATACGCCTCTATTAAAACAATGTTATGTCACATTCTACATCCACATTAAGCAAAAAACAAAAACAAACAACCAAAACCTCAACGTAATTTTGCTCCTTTAAGGAAGTTGAAAAGCAGAGATATCGACATGGAAAATGAGTGAGAAAACATGACATTCTCTGTCATGTGACAGTCTCCACAAATTCCAAAAGACAACTTAGTAAAGAGGTAAAAACCATAACCTGACTAATTTGTTCCTCAGAGTCACTATTTATCCATATACCTATTTTTAAGTTTGCTGATAACAAAATCCTTGATGAAAAATAGAATATAACGAAATAAAATACAAAAACTAAAAGAGATGCTTGCTATGATTTAAACCCACCATGTTTCCCCACAGGCTCATGTTCTGAAGCCTCTGGTGCTATCCTGTTATGGAACTTTAGGGAAGATGGAACCAGGCTACCAGGAGCAAGCCCCTCATGGTTATTCCCACCTGGTTCCCACCATGGTCTCTGCTTCCTGGCCTGTGTCATGTGATCAGCTGGCAGCATCAGCTCTTGGGGTCAAGGACAGAGACACCCCTGCCAGTTGCCATGCCCTCCCTACTGCAAGAACTGAAATCTCTCTGAAACCGTGAGCCAGGAGAAACCTTTCATCCTTTGGCTTATCTGTCAGTTTATTGTGGTCATGTGGTAACCCAAAACACCTCATAGATGCTGGCCTTCCACATTCATACTGTTGGCTCCGAACCTCAGGAAAATGTGAGAGTTTCCTTGGCTCATCAGAAGAGTAAATTACCACTCCCTCCCACCCCAAATTCAAAGTGTTTTGGGCCCTGGGCACTGGAACTCCTTTGTGGTACAAAGTTTCAAAGGAGAATACTTAAGTCCAGCTAAATTTCAGTGTGGGCCCTGCCTAAAAGGCAATGGTGATTCATCATAAAAAGAAAAAAAGCTCACTTAAATTTTGAAAAATATTTTTAATTTTCACAAACATAGATTTTTGTATTAAGGATTTTCTGGCTGCTACTGAATCTTTGCATAAACAATTCCTTAAACCCTTTACACTTTCTCCTGTTAGTCACTATAAATACAGGACTCCAGGGAAGATGAGTTCAAAGCACTTCATTTAATTCAAACTCATGAAGGGAGAAGCTGTTAGGTTCTGAGGATATAAACCTCTGTCACCTCTCTAGCTGCTGCATTGACCTAAATCATCTTTCAGTGTTTGCCCACATGCTGAAAATGATGAAAATGGTAAATACGCTGTGGCCTTCACCCCGAGGGAGGCCCTTAGGTTTTAGGTTTTTGTTTGTTTGTTTGTGATAGGGTCTCTCAATATAGCACTGTATGTTCTAGAATTTTCTTTGTAGAACACGTTGGCCCGAAACCCTAGAGCTTCTCCTCCCTCTGCCTCACAAGTGCTAGGATTAAAGGGGTGCACCACACACCCAACTCTGGGGGAGGGGGGGAGCACAGATAGTTTTCCCAAACTCTACTTTTCAATCTATTTTGTTTTGTTTCGTTTGAGACAGCATCTCACATACCTCAGGCTGGCCTCAAACTCACTGGGTAGCTAACAAAGACCTTTAACTCCTGACCCTCTTGCCTCATTAACATCTACTCATAAAGTCCAAGAATGGTAATGGCCAACCCAGCACGACACATTCTTTAGAGTAGTAGCGGCACCAAAGTTGTGACTTTTTGGACTTAAGGCCCCACAGACAGGAGGAAACCTATGCCTGGTACTGTGGGTATGGTCAAGAACCCAAGGCTGAGGAACGTGGAGGCCCCAAGAGTGTAACCTACTACTATTACTTTGCTAAATGGGTATAGTATCAAACTCTAAATGCTTCTCTCTCTACCCATACCTTAGTACAACTTGGAAGGAGGAGACAGAAAAGTCAGGAGTTCAAGGCCTTCCTCAGTTACATAGTAAGTTCAAAACCAGCCTGAACTACATGAGACCCTGCCTTAAAAAGAGAGAGAGAGAGGGTTGGAAAGTTAGCTCAGCAGTTAAGAATGCTTACTGGTCTTCGAGAGGACCTGAGTTTAGTTCCCAGAATATACATCAGGCAGCTCACAAACCTGTGACTATGGCTAAACACACACACACACACACACACACACACACACACACACACACACACGATAAAGATATAAATGTTTGAAAAGAAGGGGCTGAAAGATGTTAAAACCCCCTGCCCTGCCAAAGGTCAATTCTTGTAAACACTGATTTTCAACTGTTCAGCAGCACATTCAGGAATGGGAAGAGTTCTAATGCCCGCAGAGGTGTTTTCTTACTTTGCAAACCTTTATTACTTACATAATGATTAATAGACCAAAACAAAAAAGACAGGCTTGTAATCCAAAGAAAGAAATATCTCAACAGAATTATTCAAAACCAAACAGAGTACAACCTAAAACTATTTGAATATTTCATGAGCATGACAGGATGGGGAAATGCCCTGTGGGACAGCAATCTCTTAGACATTTTTTGTTTTGTTTTGTTTTGTTATGCATATTGGGGTTCTGCTTCTTTTGTATGGAAACTAATGACCAACCCAGCAAACCACATTACATTATTTTCAAGGCCCTTCGGGTCTAAGACACACGGCAGCCGGGAGGACTGATGTAGAGGATTAAATCCTTCGAAGCAGGTTAATGTCTACTCTGTCATTTCATCTTCCCCAAAAGGCCTACATGGCGCCACTGGCACATATGGTGATGATTTTTAGTGGCAGTGAGGACCTGAAAGGCAGGACACGCTACGTCAAGGCTGACTCCAGCAACACTCACTCTCAGAAGGCTCCAGGGGCACAGCTGACCTGCGGTGACAGTTTGACACAATAGTCAAACTGTCATAGCACTGTGGCACAGCCCTGTGTTAGGATCGTCTTCCATAATCCTTCAGGTCAATCAACTCCAAATTCCTGCTTTAGTTTTGATTTTCTAAAACGTTCTTGTTTTCACGCATTCTCATTCTTAGCTCACGTCGTCCCTCTAAACACAAAAGGAAATGCAGTCCTACCACCTGCACGAGTTTCTTGACGGAAGAGGCAAGACTATGACAGAGGTACAAGGTGACTCTTCACTTCCCTCATCCAGCAAACTGATGTTCTCCCAACTTGACTGTCCTAAGAAGATATGTGCCCTAACTGAGCCATCGGGACACAAAATGAAGCCAGCTCCATTAAAAACGAATGTCAGGGAAAGGAAGTGATCACATAACACTATTCATCCATCCATGTCAATCCATTGCACTAACCAGTTAGTTTTCCACTCAGCGAGAGCTGAGCAGAATTTTCAAGCTAACTAAATATAATTAATAAAAATGAGATAATACACACTAAAAACTAAAATTTAAGCTGGGCATGATGGCATAGAACTGTAACCCTAGCACTCAAAAAGGTATAGGAGGAGGATCGGGAATTTAAGGACCGCCTACAATACATAGGAAGGTTGAGACCAGACTGGTCCTCATGAGACCGGGTCTCAAACAAACAAAATGAGATGAAATGACTTGGATGCCAGGCTATTAGCTAATCAAGTAGTTAGCCTGGTCTTATTTGCTAATGTTTACATCTATAGCTAGATGCTACACACTAACTGTCTCCCTAACTGTCTCCCCCCAACTCCATGCTGTGAAATCCTGGTTGATGGTATTCCCTGGGGGCCCTGGGAGGTGATTAATGTGGGATGAGATCATAAAGGTAAGGCTCACCAGCAGATGAGTGTTCTTCTAAACAGAGACAGGGGAGCCCATTGCAAGCCAAGAAGATGAGAGCTCAAGGCAGAAAAGCTGCAGTCTCCACTTACAGTGGAGTCTCCGGTCTTTTTTAACTCAGGTATCGACACACAAGCTTTGGGCTTGGGCTAAAGGACCCCCTTATAAAGATGGGACTTGAACCAGGTGACGTCATCCGATTGACAACCAGGCCAACCACCACCTTGTTTACTTTTAAACATTCTTAAGGAAATGAGTCTTTATCTGTGGGATCACTAAGTGCTTAATTAACTTCCAAGCACCAACTGCCCAAATCCAACATGAGTACCTATATACCTACCTCCACATCACCATAGACCACTGCCAGCTTCTTCCGAAGGCTGAAGGACTTCAGCCCCACTGCTCTCTCCCCTCACCATGCCAATGTTTGTTTTGACTTGAATTCTCAAATATAGAAGTATTTTGAGCACTCTATTGACCCAGGTTAAAAAAATCCCAAGGAACTCCAAAAGGATTACTCTGGGAAAGTGCAAGAAACCCAAAAACCACAAAATAAACTTCCCCTGGGGTTGCACTCATTCGAGAGTTTCAAAGAAGGTTGCTGGTGAATGGTCCTGATCGGAATCATTTATTGCAGAAGGTAGATGAATATGTTCATTTTAATTCATTCCTGCTATACCATTAAGAACAGTGAGCCCCAGTATTAACTGAATGAAGTCACCCGAGGAATAAAAATCAATTAAAGAGGTACTTGTGTGCTTACACGAGGGCAGACTTAGGAATTCAGTGCTTTAAGCTGATTTCCCTCTTGGTGTGTCCAGACCCTCATTCAGTAACACAAGTGACGCTTATCAGCAGTATGAATGCACCATATGCTATCGCTGTCAACTTAATAAGCTTGGGCTTTCTTTTTCTGCTAAAATGTCAGTCTAACTTGTGGATTCCTACCCAAGAGAATCTGTGCAGAAATTATAATTAACAGATTCATTCTATAGGCAGATTAATTAGCAATGAACATCTATAATTAAGCTATTTTTTAATATCACAATAAGTTCATTTGGAATCATGAGATTTACATTATCAGGCCAATATAAACAGTTACCAGGCCCAGCTTCTGTATCAGACCATGGACATGCATTATCTCATTTCACCTTCACAGTGAGAAAAAGAACAGGTTCCGAAGGCTCAACAGCTTACTAACGTTGGAAACACTGTATGCAGCAGGGTCATTATTTCAACTCAGAGATTTTTGCATCAGAAAAACCTCCTAATGAGTCTTTCCCACGGCTTTACACTAGACAGAAATCTGAAAAAAACATTTGCCAGGAAGACAATAAAAAAGCAGATTAATAACAGGAGGCTATTTGCTATAAAAGAGCCACCAACAATAACTCAAGGAGGAAGGAGGAAAAAAAATCAATCTAAACTTTATTTTTAATATGACAAATCAATGGAAAAACGTGATGTTTCTGATTTTTATATTGAAAAACCAAACAGTATATTAAAAATTACATGTCAGCACACTGAGATAGCAGATGACTTCACTACAAGATACTGCAGAGCTTCAAAAGAAATATTCTCATTTCCAGCTCCCCTCATGTGGCTGAAGTAATTCTAGTACTGGGGTGTAGGAATAATGATGGCACCCACTCACAAAAAGGTGGGCTCAGGAGCCATCCATGATCCCACAAGAGCTGCTTGCTGGGCTCCTAAGGACAGAAGCCACCAGAACTCTCTCTCTCCTTTCTTTCCTAATTTCTTATCAGGTCTCTAAGAATTCTGTGCCATGTATTTTGATCATAATCACTTGACATTCTCTGCAGACACATCCCCCTTTCTTACCCACCCAACTTTACATTCCCCTTATCTATCTATCTATCTATCTATCTATCTATCTATCTATCTATCTAT
>NW_026596085.1:5154062-5208662 GCF_907164565.1 Psammomys obesus
TATCTATCTATCTATCTATCTATCTATCTATCTATCTATCTATCTATCTATTTATTTATGGCTATCAAGTACAGTGTGTGCCGCCCTCATACTCTTACATGTGTGACCTCCACAAGAGAGTGGTCACCCCACCAGGGGCCACACCCTTAAGAACACTGACCCTTCCTCTCCAGTAGCTATCACTTGCCAATGCTTAATACACACACACACTGCATACTAAAATCTTACCTGGCCTAAGCCTGCCCAAGCTGTGGGGGATGTCTCAACTGCTATAAATTTCATATGCTCAACTGCCCTGCCGTGTTCAGGAAACACAGTCGTATTGAAGCCATCCACCACCTCCAGCTCTTACGATCTGTCTGCCTTTTCTTCCAGAATGATCCCTGATTCTTGGGAGGAGCGAGGGGGGAGTGATAAACATGCTCTTTACGGATGCTCATCCCATGGTCTCTTAGTCCCTGCACCTCAACCAGTTGTGAGTCTCCACGTTAATCACTACTGCAAATAGATGCTTCTCTGGTGAGAGCAGAAGAATGTACTGATTTGTGGGTATAAATAAGAAGCCATCAGTTTAAATACTATGTCCATTTCGCAAGGTAACAGTAATGGGCTCTAGCCTGGGGCCTGTGACCTGTCAAGCCAAAGGTGCCAGGGAAAGATAAGAAGTCATGCTTGCTGGGGAGATTTAGCAGTTGGGAAACCATCAGAGCAGATCTGCAGCAAGGTGAGAAGAACTCCAGAACTCCAACACCCCCACCTCCAGGAGCCAAGAGCCAGCCTGGCCCCTGGAACTACATTCCTCACACTTGGACAAGTGGTCAAGCCTTGTGTTTTGAGCTTCCTGTGTCCTGGGACTGAAATAATTGAAACAGGAAGTCAAAACTCAGGGAAAGAAGGGGAAGGAAGGGAGGGAGGGAGCGAAGGAGGAAGGAAGGGAGGGCAAGCACTCTTATCCTCACCCTACACAGCATCTCAAGGGAACTCATGAAGGTTCGCAAAGGCGGAGGCAACAGCAGCACTGGAATTCAGTTTCAAAAGGCAGCAGCCCTGGTTAGGAATCTCACAGCACTAAACAGTCACACCTCAACTCTTCACAAAGCACTCATAGTTATCCCGGAGAATGGGTGATTCAGTCCCCTTCAGTGTCTGAGGAAAATTACAGCTATGTTCACCAAAGACCTACCTCCAAAGACCTATAACATATTTCTCACGCAGCTTAGGGGAATTCAAGATCTCCTTTATCTACCCTGTAAATCCACAGACCCTGGGTTAGAAATGTCTTCAGTATACCGGTGCTTTGGCAAGGAAGAAAACAGAACTGGGGCAGGCAGCAACTTCTTGATTGCTTCTTTAAAAGTGCCATTCAGTATCCTAAAATTTCCTTGCCTAAAATTTCAAAGGCAGTTGGCGCCTTTATGTGTACCTGTAATCCCAGCACTGAAGAGGCTGAGGCAGGAAGAGCTCAAACTAAGGCTAGCCTGGGCTACATAATGATATCCTGTCTCCAACAAGGGGGTGGGGGGAAGCACTCCGTAAGACCAAAACTGTAGGTAACTGACAGACACTGAAAGACTAAAGTCTTTACTGCAGCCACCATGATGGGACAACATTACAAATGCAATCTCTGAGAGTTTAGAACGCAAGGCCAACATGGCTGCCATAAACACGTCCATTTAGACTACAAAAATCTCCAGATCAGCCCAGGACAATCATCACTATATCCGAGTAAGCTCTCGATACTGGGGACAGAGTGACAAATAAATATTCCACACAGCAGAAACTGTAGGTGGCTACTGTGTTTTCACAAGTATTTGTATATAGAAACCTAGCTAATATACAGTCAGCCTTTCTCTGTCCTCTGGATCTGCATCTAGGGCTTCACCCAACCTCAGACTCAAAATATCCCTGGGAAAGAAAAGAAGGCAAGCCTGCACCTACACTGAGCCTGGATTTTCCTTCTTCACGTTTAACCTAAGGAAGAGAATGTTAGCATGGTAAGAGCATGACAAGCATTAACAGCCTCTACCGTGTATTTGGTCCTAACAATAGAGAACTGATTTACAGTATATGTTAGGTTATATGGAAGTGCCACACAGATTATAGAAAGGGCCTGGACAGCTGGAGACTTTGGATATCTAGACGATCTTAAAGCCAGCCCTCCACAGAGACCAAGGGATGATGTATAGGTTAAAATCATAGACCACAAACATCATTTTTCAAAAGAATATAAAAACAGCGGTATATTTAAAAAAAAACAACTCAGGAAGTATGATGGTTAGATTTAATGTCAACCTGACACAACCTGGAATCGCCGGCAAGTCTTGATGAAGGGCTGTCTAAGGTGAGCTGGCCTTGTAGGCGTGTCTGTGCGAGACGGCCTTAACTGATGTGGGAGGACCCAGTCCCTAGGTGAGAGGTCCTGAGCTGTGTAAGAGCAGAGGCTTCAAGCTGAACTGCTACCAATGCATGCGTTCACTTCGCTCTGCTCTCCACTGTGGATGTGATATAATTAGTTTGAAGTTCCTGCCTCGACTCCCCCACCACAATGGACTACAGACAGCTGAAATAAACGCCTTTCTCTTTCACCAAGTTGCTTTTGGTCATGGTGTTTTGTTTTTTTTTGTTTGTTTGTTTGTTTGTTTGTTTGTTTTGTTTTGTTTTTTTTAATCACAGCAACAGAAGCAAAACTAGGGCAGAAGGATGCTTCTCTGACCATTTAGAACTTCACATGTAAGAAGTTCATAAAGCTTGTCATGTAAAACACATGACAAGTCACACATGTGCTCTAACAGAAGTCTGACAATGAACCCTAACGCTTACCTATTCACAGAATTTATACCTTTTAAAATTATTTTATTATTTTTTTAATTTATTCACTCTAGATCCAATCATAGCCTCCTCCCTCATCTCATCCTGGTCTCACCCTCCCTCCCTCTCCCCCCATGCCCCTTCACCTAATTCTCAGAAAAGGGGAGCTCTCCTCCCCTACCAACTGACCCCAGCCTATAAAGTCTCATCAGGACTGCCTGCATCCTCTTCCTCTGTGGCCTGGCAAGGTCACCCAGCCTGGGAGAACTGATCAAGGAGCAGCCAGCAGAGTCCTTATCAGAGACAGTCCCTACTCCCCTTACTAGAGAACTCACATGGAGACTGAGCTGCCTATGGGCTACATCTGAGCAGGGAACCTGGTTCTCTCTATGCATGGCCCTTGGTTGGTACATCCGTCTCCACAGGGCCCCCTGGGCCCACATTTGTTAGCTTTGTTGGTCTTCTTGTGGAGCTCCTGTCCCAGCCAGGTCCTTCTATTTCCCCCACTCTTCCATAAGACTCCCTGTGCTCTGCCCAAACTTTGGCTGCTTCCATCCCCTGCTGGGTGGAGCCTTTCAGAGGACATTTATGGTAGGCTCCCATCCCTCTCTTCAACCCATTCCGGTGTCTGTTCTATTTGCCCTTCTGAATGAGAATTTAGCATCCTCCCTAGAGCCTTCCTTGTTACTTAGCTCCTTTAGGTCTACGACTTGCAGTATGGTTATCCTGTATTACATGGCCAAAATCCACTTATAAGTGAGAATTTATACCTTTTTAAGTTAAAAATTGACCCCATACCCCCACACCCACATGCAAAATCCACCAGGTGTGGATTCTATCCAACTGTCAGGGTATGTTTGCCTGTACGCCCACCCACAAATAGCTAACCTCCCTTTCCTGAAGACCTTTCTGTCCTTCACACCCAAATCCATTCACCAGTCTACACTCCAAATCCAGAGGCGAGGCCATCTGCAATGAAGAGGGCTGGCCCCAGGGAGGACTCGATAAAGCCAAAATGATACAGAAGGAAAGCCACCTGGGAGCACACAGTCATAAAAACTTGAGACAGTTGGACATACCAGCTAAGGAATGACACAGCCTCCATGAGGGAAGGAAAAAGGTCAAGAGTCATCCACAATTTTTCAGATCCACATAGTTTTCTAAATAATGGTGGTTTTGACTAGAGGACTTTTCACCAAGACTGAGAAAACGTCCATTTTTTTTTTTTTCTTCACGGTATGAAACACAGAAGGGGGCTCTCTGCATCTCACAGTTGCTGGGATTAATGCACCCACAGCCAGCCGCCAGCATGTCTTTTTCATTTTGCTCAGTCTTGCAGCTCACAGTCACCAGGTCCTGGGGAGCTGCTTCTCAATGGGCCTGTCAGCTGCCAGATCCACACTGCTACTACACCCAGGAGATAGTGGTTTCCCCACATCCAGGTCTTTTTCAGGTGGCAAGCTGAAGTTCAGCCTCTCTCTCTCTCTCTCATATGGTACCATTTTTACCACCTCACTCACAGCAGCCACAATGTTAGTGAGGAAGGACTGGGAAAATAAAATAACACTCCGGCAACAATCTGGACCCAAGATTTCAGGTACCACCAGTGTAGTGGCTCAGGAGGAGACCTGGGATACAGCATAAACTATTCAATCCAGTAAGGGACTCCAACATAACAGGCAGACACCTATCAGGTCTGCCTCATGCAGGAGGCGAGTACTACCATACTGGACAAGGATTCCAGGCAAGAAGGCAGTTGAAGATACTAACAAGAACCAGGGGATCTCAGCTGAAGAAAAACATTTCCAACACAGAAATACAGACACGTGGGGCGTGTGGTGGGAGGCAGGGAATAGAATCAGAACTGAGCCTCAAGGCTGTTGCGGGGCTAACAGTAAATGATGAATCCTGAGCTGCTCACAGAGAGCCAGAATTGGTTCCTCAGACTGGGTGTGGTCCTGCTAGGAAGCGGGAACCAAGAGCTAGCTCTAGGGGCGGTGTGAATAGGGACAGCAATTTGATTCAGGCAGTTCCTCAGACTCTGTAGCTTAGGCAGCGAGTGACTAATAGTGTAAACCAGCCTTAAGAAAGCATGAGTCACCGAGCAGGGAAACCGGCATCCATGCCAAATAACTTCTCTGAGAACTGGAACACATGGGCTTGGACAAATATTGTGGAATCTAGTATCTGGGGCCAACACGGAGTACTGCACCCTTTGCCTAGGCCAGTTTTAGGTCTGGGTTCTTAGGGCTCTTCAGTTACCAAATGAGGCTAAGAATATCCATCCAAAGCATGCCTTGGTCAGAACACCAGAACGTGCTGACCTTTCGGGAAATATTTATTACGCTTGACATTCTTGTGTGGAGGGATCAAACCCCCATGCACTCACTCCTCTGTGGACTGCTGGCGCGCACAGGCACCAGAGCGTGCTCGCCCGGGGAGAGCATGCGCAAATGACTGAGTTTGGCCTCAGAGTCACAGCAAAGCAACTGAAATGAGTTCACTTTCTCTACACCCCCCCCCCACACACACACACAATCTAAAAGTCAGTTAACTTCCAAACGCAGGCAAAGGCATTGTGTGAGCTGTGGCTAAGATTACAAAAATAACTAAGACAAAACAAACAACAACAACAAACACACAAAAAACCTGACTTTCAATAGAATGAAAAAGAGTAACGCTAGGTAGCACTTCAAGACTTAACCCTTGGGTCTTTTCCAGATGTTCTTGTAGTTCCAATATACTGGACTAATAGGGATAGGTAACCACACATAGATTAATATCCAAAAATACCATTTCATGCGAAAAGGGGCAGGCCTAAAGGATTCTTATATTCCACTTGGTTCCATTTACATGAAACCTGACTGCTGGCACACTCAGTTTGCAGGAGAGGTCATTAAAATATTCCCCTGGACTGAGGAAGGAAGTTGAACGAAAAGGAATGGGTGTTTTAGTGGGACAGGGGTGGGCATAGGAAATGGCCTCTACCTGGGGGGGGGTGGTAGTTACACCCAGCATTGAATTTGCCAAGCACAGCAGTCAACAGTGCCTACATAGCACCACCTATGACGTGAACTTCAAAAACATGATCAAAAGCATGACCAAAAGCATCACTGGAGCTCATGGTCTGACAAAAGCATCACTGGAGCTCATGGTCTGACAAAAGCATCACTGGAGCTCATGGTCTGACAAAAGCTTCTCTGGAGCTCATGGTCTGACAAAAGCTTCTCTGGAGCTCATGGTCTGACAAAAGCATGGCGGAAGGCAGCATCAGTACCTCTCACACTTTCTCACTTTCCCCTTTAAAGAAGGTGCCCATTTGGGCAAGGACTACACATAGTGGATATAAACGCAGGTTGAAATGCCGTTGTACTATGAACAAACCTAATACAGAAAAACAAGCAACAGGGTTTTAAAATAGCAAATGAAAACAGAGTTCGTATTCATGCCCTCCTGCCCCATGAACTAAAATCAAAACAAGTCTTAACTTTTGCCCTTCCATATTTTGTTAGATGCTCACAGTGACTGTGTGAGTGTTCACAGTCTATTTACAGGGGAGGCATGAGAAAGGGGGGGGGAGGGAGGAGGGAAGAAGGGAAGGACAGAGAGAGAGAGGGAGGGAGGGAGGGACAGAGGGAGAGGGATCCAGCTGGGGTTACAAGAGGAAGAAGCAGCTGTGAGGCTTTCCTACCTCAGAGGACTTCTGATTCATGTTCCGGGGGCTTGGTTATGACTCCCAGCAAAGTCAGTCCCTCCTCTTTCCAACAGAAGTGACTCATGCTTCACAGCCCAGAAGCAAAGGAGAACGTGGTCCTGGCTGAGAATCCAGAAGATTCATTCTCCTCTAGGTCCCCATGCCTTTGAGGTCAAGAGAGGAAGAGGCTGGGAGCAGTGAATGTCTGTACCCATTCTGTCTCTCCTCTTCCTTTGACAACTCAGGAAAACCAACAGAATTGGTGACATGAAAGGTGTCAGCACCCCTACCCGTTAAAACTTACACAGGCAGAGGATTATGCTCAGCTGAACTGCAGAGCCGTTATGAAGCGATCTGAGGATGCAACCAAGTTTTGCTGCCTCCACCCCAGTGTTGCTATCGCAGCCAACACACTGAGGAATAGTGGGGCTTAGGATTGTGAGCAACTGTCTTCTGCAAGGTGCATGAAAAACACAGAAAAACTGGAACTGGAAGTCTGAAAACACACGCAGGGCTTCACACATTCGCCAAATGAACCCTCGAGCCTTCTCCCAGCCCTGCTTTTCAAAGACATGCTCCTCTAAGATGGTGTTATTTTTGGAATCACGAAAATAACAACTGCACTGCCAGCCATCCCCCAGTGACAGCCCTTCCCTGGACAGTGGCAGGGCGCACCCAAGATCTCTTCTCACTGTGCCATACTGGTTGGCTCTCCTTTTACAACCTTTAAATATGGCTGGCTGCGCTCGGTCGATCTGTCTGCTTTACCCTGCCAGGCGGGCCCTGTGCTGAGGTCGGGGCCATCTATCTTATCTACTGCTCATTCCCCAGGCCCAAGCCTCATACCTAGCACACAGAAAGCACTGAACGGACTTTCGGTAAATGAGCAGAATCCTGCATGCATTTGGTTTTTTATGTATCAAGTCTGGACTACAAAGTCCAGACTTTTCTGGTCAAATAAGTTAGTCAACACTATCTATGATTGAGCTCTTCAAAATAAGTACATGAAGTCTGAAAGGAGCCAGAAGCCACAGCTCAGGCCACTGTAACGCCCAGGAAAACCATGATTACCCTACTGCTGAAGAGCCTTTGGTGTTCACTTACCCAAGACATGATGAAAGACGTGTCTGCAAGTGTCCGAATCTCCTCTGTGATTTGTAGGCTGCAATGAGCCTGTTATAGATAGATGCCTGTACCCAGTGGTCACCAAAAACTATTTATGCTAAAATGGAGGCAGCAAACGTGAGAGGCCCTTGTGGCAGAGGCTGGAGTCCCAGCACTGTGATGAAGGATGGAATTGGGCTTGCTCTAGTGGTCGTGTCTATTAAAGAGGTAAATGTCAAGCCAACAACCTTAAGCTCTACTCCCCTCTTCCTTCTGCTTTGCTCTCCCTCACCTCAAGGGGATGCAATCTCTTAGCTTTCCTCTGGTGCTCTTGGAGGGGCAGCCCACACTGAGCAAATTGCCCCCAGCTTCTCGGTACACAAAATGAGAAAGCGCTGTCTCTTAAACCTAGCCTGCAAATGACAAGGAGCTTTCACCTTTGTTATCATTAAATTCAAAAGAGTTAAACACTATCCAGTGAACAGAAAATGTTAAGGCTCACGGGCAATTAAACATTTTGGACTTCTTCCTTTTAAATTCACCTCCCAATTGGTCAGAGAAGCTTCTTTGTACAGTGGACAACAGCCAGTGCAGACTCAGAACTGGGCCAGGTCAGCAAGTGCCTGAGTACTCAGTTTTCGATGGAATATCTAAATCAACCCCTGAACCACAGGCTCAGGAAGCATCAAGGAAGCATGGATGGAAAGAATGTACCCTGGAGGTAGGGAAGTGAGGAGGAATGTTGTAAATGGCACAGCCATTACAGGCGTGAACTTAAGGTTATAATTACCTGCATAAGACTTGTTAAGGACCAAGTCAGCCAAAATTCTAGCATGGATGGGGAGGGGCTCACAGGGTCCAAGCTAGGGGAGAGGGAGGTAACTTTTCTTTAGGGGTGTGGTGACTGATAGGTTGCCTTTGCTCCTGTAGATGACTGTATCTATTCAGTCAGACAATCGGCTTCAGTGGGTTAGTTAATGGGGGTGGGGAGGAGCACATGGAAAGGGAACATGAGCTGAAAGGGGGCCATGTGGGGTGATTCCAGGGCAAGTTGTGTGGAGTACAATCAAAATACACTTTGTACGCACGTGTGGTCTTACTTCTTAGAGATTTTTTAGAATAAAGGCTATTACACTATGGCCTCGGATCTTTATTACTGAAATTGTGTCAAGGTGATGCAACCTGTTATGAAGTGCATCTACTACTGCAAAACCTTACTTGATTTTTAAAGCCCAGTCCCTCACACTTCTTAATATTTTAGTTGCTTTACAATGACTATGATGGACTGACCTATGAGCCAAGAGCATGCCCAAGGGCCAGTCACTACCAAAAGGCCTACCTGTCCAGTCATGCGCCAGCTCTTTCGTAGTCAGTTTCTTTCTCTTATTTATTCATCAGGAACTATGCATTAAGCCCACCAGGGCCACAGTCCTCAAGGCAGTAATGGTAAGAAAAGAGAAATACAAAGTGACAATGGGATGTGGAAGTAGAAGTCGCTGGCTCAGGGAAAAGGAACGAACTTCTACAGACGAACCAAGAGGTAACCCTGGGTTAAGACTTAGCTAGAAACAGCGACAGGAAGCTTTAGCAGCATCGGTCTACAACTGTGGAGGACTCAGTTCAGCAGGTGCCAGAACCCTGCATTCCTATACCCCATGCCATAGCCTCATCTTACAGAGGAACTCCATGTTGATCCATCAAGGTCATGGGGCCGGTGAATGTCTGAACGGGATTGTGAACCTGCATGTTCTCCATCTTCGTGTAGAGCCAGGCTAAGGCATCCAAAGAAATATGGAGGCGGACAATATGAGACTCTAACAAAAACGATAAACAACTGAGAAGGGCAAGCAGCTGACATGAGATCAAAAAGCAGAGAAACAACCAACCCAGGAATCGTTTTTTCCAAAATACAGACCCCAGGCCAGCACAGGGTTACTGGTCTGCATCAAAGCTAGCCAAAGTTTGGCAGGATGTCAATCCACACCACTGACCAAATAAAAGTGGGGTTATCACTAAACAGATGGCAGAAATAGTCTTTCCAAACAGAGGAGAGCCATCCTTTCTCTTCTGCCTTCAGAGTAAGTCCCTGCCATGTAGCCCAGGGTTTCCCCTCAGATCCAGACCTTTGGCTGACCTGGTCTATACTTGTCAGGATTCAGAAGTGATGAGGATTTCTCCAGTCCACAGCCTGGTCCCTCCTCCCCTCCAGATCCATATAGATTATCCATATAGCCAACCCTGGAAGTCTGTGCACAGAGGAAAATGTAGCTGAGAAGGTCAAGACACAGATATCCTTGAATTCTATAAGATGTTCGGAGACAAGAAGACTGAAACGGAACAAGCTGAGTTACTGGAAAGTTTGAAAGTGTTTTAAACATCAGGCTGCCCTTCTCTCTTCTCAGGAGGTTCCTGCTTGGCTGCCCTCCGTAAAACAGTGAACTCAATTCGGTATTTCCAGCATTAAGAGTGGGTCATACAGAGCTCCTCTCAGTAAGAATCTCACCAGCTGTCATCCTCTGCTCTTTCCCTTGACATGTTCCAAGGGCTAATTTATAATGAAAGCTAGCCATTGGCTTAGTGAGGGTATTACTGCCCTGAAGAAACACCATGAGACCACGGCTACTTTTATCAAAGAAAACATTTAATTGAGGCTGGCTTACAGGTTCAGAAGTTTTATCCCTTATCATCATGGTGGGAAGCAAGGAGTGCATGCAGGCACACACAGTAGCTGAGAGTTCTACATATAATGAGAGAGAGAGAGACATTGGGCCTGGCTTGAGCCTCTGAAACCCCAAAGCCTGCCACCAGTGACACACTTCCTCCAAGAAGGCCACACCTACACCAGCAAAGCCACACCTCCTTAACAGTGCCACTGCCTATGGGCTAATGGGGGCCATTTCCATTCAAACAACCACAGTCACCCAACTGAGTGTCTCCTTCCTCAGTGACTATGCAGGTTTGCACACACTTCAGCAAAGCCTGTCTGACAGCCACCAGGGCAGGACATGTACCTCAGAGACTATCGATGGGGCTATAATCTCCACATCTCATCAGTCATGTATTAAAGAACCTACTATGCATTAATCCTTACACCTCTAGCTAAGGTTCCCTAAAAAGAATGACTGTTCATGCTTCCCGGTGTTTAGAACACTTTATCAGCCTAACTGTGAAAATACAGGGAAAAAAAACCCACAATATTTATCTCTGCAGAAACAGTTGGCTATTACTCCTTAACTTACTTTTAAACACCCAGTGCTGTAGAACAGGCACTGTCATGACTGCCCTCAGACAGACCATCACTAAAGTCCTGGGTATATAACAAGATACAACACACACAGGCAACTGTGGTTCAGAGGAAACCGTCTAGGAGTGTCAGAAGTTAAGAGTAGAAGGTGCCATGATGAAAAAAGGAAAGAAGGAAGGAAGATGGTGACACTATGAAAAGAGACTGCGGCCTTAGTGAGCAGCATGGTGCCTGATGTGTAGTTTCTGGTGAATGGATGAATAAGTAAGAGAGAGAACGGTACTGATTACTGAAAAGCAGGTGTGTGTGTGTGTGTGTGTACGCATATGTGCTCTAAAAACATCATCCAACATCTTCCCAGCAACCTCATAGGACTGAAGAGACAGGCTCTGACAGCTAAGAAACTGTCTCAGGTGACGGGTTCTAGGTACGAGCAGATACAAACTCAGATGTCACTCAAGACTGTTTCCCTCCTTCCCCGCTCAGCAAAAGAGGGCAGCAGGTATCTTCATGGGCTCCCTTTTCTTCCATAAAATTTCTTTCAGTCCTCTGTAAGAACTGCCTTTGGCCCAAAGAAAGCAAAAGACTCTTAAAAATCTACCTTCTTCTTAAGCATCGAAAGCCACTAAACTTACACCCATTTCTTTTACATATTACTGAGAAATACTGGCTTTTTTTTTTCTTTTATCCAGAAATTGTAGGTTGTTTTTTTACACAACTGCTACACTCAGAACCTGCTTCATAAGTCGCAGAATGAAATAAAGGATTCAAATGCACGCAACTATTTCAAATCATTACATAAATGACAGTGAAATTTTAAAGGCAAGAAGGTTCTAATTGCTTTTAAAATTAAAACTTTTCTTTCTTTTGTATAGTGCTTCTCAAAAAAAAACAACACAAATTAGAAAAAAATGTTTAAGACTGTGTCTATGTGAAGATACCACAAGAAAAACTCGGTTATCATTTGGAGAGTGCAAAGCCAAATATTATTTTTTTTTCTAATAATGTTTGGAGAGATCATAAAATTTCAATTATGTAAACAGAGCCTTGGTTTCTACCAAACAAGCTTTATAAATAAGCCTCTAATTTGCATAATTGTACTTTCTAAAAGAACATCTATTTATGACTTTGACCCAACGGTAAAGTTCTGTCAAAATTAAAAGAAATATTACAGAAAACAGAACTTTAAAAGACCGATACTTTTTCCCCCCAATGTTAAGTATTTTATATTTCAAAAAGATGTGGCAAATTGTAGAGTTTCGATGCCCTAGAATAAAAGTATTAAACATGAAAGAAGCAACATCTGACTCGACAAAAGAATATCTTTTCTTAGTCTTCTTGTCTGCTGAATAACTTCCCGAAGCAAGATCTGTCAACTGGCATTCAGAAGTGTAGCCAGGGCACCCATAAATACAGAGGCAGAGAAAGCTGTCATTAACCCTGCAACTTGCTGTCACCCTCTCTGCATGTTCCATTGGGTGCTTTGGCTGAACGTCTCTGCACAGCTCTTGGCCCACATCCAACATCCTCTACTGATGATATATTCATCTAATGCTCTTCAAACTGGCTGTTTCTCAGCGTGGATGCCAATGAGTTTTAGCTGCAAGGCTGAAAAGACAAAGCTAAGCAAGAGCAAAAAGGAATCATAGTAATGACATGGCCATCAGTGTAGCTCAATGGTGGAGCGCTTGCCTAGCATGCGAGAGGACAGTGATCCCAACACAGGGCGCCCTAATAATGGAGATACAAGCGTAACACAACAACGTGGGCTCTAGAACTCCCACACTTTCAGTCTTAAAATTTAGGAACTGGTCCAGAAGCACATTGCCTTGGTTGAAGGTGATTAGAGGTGTCTCTTTGTTCTAAACGAAGGCTGTTTTCAAGCAGATCCAGGCCAGAACACACACCAAGGTGGATCAGGCAGCTTAAATTATGTGGTGGCATGAAACCTAAATCAGTCCTATAGCAAATGCTTTGCTAAACACCTACTGTGTGAAAGGCAACGTGATGAGCAGCACAAAGTATCTCCCAGTGAGACTACAGCTTTTGGTCAAGATATCCTGTTAACAGAAAAGAGTGTTGACTGCAGGGCGGCTTTTATCAAAACACACTCATTTCAATCTCGCTTGCCTCAAATACCACCTTCAGAGTTCAATGCCATCCTTTACCTCAGGTGTGGATTACACGATTCTTAATAATACGGTATTATCTCCCACAAATGTCTCCCACAAGTACGGATAAAATCATATCTTGAAGCGAAATGTCTGTAGGATTGTTTGACCTAAATTTCTTGGCTTCTAAAGGGGGGGAGAGTGATGAAGCAGCAGCATGTGCCACTGTGGCCAACCTGCCCCCACACAAACTCTTTCAGAGTAATTCTCTTAGAGTTCATTTGTCACACTCAGAACAGCAGGTTGCCAGAGAGTTGAGTGACACGAGGGGACCTTTCGGGAAGCTGCTATTTGGCTTGAAAGTTAGAATGCGGACAGCAAGTGGTGACGGGCTGTGGAACTGAGCAACACTAGACTGAAAGGGAAAAAACTTGGATCACAGTTTGTTTGTTTGTTTTTAACTCTCATCCTCTTGTTAAAAACTATGTACACACACGTGAGTATACATGTACACATATGAACATATCATAGAGTGTAAGATGAGGGCAGTAGCACTTCCTTCCTTTGGGGGTTAAACCATTGTGCCTTTAGGAACCATAACTCTATCATCCGTCTTCTCTGCCCTCCCAGCTGGCTCTGCCACCCTCACCTCCCTACAGCTAGGTCAGCAAAGTCTAATGTTGTCCTCCTTGGTACCATTCCGTACCAGGATATCTCCTGACACACCCATTGATTACAGCACTAGTAATTGATTACTTCCATAAGGCGTGTAGCGAAGCAGAACAACTTAAGAATATGTATTCTTCAGCTAGATAACGCAGAAGAGATTTCTACAGAGCCATAAAACCGCTAGGCATTAATGTTAAACTGTTTCAAGAGTGAGTCATTCAGGTGTAGTGCCTCAGACCTGTAATCCTAACACTCAAGAGGCAGAGGCAGGAGTATCAGACGTCCAGAGCCAGACTCAGCTGTCTACAGAGCCCAAAGACAGCCTGGCTATAAAAGACTGTCTCCAAAATCATAAAATAAAACAAGTAAACAAATAATATAAGAAATTATATATAATATATAACATATAGTATATAATACATAATGGAATACTACATATAATATAACACACACATATACACGACTCATTCATTCTTTCAGTAAATAACTCACTGGGTTCTACATAGGGGGCAAGGTTAAAACTCAAAGTCAACTTATATTTTAGAAGAGGGTAAAAAGAGACACATGTTTTTTTAAAGTTTTGTTTTACAGATAGGTACATCATTTGAGATATTTTTTATAATCCCTATAAGACTTAAATGAACTCCACCCAGCACTAAGAAATTTATTCTTCAGTTGTAGTGCTAATAAAGGCAGAGATCATGAAACACAGAGACAAAAAAAGCAAGTTAAGACTGAGTACACAGCACCAAGAAACAAGGGATGTGAGAATGCACTGGAGGGGTCACTTGGGGATGGGGTTTCAGCACTATCTGTAGGAGTTTGTAACTGGCTTGGAAGGATGAAGGTCACTGAGAAAGAGAGGGCATGGGGCTGAAGGCAACGGTCTGAGCCAAAGCAGCCACATAACAGACATAACAGATACCACCACCCACTCCACAACACCTGTCCTTCCCATCACTCAGCTCAACTCCTAGGAAGTTACTCTAGGAGTGACAGCTAGAATCCTAAACTCTAGGACACTCTCTTTAATCCTTGGGCCACTGCAGCCACTTCTAAACCAATTCCTGGGAAGGATTACCGCGCCATCTCCCTCCTCCTTCACTTCCCAGCACATTCCACTTCCCAGAATGCTCAGCTTCCCAGGTCCGATCTTTCCATGACACCTTTCTGGGGTTCCTAAGTCACAGATAGGTCAAGACCTTTACAGTGTCTTCTCAGGATAGCCATTCCATGTCCTGCCCGCCTGGTGTCTGTGCCCTGGCAACTCTCCTGCCCTTTATGCACCTGCATGGACCAGACTTCCCACAGCTTCTGGAAAGTTCCCTCTCATGCTCTCCTATGCATACACTTCAATAAAGCTACCCTCCACAAGGAACTTCCATTGTTGCAAGGGACCCCAATCCAGGGCAGGGCTGTCTCTTGCCCTCGCCCAACACACTGCCTCCTTCACTTAGCACACAAGGCTTGCACAACTAATGTTGATGAGGCCTAACAGACCAGGACTAGATTTGGGGGTGATTAAACATGAAATGGACTGAGGGACTAGAGATCACAGGAGTACATAAGTCTTCCTAAGACTAAGTACCAGTGAAAGAGAACAAACAAAGTCTGAAGAGGAATGGCTGGGCCATTCATTCCCTCACATGGCCCCTGTCCATTTCCCAAGTGACATGACTGGCAGTTGTGAGAAATCATGGTGTCAACTATCAAAAACAGATGGTAAACCTAAAGCTTCCAACCACCCACCATCTAACCTAACTGGGAAGCCAAACTAACCAATCAACTCTCCATAGCAAACTTACCATCTGAACCCTTCGTTCTTCCTCCTGGCTCCCAGATCTAAAATCCCTTTCCCTTGGCAGAGTTTGAACCACAGATAATTCAAAACATAAAAACATTTTTTAAGCTATTATACAAACTACTAGTGGGGTAAGAAGCACTGAATAAATATATTAACCAAGAGCGTCTACATTTGGCCATAAAAGCTATTGCTGTCACTTTTTTAAGGGGTGGAGGTAGGACAATGCCAATGCCCAAACAAAGAGTCTTCCTTCCTATGTGTGGGTCCTGGGGATTGAACTCGGGGCCTCCAGCTTGGTAGCAGATGCCTTTACCAGCGGGGCCGGCTCACCTGTCCTGCTCCTGTGGCCTTTTAAATCCAGAAGGGGCGCTCACTGAACAGTGCCAAGGACAGTCCTCTACAGGGCCACCTCCACTAGGGCATCTCCTGCAACTGCTGCCTAGACAGGATTTCTGTGGCCGGTTGGTGAAATCCAGAGGGCAAATTAAAAAAAAAAAAAAAAAATCAAAACACTGGGCCCCATGGGTTCATCTCGCCTTTCAGGCATAATTTCTGGTGGCCATGACTTAAGCAAATGAGGAAGTCACCGTGGGAAGTTTACCATTTTCAATTCTCCACGTGGGTTCATCCCACATGCGGCCAGCCTGGCACCTAAGTACCGGACAACAAACTGAATTAATTGCTCATAAAGCTCCCCAGCCCCGTCTCCCAGAAGTCCCAGCTTCACACACGTAGGTAGACAATCTCAATGATAGTACCATCTGGTTTTTACCTTCACGGCTTGCAGTTAGCATTGGATGACATCAGGGCCTCATGTCAAAGTAATTTTCCTGCTCTGAATTATAAAGCTAAGAGAAATTTAACAGAAAAGGTCAGTACTGGCTGTGCTTTATACTGTTGAACAACTATCACTCGAGGGGCAAGTACTGAAGAAGTATATTAACCAAGAGCTTTAACACTACAAGAATGGAGGCAGAGGTTTCAGTTACAGACTTCACCAGTGTCTCCTCTCCCACAGCTGGAAATTACTTTGTAATAGTCTGCAAACCATTGTCAGACTGCTCCCATAACCTTCAAGACGGCTCATCCTTCTAGAAGGACATTAAATTTGTAATTCAATCAAGAACAACCAAAAAATTGCCAGTATGGTTTGCCTGACAAACCCATAGGTTGCCTGCTATCTACAGTCAAGTATTAACCTAAATGGGGAGAGGGTAGGGCACGGTTAAGAGGGGGGAGAAATAGTTAACTGCATCTGTTTTATTTCATGGAACAAACACGAATTATATTAGGTCACTAAAAGCAAAGCCAGCCTACTGCCAGGGTCTGAAGGCAACCTCTGACGCCCTATCATGTAACAGAGGCTAGCCAGACCAAATGAGATTTTCTTTCTAAACTGAAATCTGATGGCGCCAAGCGTTTGCGCTGGGAGCCTTGCAATTTCTATTCCGGTTGATCCTCACTTTGACAGACCAGAGTACTTTTCCTAAGAAACTAACTGTGCTAATGCGAGTGTAACTTTTTAACGCTCCCACGGCTGGTCACTAAAGTGTAGCATCCCACGTCTTGTTCCCGTGGTGGCCAGGTGCAGAGCCTTAACTTGCCCAAGTCTGGTCAATGAGAAACTTGGGCTTAACAGCGTGAGCCGCCACGGAGGTTAACCTGTGCACACTTTTCCTCACTACTTAAAAAAGGAATACTATTCGCTCTCTCCGTAAATATGAGTGCCTGATAAACCGCTGTCGCCACCAAAGGTCAAGGCTAAATCCTGGCGTGTAATCCTGAAATTCGCCCAAGACCAGGGAGTTTCCAAATTCCTTTGATTTAAAAGGTCTGTGAGTAAAACCTAAAAGGAAGGAAAGGCCACACCCAACTCCTAAATTTACTTTGTAAAGTGCTCGGAGGCCGGCCGTGAGAGGGAACATTTTGACATCCAGGAGGCCTGATGGCAACGGGCCACCGTCCTCCGCCCCGCGCGCCTGCCCCGCGCCCGGGGCTCCAGCCCTTTTGTCTGTGTCTCTGCGGGGCCGGTGCGGGGCTGCGGGCGGGACAAGCGTGCGGCACAGCCCGTGGCCTCCGGGACACCGGGGCAGGTGTGCTGTGGACCCGACAGCAGGGGCCCTCAAAAACGCCGCCCGGAGCGGACGCTGGAAAAAAACCCGAAGTTGCTTCTGAGCCACGGCTTCTGCGCAGAGACGTCCGCCCCGGATCCCCAGCCCAGCCCAGCCCAGCCCAGCCCCGGCCCCGGCACTCACCGATGTCTCCATCCTCATCGTCGTCCTCCTGCAGCTCCATGTTGAGCAGGACGTTCCTAGTCATCATCTGCATGTCTCCCCAAGACCTACGCTCGGCTCCTCTCGGCTCCTCTCGGCTCCGCTCGGTTGGGGCTGCAAGCTCCGCTCAGCCCTCTCGGCGCAGACCGGCTGCGCTCCGCCCGCGCTCGGCTCCACCAGCCGCTCAGCCAGCGACTGAGCATGCCCAGAGAGACGCCGCCGCTCCCGCCCCAGATCAAACCGCCCCGTGTTCGGGGAGCCCGGGAGGAAGTCGGGGGTGGGGGGCGGAGGGAGGGGAGTGGCTGGGTGCGCCGGGCTGCGCCTGCGGAGCGCGCCGTAGCCGCACAGGCCGGCCAGCTCCGAGGGGCTCGCGAGGGCCCTTGAAACCACGCTGCAAAACGGCGAGACGACCGGAGGTGCCGGATCAGTGTCGGGGAAACTACACGTGCGCACGGGGAGCCGTCCGTCCCCGCCCGAGGGAGCACCCGGGGGGCGAGTGGTCGCGGGGTGCAGCGGTTGCAAATCAGACCTCAAAGCCCCGGGACTAGGCCAAACACGTCACAGCTGAGTGTAAACACGTGAATAGGGCAATGTGGGGAAACTACAGTTCAAGGAAGAACAAAGAAATGAAATGGAGCAGAGAGTGTAGGACGCTGGGGCGTAGCAGAACGCAGGGAAGCAGTTAGAACTGCAGAGCCCTTAGTTGCTGCCAAAGACGCAGTGCCGGGTGCTGCTCACTCAACTGTCTAAGCCCTTGCTTTCTGAGCCCGGTTCTATGACATGGTCCAGCGCTGCTCGAAGACGCTAAAATCACCATGTATTTTATTCTTTCATTACTCTTATTCCTCTTTGCCTTCTCAGATGCTGGGAATCTAGTCCAGCACCCCTAGTATGCTAGGGGGGTACTCTACACCGACCTACACTCCCAAACCCTCATACAGTTATTTTTAGTGTTCTCATGTGAAGGGAAAAAAAAAAAAAAAAAGAAAAACATCGCGGTCAATATTAATGAAGGGATTTAACCGCGAATATGCACTAAAAGACAGTGCCAGTTACCGGAAACGCTATCCATGCCTTTTAGGGTCCAGTTTTAGTGAAGAAAACCGAAAAGTGACTGCGGAACTCTGGAGATGTTGAGAAGGCAAGGAGGCTCTCAAGAGAGGGAGGGGAGGTGGGAGAGAGGGAAAGAGCCAGTGAGCCATGACCAACCT
This sequence comes from Psammomys obesus, assembly GCF_907164565.1. Classification (NCBI taxonomy): domain Eukaryota; kingdom Metazoa; phylum Chordata; class Mammalia; order Rodentia; family Muridae; genus Psammomys; species Psammomys obesus. The sequence continues at coordinate 5,172,981 of NW_026596085.1, forward strand.
GTAATGCCATCCATCTATGGCCTCTAATGCCATCTGTGACTTGTAATGCCAGCTATGGCTGTAATCCCAGCACCCCAGAGGCAGAAGCAGAAGATGATGAAGCAAGACTGGTCTTCAGGACCGGGGGAACCGCTGAGAGCGAGCAGAAGGGATGCCTTTAGCCAACTCGCAGTTCCAGAGGTGTTCGGGTTACAGGAAGTTTCCAGGGCATTCTCGCTCAGCTTTTCATTGTGCTTTTCATGCCCTGCACCGGTTCTAACCATAGGAGCTGTCACCACGGCTCCACTCGGACACCAGACCAGTGAGCATCTTGTCTGTGGCCTGTGCTAGAAGCACTTCATAAACGGCCTCTAGAGGGGTTTCCGTACCTCTTCTTCCAACCCTCGGGTCTCCTCTCTGACTTGCCACACGTTTCGGGAGATGCTCTCACCTAAGACTTCGCTCAGAGTTAACCCATATACCTGGACAGTTCTTGGTTTTGATTCTGAATCAAGTTTCAGTGAATCATTTGGGATTCTTAACCAATTTTAGAGACTCCATTTGCTTCTTGCTTGATTAGCACTACACAGAGGCATTGCTGGTCTGTTATGTAGCTCTGACTGTTGCCACGGGGAAATCGAATTACCTGCTTAGGCCAGCTGCCAGTCTATTATTAGTCCACCCCATTTGGTCCATTAACGCATTTCCTGCAGTTCTTTCCATGCACTGTGTGGTGTTTTGTTGTTGTTTTTTTTCCAATTGATCAATGTATGCTATAAAATGAATTCACGTAATAGTCCTGTATAGGAGCCACGCCCTTGACCCTAGAAAATTGGCTGTATGATGCGTGGTTTGTGAGAGAAAATGCTCCTGGCATTCTGTGGCATTTGTATTTGCAAAGCTTTTCCAAGTCAGGGTCACAGACCAAATACTTTCTTCCTCATTTGTCTTCAGCCAGAAAGATGCTTTCTCTGCCCAGCCTGTGAATGATGGTACTCTGCCGGATTCAGTCTTCAGCCTCTTCCCTGTGGAACTGATGCTGCTCCACAATTTTAAGTACTGTCACAAGAAAGGAGAGTTCCATGGGCATCCAACAGTGTACTCACACAGGCCCCTACATTCCAAAGCTCCTGAAGGTCTTATAGTCCTACAGTTGCCATCTGTTTTGTTCTTTCATTCATTTTTGTTGTTGTTGTTTTGGTTTGGTTTTTTGAGACAGGGTTTCTCTGTTTAGCCCTGGCCATCCTGGAACTCACTCTGTAGACCACACTGGCCTGGAACTCAGAGATCCACCTGCCTCTACCTGCCCAGAGCTAGAATTAAAGGTATGCAAATTCCCACTCCCCACTGCCTGCCTGGCAATCTTAAATTTCTTAATAATGTTGTCTTTGAAATTGTATTTTGTCAGTGGGGTAAGATGGGACAATGCCTCCATTCCTGTGCAATCCCTTTCCCTGGCATTTCTCCATGTCTGTGAAATGGGCTCTCAGCTGTCAGCTGCTATGTTCCTTGTTCTCAGCTCTGCCAGGTCCCCTGAGCATATATACTTGAGACACCATAGAAGTCAGGGCACAGGATAGGAGTCAGGGTCATGGTGAGGCATGGTGGCAGCTGTCCCTGGCCTGGATTGGCAGTACCTCAGTCTAAAGAGAAAAAAATGTCTCACTCATGCTCAGGCACAGAGGTTGCCATCTCAGTCCTGTGGGTTGTAGTGAAAAGCCACAGGGAGATATACCTGGCTTGACTTCTGCCCCTTGCCAAAGCATAGTTTGTCAGAGAAGCGAGTGATGAGTTGGAGACTCCAAAGATCCTGGGCCTTACTCAAGTGCAGAACCGGAGGGGACCAGAAGAGGGCGTCAGGCCCCTTGGACCTGCAGTTATGAGCAGCCAGTTATGCAGTGCTGTGTCTTAACCATTTAGCCATCTCTCCAGCACCCTTAAACTTTTGTCTTGTAGATCTTGTGTGACTTTTTCTGGAAAGGCATTTGCAAATGTCTCCTTAACTCAGATAAAGAACCAAGTAACAGCCACCACCACCACCCCCAGTCCAATATGGCGAACCAGTGAGTGCATTCGAGTTACAGGAGCACTGAAAAGCTCATCCCAGGGGAGGCATCCCTAGAGCTCTGCTTCCTCGACGCTCCCTGAATGACCTGCATGCAGTTCAGCAGATCAGAATTTCCTTCAAGCAGCTCACCCGGGAAATCTCTTCAAGCAAAAATTACTATTTGTATGTCCTTGCGGGTGGGACTTTGGAATCTTTTAAGTTTTAAGGAATTTGCTGAGGCTTAGGAGGCCTACTTCCTGACTTTCAAGGAATCTCTCTCCAGGAAGGGATGATTTGGGTGTACTGACCCCTGAAAGTTGTGTAGCTGGAACTATCTACTTGCAGTATAGATCCTGGAGGTATATTTGCCTACACTACTGGACATTTCCTGCACCTTTCTTTTTTTTAATCTAATTTATTTTTATTAATTACACTTTATTCACTTTGTATCCCCCCATAAGCCCTCCCTCTTCCCCTCCCGGTCCCACCCTCCCTCTCCCTTCTTCACAAATGCCCCTCCCCAAGTCCACTGATAAGGGAGGTCTTCCTCTCCTTCCCTCTGATCTTAGTCTATCAGATCACATCAGGAGTGGCTGCATTGTCATCTTCTGTGGCCTGGTAAGGCTGCTCCCCCCTCAGGGGGAGGTGATCAAAGAGCAGGCCAATCAGATTATGTCAGAGGCAGTCCCTCTTCCCATTACTATGTAACCCACTTGGGGCATCCTCCTCCACTGCTGGTGGGAATGTAAACTTGTACAACCACTCTGGAAATCAATCTGGTGCTTTCTCAGACAACTAGGAATAGCGCTTCCTCAAGATCCAGCCATACCACTCCTAGGCATATATCCAAAAGAGGCTCAAGTTCACAATAAGGACATTTGCTCAACCATGTTTGTAGCAGCCTTATTTGTAATAGCCAGAAGCTGGAAACAGCTCAGATGCCCCTCAACTGAAGAATGGATGCAGAAATTGTGGTACATCTACACAATGGAGTATTACTCTGCAATGAAAACCAAGGAAATCATGAAATTTGCAGGTAAATGGTGGGACCTGGAAAGGATCATCCTGAGTGAGCTGTCCCAGAAGCAGAAAGACAGACATGGTATACTCATTCATATAGACATATAACATAGGATAAACCTACTAAAATCTGTACACCTAAAGAAAGTAATCAAGAGAGAGGACCCTGACTAAAATGCTCAATCCCCATCCCGAATGGCAAAGAGGATGGACAGAAGAAGAAGAAGAAAACAGGAAACAACCTAGGAACTTGCCACAGAGGGCCTCTGAAAGGCTCTGCCCTGCACAGACTATCTTGTACCTTTCTTACACAGTTGAAATTCATCTCTCCCCCAAACTGCATGAACCAAGGAATGACACAAGCTCCTCAAAGAAACTAATACTCTTAAAACTGACAGACAGACATAAGTTCCATAAAGCAGGGTTATTTTGAGTCCTGCTTCTCGCTAGCTACCTTAGCCAGCCCATTGCTAAATCCTGCTGTGCCTGCTTCCTGGCTACTACAAACAGAGCCTGTCTTATCTAGGGCGGCATTATGTGGAAGACCTAGAGAACCTGAGAAAGCAGGCTATGTGACGACTGCTGCTATCTGAAGGGCCAGTTCTCTGCAGAAAGGAAAGTTAATGCAAATGTTCCCAGGAAATGTCACAAAGGGCATGTGGCCTATGGGATGGTGAGAAGGTGCCACCGGGAGCAGCACTAAATACACACTGGCTCAGCTCCTGCTTCTTCCAAAGGTACCGGAACTGTTACTGATAATGTGGAAGGGAGCCACTTCTCGGGAGGGATAAAAGCAAGAATTTTGGTATCACCTTAAGCAGTCCTGTAACGGAAGGAAATTTCCACAAGACTCCATGTACTGCACAAGGAGGCAGCTCCTCTTGTCTCTGTCCAGGGATCACTGGAAAGAGAAAGAACTCAGGGCATTAAGAGATCCCTTAGAGCAGCCTGTGGTGATGTTCTCCAGAGACTGCCAGGCCAGCTGGGACTACTCAGTGAAATCTCATTTATCCAGGCACACGTGTGTGTGTGTGTGTGTGTGTGTGTGTGTGTGTGTGTGTGTGTGTGTGTGTGTGTTACTAGACAAGGCACAGTGCCTTAGTTTTCACTGTGCTCATCATAAGTACTGTGATCTATGGGTCTTATTCTTGTAACTTCAGTTACACCTCCACTTTGTTCTCTGCCTATGTCAGGCTGACCTTTTTAAATTCTACAGTGGCCACGTACATGTAGGAGGATCATTTGAGCCCGAGAGTTTCGTCAGCCCAGGAAACATAGTGAGATCTGGCTTCAGTCAATCAGCAATTCTTTACAGAATCAAAACCGTGCCGTGTCCCTAGGGTTTACCCACGTCACGTTGGCTGACATGACATTTCCATCTTTTTAAAGGTTAACGATCTCCTTGTGTATATGCCAGATCTTCAGGTTACCTGTTTGTTTAGGGTGTTTTTTGTTTCTTAAGATAGGGATCTCACCAGATGACCCAGGTTGGACTTGAACTATGCAGTGCAGACTGGCTTCTAATTCTGGATTCCCCTGCCCCCACCTCAGGACATCCGGGATTACAGACATGTGGTTCCACACGTGGCTTTTGACTTGCTAGCTCCACTGCTCTGACTAGTGCCAAATGTGCGTGTGAGAGCTGGTCCTCTCTGGCACAGATTCCATCTGATTTCTGGGTCGTGTGCTAGTCTTAATTTTTTGAGGAGCCTCCAAGCTGTTCTCCACAGTGGCATTACTAATTTACATTTCAAACAGTAAAGGTTTTATTTTCTCCATCCTTGGAAATCCTTTCTTTTTGTCCTTTTTTTTTTTTTTTTTAATAGTAGTCATTCTAGATGTGAGCTTGTTTTAATTTGCCTTTTTTGTAATGGTTAGTTTGTCCTGTTCAGATTTTTTCATTTGGTAAATGTCTTTTTTTTTTTTTTTTTTGGTAAATGCCTGTTGAGGTCTTTTGCCTGTTCTCCAGCTTCAGGTCTTACAGTTGAGTCTTTTAACCATTTTGAGTAGATTTTCGTACGTGAGATGAGATGCGAATCTGAATACCGTTTGATTCTTCTTCATATGGACATCCACACTACCATGTCCCCCTGTGTGTTCTTCACACATCTGTTCAAAACCAGTTGACTATAAGCATGTAGCTTTACCCCAGAGGTCTCTAACCTGCTCTGTTTTAATGTGTGATCAAGTGATAGCTAAAATGTGTGGGGAGATCTCTACTCTGTTCCATTGGCCAATGTGTGCTTTGTTTTGTTTCCCTCTGTTTTTTTATGATTTTATTTTTTTTATTATTAGTTACATTTTATTAACTTTGTATCCCAACTGTATCCCGCTCCCTCATTCCCTCCCAATCCCACCCTCCCTCCCTCATCTCCTCCCTGTGCCTTTCCAAGTCCACTGATAAGGGAGAACTTCCTCCCCTTTCATCTGACCCTGTTTTATCAGGTATCTTCAGGACTGGCTGCAAAGTCCTCCTCTGTGGCCTAGCAGGACTACTCCTCCCTTGGGGGGTAGGGAGGTCAAAGAGCCTGCCATTGAGTTCCTGTCAGAAATAGTCCCTGTTCCCCTTCCTATGGGAAACCAATTGGTTGCTGAGCTACATCTAAGCAGAGATTCTAGGTTATATCCATACATGGTTCTTGGTGGAGTGTCAGTCTCAGAAAAGACCCCTGTGCCCAGATATATTTGGTCCTTGTGGAGCTCCTATCCTTTCCATGTCATACTAACTCCCCCTTCTTTCATATGATCCCTCTGTTTTTATGTCAGTGTCACTATTTAGTCTCAGCTGGCCCAGAGGACACTTCATAGCCCAGTGTGGTGGTTTGAATGGGAACTGTCCTCCAGAAGCTCAGGTGTTTGAACACTTGGTCCCCAGATAATTGTGCCCTTTGGAAAGGTGTTAGGTCCTCTAAAGGGTGGAGTTTGCAGCCAGGCAAGGTGGCGCACGCCTTTGATCCCAGCACTCAGGGAGGCAGAGTCAGGTGGATCACTGTGAGTTCCAGGCCAGCCTGGTCTACACAGCTAATCCAGGACAGCCAAGGCTACCCAGAGAAACCCTATCTTGAAAAACCAACCCCCCCCCAAAAAAAAAGATGGAGCTTGCTGGAAGACAAATTTCACTGACGTTGTACACTTTGAGAGTGTTATAGATCCCATGTCAGTTGAAGATGTGATCTTTCAGCTTCCTGCTCTGGTTGCCTCTTGGAATTTTAGGAAAGGGTCTACTATGCCTTCTTAAATATTCTCTTGATTCACTCTGGAAAGAAAGTGAAAAGGGTGTTCAATAAAAGAATTCTGAGTCAGACATATTTTACTCCAAAGAAAATTAAGCACATGGCCCCTCACGGTCACATGTTAGAGGGCTAAGAACCGGGGTGTCTCCGTGTCCCCTTTTGAGCCTCCAGTAGTCTTGAGCCCCATCCTGACAGTGTGCATGAAGGAAGGGGTTAGCAGCTTGCCTCTGGTCACTGGTCCTCCTGGTAGAGATCCTGGGTGGGACCTCCAATAATCTTTTTCCCATATGCTGTAACAGCCAGATCTCTTCCTGGTACATCGCATTCTTTGTCTCTCTCATGAACTTGTTCTCCTCCCCAGTGATGTCACTTGGCACCTTCTATGGCTGTTCCTAGCTGTAGTTCTTAAGAGCACTTTGCATCTCCATGGCAGAGGCACCCACCTTTCTGGTATTTATTAAGTCTACCCATCCATTTCTGGGTTGTCTTTACTGGCTCTTCTGCTTAAGTATGAAGGGTAAGGAAGTGAATGGCAGGTGATGACCATGTTGCTGACCAGGCTGGAGAGCTTGACTCCTGGCAGAGGAAGTCGCAGGGGCTGTGGAAGCTCTTTGTGTTTTCTGTGCAAGCACGGCACCAGGTTTTCAGTCTGAGCTACTGCCCCTTGCCCAGCAGCCTCGGAGCATTGCCATCCTGGTAAAGTCAGTGCTCTGGCCAGCCTGGGTCCCCACTGCCCTGTAAATGAGTAGCAGGAGGCAGGAGACCTCACTGAAATGAGATCCGAAGAGAACAGGAAGTGACTTTTGTTGTTTGTTCAAATTATGACTAAGACCAACAAAATGACATAAAAATAATTACCTCGACGTTTGCACGTGCAGTTTAGAAGCATTACATGCAACCACATGGCTGCGTGGTGGATCTCTACAGCCTTTCCCCTGCCAAACTGAAACTCTGTGCCGCTTGTGCAATCTCCCCGACCCTGCACACAGCCTTCTGCTTTCTGTTTTGACTACAAAGCAACTTCGAAGCTATTTCAGATAAAACTTCTGTTTTCTCTGGAGAATAGAATGCAAGGTCACTAGCAGGCAGGTGTGACAATGTGAAAGTTAACACAGAAAGGAGGAATGGGATATTTGCTTATGAGTCCTAGAGAGGGCATGGCTAGGGAACTATCAAAGGAAAACACCATATCCTACCTAAGGTCGTGAAATTAAAGTGAAATCTGTCAGAATGGTCACGTGTGGGGCTGGATTTGGTGTAGGGATATTTTCCATCCTCTTGTTTGTGTTAGGGTGTTGCTGGTTTCTGTTATAAGCCACGTCCCAGGTGTATGTGACAAGCAGGTGAGCAGTTGGCTATAGCTAGGGTTGAGTTTGACTGGATGCATTCAGCAGTTGGAAAGAGGGGAAAGGAATTGGGGGTACAAGCAAGGGAATGGCTTTGCTGACATATCTTGGACTCTCTGAGACAAAGCAGAGAAGCCAAGCACAAAAAGATCAGTAAGTTATAAATTGGGAATGTGGAGCTGTGGAATTGCAGGCATCATTTCTTCTTCTCTTTGGTTTCTTACCTTTCGCAATTCTCTCTCCCCTCGGTGGTGAGAATGATCCTCCTGGTGTAAAATTCGGTGCCATCACATCTTTGAAGCTCTCAAGGACTCTTGTGCTGTGGGTGCTGGCTAAACTTTGTCATCGCATGAGGATTTGTATGCACTCCCAGCCTCATTCTCAACACTTCTTCAGCATCTTTAATGCCTTTAGGATCTTTACCTCCCTGAAGGCTCCACCATGCCATTTCTGCTTGCATCACTTCTCTGCATCTCTATACTTGACTTTCACTTACCAGTAGGGTTGAAGCTTAAATTTTGATTCTTTGTAGAGCTTTCCCTGATCCATATGGAATGCCTCTGATACACACTTGCCTAGCACCCTGCTTTTACTCCATTTAATTTACTTTCCTCATAAAGCTCATTTGATGGTTTGCATATATCTGAACTATCTGTATTTTCTGTTCAGGAAAGGGACCCTGTGTGAATAGTTACCCTAAATATGAAGAAATGAAGAACAAATTGCTTTGCTTTCTTTTTTGCTTTTATTAGAATGTATTAATTGTACAAACTAACAGATTTCATTATCACATTTCATAGACATATACAATATACTCTGGTCATCTTCAATCACCTCTTTCTATATACTACCCCTTTCCCATTCTTTCCTTTCCTCTATCTCCAAACCTTCCTTATACTTTCATGCATTCTTATTGTTTCATTAATTATTACTGTGACATACATATATACATATGGATAAATATATAATGCAACCTGTTGAATCCATTTAGCGTTGCTTCTTTGAATATGGTCTTAGAGCTGGCCACTAGGATCAGATAACCAGTTAGGAAGCCCATCCCAAGGGAAGATGGTTCTCCCTTTATTAGCAGTCATTAATTGCCCGTAGTTCTTCATCTAAGGGTGGGGTTCCCCCACACACAGGAGTCTCATTTAACCAAGGCTGGTCTTAAGCTCATTGTGTAGGCAAGGTAGTCTTAAATTCCTGACCATCCATCCTGTCTCCATATCCTAAGTGCTAGTAGTATTACCAGCGTATAGTACCACACCAGCCTTTTTAAAATTAAAATTATTAGTATGTCATGGATGTTTTTTAAAAGTAATTCCATTTTCCCTTTAGAACTCCTTTTCCCTAAGCTTCCAGGATGGCTCACTCATCAGAGTTCCTCCTTGTTTGGTGGCTAAGTCTTTAGATTGCTAGCTCTGTACTCTACCTCTTATCATGTATGACCTTAACTTTATTACATTATAAGTACTTATTGATATATTACAATACTTATTCAAGTATTATAATACTTATTCATTCTCACAGTTTTAAAGTAGTCTCCTCCATACCTGGATGATACACATCCGTAGCTCAGACGTGGACACTTCTTAGGTGCTCCCTTTTCTCGCCCTAACCCTCCACCGCACATTCCTATGAAAACAGACTTCCTCCCTCTGAAATTTAACCTGAGTTTAACACCTGTGCCAGATGGCCATCATTACTGATAGCCACTCCAATCTGCTCACCAATTTTCCAAACCTGACGCAAGCTAAAGTTATCTGAAAGGAGGGCCCTCCGTTGAGAAACTAAGATCCTCTGTAGCACTTTCTTAAGTAGTGATTAATGGGGAAAGGCACAGTCTGTTTTGAGTGGGTCTACCCTGGGTCATGGGTTCTATAAGAAATCAGGCTGAGCAGGCCCTGAGGAGAAAGCTAGGAAGCAGCACCCCTGCATGACCTCTGCATCAGCTCCTGCCTCCAGATTCCTGCCCTGTATGAGTTCCTGCTCTGGCTTCCCTCTTAATGGATTGTTACCTGGGGTTGTAAGTGAAATAAACCTTTTCCTCCCCAAGTTGCTTTGTCACCGTGTTTCCTCACAGCAATGGTAACCCTAACCAGCACTTCACTCCCTGTTAAAGGTGAGATCCTTGCTGTGATGGCCTTGACCATCATAATACAGAGAGAAACAATGGGTGACTTCCCAGGCTGCACCACTCGGGAGAGAAATTGAGTTTCTCTGCTTGGCTCTCCTGCTCTTTGGGGAGTTGCTTGTTTTAGAAACCAGTCCCTGTGCTGTGACAAACCTCGGACTCTGAGTGGAGCGCTCCTGTGTACACCTTTAATCTGATGGGCACGGGCAAGCCATTATTCACTGTCACACTTGGAGTTGAGTAGGCTGATTGAGCTGATTCTGGCCCCCAGCTGGGACAGAATCAAACCATCTCTGCTTTCATCTGCTGCCTTTCGTGGCTCTGGGGAATCCGCAATAAGTAACAGGTGGTTATGCTTTGTGATAATTTGTTACATAGCTTAGCTACTCTTCTTGTCCTTGTTGCAAAATAAACTAAAGAAACTCTAGGAAGGAGGATTTGTTTTGGCTCCCAGTTTGAAGCTGTAACACACTGCATGGCACCTAAAGCAGCTTAGCTATGCCCGTTCCAGCACGCATCTCCTCACAGAGCGCTGCAGCCAGGAAGCAGAAAGAAGAACAAAACTTTCTGCTCTCATCATTTTTTTTTTGGTGGGGGGAAGAGGTCTGGTATGGGATCCCAGCCATGGATGGTCACTGGAGTCTCACTGCTCAGGATCGCGCCCTTCCCAGGAACTCTCATAGACCACATCTCGATGCAAAAGCAAGAGGTTTTATTGCTATCTCGATAGGGTCGCCCCTCCAAAGACAGGAGATGTCCCCGAACGTGCAAAGCACAGGGTTTTTATACCTGAAAATCAGGTCACTTTTGCTCTATAGTTTACAGCTGGTTGTAGATAGTTTACAGCTGGTTGTTTCTCAGAACAGTTCACCCCACCCGTCAAGAGCTCTCTGCACCTGGCTTCAATTCAAAGAATCACAGTTGTTTCTCATTCCCAGGTGGTCCCTCAGTGCCACTCGTATTCATATTCTCTAGAATGTCCTCACAACATGCCCAGAGGTGTGTCTCCTAAGTGATTCCTAATTCAGTCAGGCCGACAGTAAAGACAGACCATCATACATAGCAGTTAGACAGATGATGTGATGAAACACCAAGACCCAAGCAACTTTTCAAGGAAAGCATTTTTTTTTTTTTCCTTAAACTTCCATATCACTGTTCACCATCAGATGCAGTCAAGACAGGAACTCAAACAGGGCAGGAACCTGGAGGCAGGAGCTGATGTAGGGGCCATGGAAGAGTGTTGCTTAATGGCTTGCTTCCCAAGGCTTGCTCAACCTGCTTTCTTATAGAACCCAGGACCACCAGCCCAGGAATGGCACCACCCACAACAGGCTGTGTCCTCCCCCACTGACCACTGGTGGAGAAAATGCCCTACAGCCAGATTTTATGCAGGAATTTTCTCAATCGGCATTTCCTCCTTTCAGACAACTCTAGCTTGTATCAAGTTGACATAAAACTAGTCAGCACAGCCCTTCATCGGACCGAATCCTTAGGAACCATCCTTCTTTGATGTACCTCCAGTCTTTTCCACCAGCCGGCTGGTTAGCTGTCTCCTTCAGCCTGGTTAAGTGAAACCATAGATGATACATAGTGTTTGTTTCCTGAAAAGTGGAGCCAGCTCTTTATCAAGAAGCAGATTTGCCATGCTCTCACCCCCCAGCACAGCTTTGGATTACAGCCCTGCCATGCCATGAGACTTTTAAAACGAATGATAAACGTGTCTACAAAATAAGGCATGGGATTTGCAAACAATCACAAAGCCCGTGGCCCTTCACTCTGGAGCACAGCCACCCTCTTGCCCTGTGTGGATTAGGATGGTCTCAGAGCCACATTTGACCCGGTTTAGTTTCAGCAGCCATTCTCTGCCATCTTAGCTCCTCTGCCCTCCAACAGAAAGATGGACAGAGCTTTTGGCAAAGGAAAGAGACAACATAGCTGTTGCTTCATAAAGGAGTTGTGGCTTCAATTCACTTTGCTTTTTTCATTCCCTTTGGGTGAGGCCAACCTGCTGTGCCAGTCCTTCACACAGTGGCAAGAACAAAGTGGAGGCTTGAGATTTGTGGCAAAGACTGACAAATTCCAGGAAAAAAAAAATGTGCCTTCGCTCGTGATATTTACTTCAATCTGCCAAGTCTACTGTTTAAACCCTGACCTGGCCCAAATGCGTTCATGTTCCCTTATCACTATGTGTGGTGGTTTGAATGAGGTTCCCCCTGACCTCCACACAATATTCTTGGACATTTGTACACACAGTTCCCGGTTGGTGAGGCTGTTTATAGTGGCAGAGGGGTGTAGCTTTGCTGAGGAAATGTGCTACTGGGGGTGAGGTTTGAAGCTGAAAAGCCTCCTGACACGGCCTGCTCTCTGCTTCCTGTTGGTGGTTTGAGATGCGAGCTTGGCTGTTCCTGCTGCCATGCCTGCCCACGGCCACTATGCCATTATACCTTTCCTGCCATAATGGTGATAGACTCTCATCCCTGCATGTGATGGCTAATCTTGGTTGTCAGCTTGCCTACATCTGAATCAACGGAAACTCAAGCCACAGGGTTCCCGTGAGAGGGATTTCCTTGACTGGATCATTTTAGGTGGGAAGACCCACCCCGTATCTGAACCTCGCCTTCTGGGCAGCCCACATGAAAGGACATGGGAGAAGAGAGCTTTGGCTTTTCTTTGCCTGCTCGTGCCCACTCTTGCTGACAAGTTCATCTATCCTGCTTCTGTAGGAAGTAGGAGTATTAACGCCTACTTCTTGGGGATTCCATTGTATACTGAAGACGAGCTGAGCCTGCTTCGTGGACTGAACAGCTATCAGATTCTTGGCCTTTCTGTCAGGAAACACCGTGGTTGGACTAGCTGCTACAGAGCCTGCAAGCCACTCCTTTAATTTCCATATATCTGGGATTGGAAATCCAACATAAACCCTTCCTTCATTGATGTAAATTTAGGCACAGGAGACTCTTCTCTACATCCAGGGCAGAAAAGAGAAGGAGAACCGACATGGGTTCCAACTGCCTGCCCAGAGTAGTATTCACCCTTGTGTTTCATGTTTCAGGGAAAATAAAATAAAATAAAAAGCAGAAAATAGTAAGAGAAGAAAGCAGCTTTAAAAGGAAAGAATACAGAGAGAAAAATGAATTCAATATCCCCCATATAAATCTCAGACCAGATATAAGCTATAGAGCTTAACTTTCACTGTCCACTCAACTCAGATTTGAAGCAAAACGTGGGCACTGATACGCAGCACCACGTAGTTCTGGGGGTTTTTAGAGAAGGTGAACGGAGAAAGAAAGATATCCCTCAAACAGGCATGGCACTTGCCCATAGGCTGGGGCTTGGGCTGAATGAAGGGGGTGCAGAAGGCCAGCTGAGTAGCTTCTCTCTTCCTTCTCTTCCTGCTTCTACCTGGGAAGGTCTTTCCCTAACACACACTCATAAGGTAGGGAGCCAGTGCCAGGAGCACTGCAAGAATGCATCTCTGTGCATTTTGTATGGAGATGCTGATGAGGCAGATCGCTGATGATTCTTGTTCCGCATTAATCCCACCACCACCGCATACAAAACATGAGGGGTGGACAAGACTCAGTGGCCTTCTGTCTGCAAACCCTCCCCTGCTGCTGGGGAGACGGGCTTCAGGGGGAGGGAAGGCAATCTCAAAGATAAGAGCCACCTGGCCAGAAGGATAAGCCCACACTTTTAATTGATTTTCTTTGTTCTGGTTCCCTACAGAAGTTTCTGATAACGAGAAAAGCATTGAGAACGCAGGTTTCACTCTGGCTGTCTAGATTGCCAGCTTTCAGAACGGAAGTCAGCTTGAGGACTCAATTTCTGGCTTTTGCTGACGTGACAGGAACCGGGTCTGTTTGCAGTACGCCATGTCATTGTGCTCAAGCGCATAACAGCAAGCTGAAGCTCCTGAAACTGTGAGTCAAAACAAGCAGTTCCTTTCTTTCAGTTGTCTCTGTCAGCTACTTGCTCACAGCTGTGCAAGTGTCACGAATGCACACTATTTGATACATAACATTTGCAGAAACTGTCTAAGCTTGGGAACACGTATGTGCATAGACACGATAAGTGAATAATATTTTATTTGGGGTGAGTGGATCCTGAAAGGAAATATGAAAGGATGGTCAGTTACAAGTTTGCGTGTTTGCTGGTTGATTTTCTGATTGCTATGCTACAGAACTTCGCCTCAGGTTTTATTCCCCCACCCTCCTCCCCTTTAAAAAAAAAAAAAAAAAGACATTCTGGAGATGGTCTGGATATGTGGAAGACACAGCTGTTCTGAACCAAAATGGAAAATGGTTAAAGCAGGTCATTTTACCCACCTGGAACTTTATAAGCAGCTATCCATTTTTGTTTGAAATTTTATTTTATGTGTATGGGTGTTTCCCCCCATGTATGTCAGTGCACCACGTGTGTGTGCCTGGTGCACACTAGGAGCTGAACCCAAGTCCTCAGAAGGAGCAGCCAGTGTTCTTAACCACTGAACCATCTCTCTGACCCCTCCTTAGTTTCCTTTTAAAAATACACAAACATCTCCCAATAAATGTGACACCTAGTCAGTTGCTTCATGTTCAGACAGTTACTAAAACAGTTCCTGGAGTAGATGCTGAGAGGGAAGAGGTGGTAGGGACGAAAACTTCCTCCATTAGAAGCCAGTGCTAACCAACTTATTTCCATGAGCCTAGCCTGGCCATTGCAGCAGAGGTGAAGCACGCAGGCTCTGCTGAGAAGCGTTGCCTTATCTCTCTGAGGGTCAGTAGCTCCTGTGTCTCTCTGATACTTAGGATGTAGATGCAAAGGGCCCTGCAAATCAGTTAGAGGAAAAACACAAGGGCCAAGTATGGCTCTCTGTGTCACCTACCCAGCTGGCCATTCATCCGAGAGGCTTTTTAAACACGTAGTTTGATCCCCCACAGGTAGCTGAAGTTCTTGCTGCATTATACATTAGGGGAAGAGAGTGGGAGGGGTATCTTTAGATGGTTTGTCCCTTCTAAAGGATGAGCAAGAAGAAGGATGCCCAATGATGTTAGGTTGTAGAGTATATGCAAATTCATAAATTCACAGCGAACCCCTCCCTAACAGGCAGTTCTCACACAGAGTGCCCAAGTTGGAAACATGAAGTCCCCAGATGTAAATTCATGACACATCTTGGCTGTGCCACTTATAAACCGAGTCTGCTTGGTCAAGCCAGGTTCTTCCTTTGTTGGGAGGAGCAAAGAGATGCTGGAAACGAAAGCTATGGAGATTTATGTCAGTGTTCACACACAAGACATGGTACTTAGTCTTCCGTGGGCTGTGCACCTGGGACCCAGAGGTGACCAGGGCACAAACCGGTCCTCAAGGAGCATGGATTCTGACACTAACTTTTAAGTACCTTTTTCATGTGCATCTATGTGTTGTGCATTTGATAAAGACTTCCATATATCAGAAATAATTACAAAAGGGGTTTCATCCCTCAGAATTCCTGGCCACTGCCGCCTCTACCTTGAATGCCCCCTGGTTGAGCAGACATTGTCTCAGTAAAGTAAGAAGAGGCATGATGTGCCTGGAATTGTGTTAAATACCTGTGTTAAAAGTGGGGAGAGGTGCTTGCCAGAGTGAACTTCATCTGATAAATGTGGCATTGTTTTTTCTTAAATTTCATTCAAAGTGTATTTGGTTTGCCTGAGAATGTAACATCTCTACAAAGTGAAAAATCATAGTACTTAGCTGTTTGACATTTCGTCTCTATATTTTCTAGACTTGTTGACAACATACATGAAACATGTCTCTCTAAACAGCAGAAGGACAGACAACACAGATTCATCATGTACCCCTTTGGTGACATGCTCTGCCTGATGTGTATATTTTCTTATTCAATCTTCATAGTATGATGGCTCGCCTTCATTGATGGCTTATCTGAATTTAGGATCCTCATGCCTGGGAGAAACTCCTTTTTGCACATCCTGGCAGGTAAACAAAAGCCAGCATTTCCTGCGGGGCTTGAGAAGCCAGTTCCCACTTACAAAAAGGAGTCATTCTCCTACTCTTTAGCAAAAGGGACTTTCGGCGCTTCCATTAATTAACATGTGCCTTTGGTGCCTATCAGCATACTGAGGTCCATGCTAGATTCAGGCTTCCTCCGTCTCTACTCACAGACACTTGTTGTATACTTCAGAGCCCCCACCCCCGCTCACAGGCTTCCTTCCTCTGGGTACCCATTCCCTTATAACCCCAGAGGTGGTTTCTCCTGTCACCTCTCTCTACTTTCCCAAGAGATAGGCTTGACAGTCTGGAATAAACCTGGAAGAAACTAAGCTATTTCGGCTTCTTTACTGCACCCCTTGCATTCAAGAACCACCTAGGAAACAAACCTTTGGGTGAAAAGCAATCCTGGAGTTTGGCTCTGGGCTGAACACAAAGGAGAATATGAGCTGAGACCAGCATTCACCATTCTTTGTGTCCTGACTGGGTGGAATGGGAGCCTTCTCTTCCTTCCACCACGCCTGCCATACCACAACAGACAGTGTCCTTCAGAACTGTAAGTCAGACCAAACTCTTCGTTCTTCAGATTGCTTGTATCAGGTATTTTGTCATAGAAAGGAGAAACGAAAAAGTAATTAGTAAGTTGGTATTGAATGGTGGGACCATTGCTATTATAAAGAAAACCATGTAGTTCTGAAGCTTCCCAATGCTGGCTGCGATCCTTTAACACAGTTGCTCATGTTGTGGTGATCCAAACCATGAACTTATTTTCATTGCTGCTTCATGATAGTAATTTTGCCATGGTTATGAATCATGATGTAAATAGCTGTGTTTTCCGATGATCTTAGGTGACCCCTGTGAAAAGGTCGTCTGACCTCCATAGGAGCCACAACCACCAGGTTGAGAACCACTGCTCTAAGGCCTTTGGAACTGGTTTAAGGGGGGAATGTAAAATCAGAGTTTAAGGGCAGGTGTTTAGAAGACCAGAACACTGATAGGAACGCAGACATTGGAGGCTTCTTATGCAGTGTCAGAGGGAAGCGTGACTCTATTTAGGAACATGTTAGAGGCTGCTCGTGTTACATCATGGCACCACCAACAACAGAAACCTGACCGCTTTCTGCAGGCATCCTGAGAACTTGCGTGAGGCTGAACTTAAAAGTAATAGACTAATGAGCTTGATGGTAGAAATATCAAGGCAAGAGAGCATTCAAGTTCTGTCATGGTTATTGCTCACTGCTCTTATCAAGATCTAGCAGCAGAGAGAGAGAGGGAGTAGTAAATAGAGGAGACATACACGAAGAATATGCATTTTGGCAAGGAAAGGTGCATGCATTTAAAGTTGCAGACAAGGTAGATGGGAGAACAGCTGTAACTGTTACAGGGATTCGCACCGTTAAGGAGAAACCTCAGCGCTCTGCATGGGAACATTAGGCATGGTACCCTAATATTAAGACACCACCCTCAAAGACTCCAGCTTATAGCTTAGAGATTAATTTTAAGGGAGGTAGCTTGAAATGGAAACCATCAAAACCAATATTTCATGATAAAACAAAAAACAACAACAACAAAAAGCTATTGTGGGGTCAACCTTAAAGGCACGTGCAGGCTCTTGCAACTGTAATCCAAAGAGGTCAGGTTAAATGTCAAAATGGCGGCAGAACTTGTCAGCATGGTTCCCATGGTGCTGGTGTTGCAACCATGAACAACGCAAGAGTGACAGGGTCACACAGGAGAGCGCCACGTTTCCAGAAAGTCACGGAAGTCATGCAACAGGCAGCAGGGTCTCTGCTTCTCTATAAGGATGTCCCAGGAAGCCTAAGCTGCAGTGGAGATGCCAGGATGTTGGAAATGCCAGGACTGTAGGACGTCCACGAGGGAGAACTGCAGGTGTGGTGGCATGGAGCTAGCTCAAGAGAAAGACTGATCACGTTGCAGGTGACAGTGAGGAGACTATTGTCATCCAGATGATTGTGCCACAAGCTTGTGATGCTGGATTTGCTGTGCCACAGGTTTGGCGTTTGTCCTCCTAAGCTTTGGTCTTTCTTTGGTCTGATATTCTTTTTATAGGTAGCAAGTGAAAATTGTAAGCTTGCCACAAAAATGTGATAACTAAGAGAGCCTAGCTTAACAGCCAGGAAAACATTTGCTAGGTCAGTAGTGGCAATACCAAACTGGCCCAGTGACAGGTAGAGAGCTAGGTCAGCAGCTAATGTAACATATGGACAGAGGAAGGCTTCAATAGTCCCCTACTTGAGTAAACACTGTGAATAGCTCATGGGCATATCCATGGTTGGGCCAGCTAGGCTGTATAATTTGAGCTCACTAAGGGGAAAAAAAAATTTAACAGAATGCTGTAGACTCTTTGAAGTCAAAGTCACCAAAACAACAACCAAACGACAAACAGAAAAGGAAGTCATGTAATGTAAATTGTGCAAGAAAGGCAGTAAAAATTACTGTGAGCTATTAAGTCCAAACTTCTCCAAAGGCAGCTGTATAATTATTTCTGAAAAAGAGATATGGAGCACAGAATTTATTGCAAGATTATACAACCAAGGACAACTAGTGGCAGCTGACAATGTGCCGCTGCCGCTGCCGGGATCGGAGGGCCAGGGACGCAAGCTCCGGCCCTCTAAGGTGGATGAGACTTCAGCATTGTTTTATGGCGTCCCATGGGAGCAGAATTTAATCTGCTACTGTGTTCTGTATTACGAACACCAAAGGAAACATTTTCCCATGGGGAAATATAGTCTGTATTTCATCTTTAGAAAAAAAAAAATAGTTGCACATCCCCTAAGGCGTAATGGAAGAGTCTTATTCAAATTGCTCACTCCTAGAAACGAAAGTGCTCCTAAGAAGTGGGAAGAGCTTTTGTTTCCTGTTGGCACCCGGCTTCTTTGTCTTCTTTTGTATGTGTTTCGCTGATAGGCAAGGCAGCCCTTCAGTAGAAGTTAGAATTATGGCCTAAAATATCTACCCAAACACAGTACTTTAGTTCCATTTTGACTCATTTCCAGTTGTGCTTAATCGTTTCCAGACATGTTACTGCTTTCTGTTCTAGCTTGCACTGTGAAAGACATCTTTAGTCTCTTTGACCCTCTACTGAATCACCCCGGTGATATCTGTAACCAGGAAAATGCTAGCATTTTTTTCCATTAAGGAGATAAAGACATAAATATTTGATCTCAGATCAGCGATGTGTATAATTGTTACTATAGAGAGAACCTTTGATTGCTGCCCAAATCTAGAGGTCTATTAAAATTTAATTTCTAGGCCCTCTCTTTCTTGCTCTAAAACTCAGAGCATTTCATACCACACAGATTAACTCTTCCTTCCCTCCCTGTTCCTACAACACATTCCTCTTCATTTCATTGGGATTGAGTGAAGGAAAGGCAGTTACTCAAAGAAATAGGACTTAGGTATTAGAGAGACATTATTTCAATGAATCCTGAGAAGCTACAGAAAGAAAAACTAAGGGAAATTGCTAATTGTCTTTCCTAGAAATCGTTTAAGAATAGGATAGACTCTCATTCGTCTACATAAAATTTGGTTATTAATATTTCTAGCATTTTTTTAAATCATAGAAAGTACTCTAGGGAATGGGATGGAGGTACAGCAATTAAGAACACTTGTTGCTCTTACAGAGGACCTGGGTTTGAGCACCCACGTGGCCGTTCACAGCCATTTATAATTCCAGTTCCAGTGGAATCTGATGCCCCCTTCTGGCCTCCATGAACATTGCACACATGTTATGCACATACGTGCATGCAGACAGAACACTCATATGCACAATATAAAGGAAGTCTAAAAAAAAAAATAAAGCACCATGGGGAAATTATATGAATGTCTGAATAATTGGTGTGAAAGCTATATGTTAGCTCAACTTCATAAAATATTCTAAAAGCATGAACAGAACCTGGAAAACTATAGTTTCATAGCAGTTACATGCTATTCATAAAGCATATTTGCAGAAACCTAGCCATGAAAGAAAATCCAAGGCAATAGAAGTGTAATGTCTGAGGTTTTTCCTTCTGATACTCACAATTGTAAGTGGGATTTGGCGATTGGCCGACTCATTGCATTATATCCAGATGGGTGAAGGACTGAGTGGGAGGATAATCCCGGAGCTTAATTTTATTCATTGCTTCCAAACTCTCTCAGCTGAACTCAAAACTATTGTGAGGACACAATGGAGCAGTCCACCTTCCACTCTTCTGGCTTCTCTCCTTCCCTTCTGATGGGCTGGGGCAGGGCTCTTAAAGGGCTACAGGGTTTGGTGAGGTACAAACGTAAGTGAGCCAAGAGAGCCAGCTATGAATCTGTTCCCAGATAATGAATGCAAGACTGCCCAAAGGGTAAATGAACAATCAGACAAGTGGGGAAGTAGAGTTCCTAAAACCCAGGATTTTTTTTTTTCTTGGCATGTATCATGCAACCAAGTTCCCCTCTGGGAGGTGAGATCTGAGAGTCTGAAGAGTAAGTTAGGGCATGGGATACTGGGGTCAAGTGACCCTAAGTTTGAAACTAGTTCTGTCACTTATTATGGTGCAAAGGCTCAAGGAAAATGTTCAGGGCTTGTACTGTAGTTGCTGCCAACTTGACACAAGTGAGGGTAATCTGGGAAGAGGAGCCTCTAGTGAGAAAATGCCCCCATCATGCTGGCCTGAACACAGATCTGTGGAGCATTTTTCAAACTGGTGACTGACATGGGAGGGTCCAGCCGTTGTTGTCGGTGCCACATCTGGACAGGCGGTCCTTGGTTGTATAAGGAAGTGGGCTGAGCAAGCCACGGGGAGCAACGCAGCAAACAGCACCCCTCATGGCCTCTGTATCAGCTCTTGCCTCCAGGTTCCTGCCCTGATTTCCATCAACGAGGGACTGTGCCATAGAACCACAAGCCAAATAAACTTTTCTCTATCCCAAGTTGCTTTGGTCATGCTGTTTATCACAGAGACAGAAAGTATTCTTGACCTCGGCTTCCTCATCCACCTGATGAGAAAAAAACAGAGCTTTATGCAACTATTCAATGGAGCAGTATCTGTAAAATGTGAAGAAAAAAAATGGCCAGAATGGACCATCAATTGAGAGCCGTTACTAGCCTCTTCACAGCGACTGTAATTCTCAGCATTTGAGATATCTTCCTAGTCTAATAATATCGATAACAGTGGCAGCCTAATGCTTTCCCTGGACATTTTCTGGGAAAGAAAGCTAAGTGAACATATTCTCTGGTCTGTGCATTCTACTCTGACAGGGCAACCTTCCGACCCCATGCTGTGTTTGATCCTGTGAGCCACCACAGTGATAGGCCCATAGCATTCCTTGGCAGTTACCACAAAGTGTCACTGTGATGCTGGGCCTGCTTTCTTAGCACACTATGGCAGAGCTGTTCAGGTATTTGGAAAACAAGGGACCTTTTGGGGGCCTGAGCCATCTTTCTGAGACTGGCTTAATTCAATTGATGTGATTATCTCTGGCTTCATCCATTTTCCTGAATGACATGGCTCTGTTCTTTATGGCAAAAAACAAAACAAAACAAAACAAAGAAAAGGGAAAGGAAAGAGAAAAAGAGTTCTACTGTGGGTATGTGCCACGTTTTCTTTACTCTTGCACCTGGGATTGCCACCTAGGTTGCTTCTACAATGTAACTACTGTGAAAGGTGTTGTGATAAAACTCGACATGCAGTACTCTGAACTGCTAAGCTGTCTTTCAGTGGCCTTTGTATAGAATGAACAATAGCTACCTAGGTTCATTTTTGTGGTTGTCCAAGCACCGCTTATTGCCTTTTATCGCGATGTATCTTTTTGGCATCTTTGTCAGAGATCATGTGGCTGGAGTTGCACAGGTTTTTACATGGGCTCTTCATCTGTTCTGTTGATCTACAGGTCTCCATCTTTTTTTTTTTCCTCCATGCTAGTTTTGTTGCAATGGCTCCTTACATTACATTAATGATAGCTGTGTTAGTTTCAAATGGCAACTTGACACAATCTAAGTATCACCTGGGAAGCAAGTCTCAGCAAGGGGTTGTCTAGATCAGACTGGCCTATTGGACGTGTCTGTGGAAGATTATCTTGATTATGATAATTAAGGAGGGAAGGCCTGCCCATTATGGGTAGGACCCTTCCCTAGACTTAGGGTCTGTAGTGAGCTCAAGGAAGGAAACTAGCTGAATCCTAAGCACCCGTGCATTCTGACTGTGCATTCTGATTCTGCTCCTGACTTTGTATGTGACCAGCTGCTTCAAGTTCTTGCTACCTTGGCCTCCCCAGATGGACTTATAACTTGGGATTATGAGCTCAACTAAACACCTCCCCTCCCAATTTCATTTGGTTGGGGTATTTTATCACAGCATTGGCAAGTGAAACTAAGATAATGTGTTCACAGTATCCTAGACAACCAAGGAATGAAGTAGCCATGCACATGGACACCTGCCAGCCTGCTGTTGGCTAGCACGGTGGACCAGGGAAAGCAATGAGCATGGGAGCAGAGACTGGGGCCCTCCACGGATCCTGCAGCAGGAGCCTGTGATCTCCACAGCTGGCCTCTCTGGTTCTCTGCTGGTTGCCCTTTCATATAGCCAAAGAGACCCACAGACAGTTTACTTCTCAGCCTCTTCCAAGTCCCCTTCCCACACCTTCTAAACTGCCCACATCAGGAACAGGGCTATTGGGGTTAATGTTGGCTGTCAAATCAACTCTGTCTGGAATCATTTAAGAGATAAGCCACTGGGCCCGACTCTGAGGCATGTTCTTGATTGGGTTATTTGAAGTGAGACCAGTTGCCTGAAATAGAGCAGCATCTTCTTCCGGTGGCAGCCAGGATAGAAGGGACCCGGGGAAAAGCTTTAGCATTTCCCATCTCACCGTCAAGTTCACTCTCTTGATTGTGCGTTCATTTACTCTGCTGTTGCAATCAGCGCTGCTTCACCGCTGTGCTGACATCAGGACCCAGCTTCTCCAAGCTTCTGGCTTGCAATGTGAACTGAAGACCACACCATTCTTCAGGAACCCTCCAGGCCTTATTCACCAGGTTGGGCTGCTGAGTGATTCTCAGCCATTCCAACATATAGACAACTCTTCCTAGACTAACCAGACTGTAGCGCATAAGCTAACCCAATAATCTTCCTTTTTTATATGTATTAATTCTGTCAGGAAGCCTGACAAGAGCCAAGCTCCTATTGGTAAGCAGTTCACTGTGACTTCCTCATTTCTAGCAGCTGTGAAAGATGCTTTATGGTACATGCTGTCCTGGTGGGGACTAAAAGTCTGGCCGGCGCTGTGGAGGATAAAGCCAAGTTTTAGACCCCTGGGATGTGCTGGGTTCAGGAGTGGAAGGTACAGGAACTACAGCTATGCATGAGACACACTGACCAAGACATTACAACACAGGCCTGGCTAAGTAAAAATCTTAAAAGACTCAGCCGCCTCCAATCAAAACCTAGGAGACAATCAGACCCAACACATCATCTAAGCCGGACAAGCCCTCTTCCCTATGGATCCAAGGCATGGATTGCAATATAGCATCATTTTTTTCTTGCAGTTCTTTGAATATGTTTTCTCACTCTCTCCTGGCCTGAAAGGCTTCAGCTAAGAAATATGCCAATAGTCTAATGAAGGGTTTATTTTTGTATGTGAAAATCCGCTGCCTTTGATTTTTGACGTCTTGCCTATAATTATAATGGTGAGGACTTGGTATTCATAGGCCAAATCCATAGGATTTTACAGATCTACCTGTATATTTCTCTAGTTGTATATTCCTTTCCCAGTGGGTTACTCAGTTGTTATTATTATTATTATTATTATTATTATTATTATTATTATTATTATGGCAAGTACATGAAATAAATCATCTTAAAAACAGGAAAAGGGTTTCCCTCCCTCAAAATAAAGGGTTCAGTGTGTGGCCTTTGCATCCTCTTATAGCTCATGATGGGTCCGGATGAAAATTCCATTTGCTATGTGAGAAGAAGAGACCAGAATTCCACAATCCCCTTCCTGGGAATATACCCTAAATAGTCCCACTTGGTATTACCTTGTTTACACATGTCAGGATGGTGCCATGCTGGAGCCAAGCCCTTGACAGGTGGACTTTGGTGGTGTGTCAGTCAGACTGCTGTTGCTCTATCAGAATGCCTGACAGAGAAACTTGAGGTTGGAAAGGCATATGCTGACTTGTCATTTCAGTCTATTGACCCCCCTGATTCTGGTCCTATGGTGAGGCACAATGGCAGCAGAAGAAGCCTGTGTCAGAGGGTACTCAGCTGTGGTTGACTGGTAGCAGAGAAGGAAGGGAAGGGCTGTGAACAACCTTTAAAGGCACACCTCCAGTGATGTGCTTCCCTCCAGATGGGCTCTACGTACTAATGTATTTTATTACTTGCCAAAACAACAACACCAGTTGGGGGCCCAGAACTCAACACATGAGCCTGGGGGAGTTGCTTCACATTCAAGCCCTAACAGGGGGCGTTCCTGCTTTGAGTGGTTGCGACCACATTTGAGAAGTATTCCGCTGTAATTTCTATGAGCATGTTGTTTCTTCTAAAAGTCTTTTTGTGTATTGATGAGATTGCTGGTATCTGGGAATCCCATTCCTTTTCCTTTGCTGCTCTGACCAACTTACACCTGAGAGACCAAAGAATTAAAAATTAGGTTTTTTGGGGGTACTGAGATAAATTTTTTTTAAGACATCCATCCAGATACAGGGAAGAACTGACCTTGAGGCATTTCTGTCAGCTCGAGCTGAGAATAAAGATCCACATGTGTTTCACAACAAACTAGACTCCCTGGTGGTCTTTTAGGGGTCTTATGAAATGGGCATAACATTTGGTGCATTGGCCAGGAACCCCAAGACCTCTGGGACCCCTGAGCTGCAGAACCCTGGGTAAGTGCTTTTGTCTTGGCCAAGTTCTTTGCCTTTGTTGTGCTATCTTGTGTCTTTGTTCTGTTATTATGGGTCTGAGATCTCGAGGCATTAGCAACTGTGGCCAAGGAGCAGTTGTGTCGGTAGGACTCTGGCTGACAACCTGGAAGGCTGCGGTCTGGGAGATATCCCAGGTCCTGGAGGGGACAGAATGCCTCACAAGGGGGCTAGGTCCCAAGTCTGTTTGCAAGGTCTAGAAGAAAGTGGGTTGCTCCCACGGTGATAGGAAATGCTGCCAACACACTGGTTTTGGGTTCTTACCCACTCGACTGGTGGAATCTGTTGTTTGCCTTTGTGTTTGTCTGTCTGACTGTCTATGGTGACTGTTCTCATTTATTTGGATGAGACTCAGATGTATAACATGGAAGAGGCTGCTTCTAACTCCCTAGACTTAACTCTTGCCTATTTCCGGAAGGCTCTGGTCTGGCAGAGCTCTGCCACTGCTCTGGTCTCTGGTCTGGTACAGGTCTTACCGGGAGTTGGGTTGCTTGGAAATGCAGCCCACCCCGTGGAGAGGCTTCTATGCAGGCAGGCAGCTCTTAAAGGGGCAACAGCAGCTTCACAGGTAAGAAAGCTACAAGATTCTATGGTCATAAGAATTGGATTCAACAGGTAGCAAGGTGTTCCTCCTTTGAAATTATAGCTAAAAGAAGTAAAAAAAAAGTTTTGTCTGTCTGTTTCGGATATATAAATTTACTATGTTTGTATATATTGGTTATAGATTATTGGTTATTGGGTATGTTAAAAATCTATAACATCTGTAACAAAAAGTTAACTTAAACTTGTAATTTAGGATTGGAGCCATTCTGAACAACAAATGGCATGAGCCCACTAAAAAACAAGTCTCCAACGGTAATATAAATTAGAACAAGATTTTACATAATTTCTATCCTGTCTTTAAAAGGGGTTTATAGAAAGATAAGGTTTGAAACTCTGTTTACATGAGATATTAGAGCTGCACCTCCATGTATTTGTATACAAGAACTTTTCTTGCTGGCAGCCAAAGTTTATAACATCAGAATAATACATTTGATGTTGATTTTAGAAACACTGAATTGTTTATACTGGTAAAATTTGATTTTTGATTTCTAAAAATTATAGTTATGCTCTATGACTTCACTCTTTATTTTAATATTACAAAAACAAGTTTCAAAAAATGTTTAAATGTTTAAGGCTATGAAACATTTTAAAGTTTATCAGGTATTTTAAAATAATGACCTTGGAAAGTCTAACAAAGAACTTGGAACAGCTTCTCAACCCTTTGGGGGAAGTCAAAATACCTTGGTATTTATTTTATTAATTTTACCAAATGAAACCAAGCCTTACTGTTTGAGCCAATTAAGAAAACTGGAGTTTTCATAGTATATCATAACAGGATGGTAAAGACCCATAGAATAACTTAATAAAAATAATGAGAAGGATTTTTAATGGAAGTTTTTGTGTTGTCTGAGAATCAAGAGAGAAGGCAAGAGACTAGGAAAAAAAAAGAGGAAGAAAAAAAGGGAAATAATAGCTTGTCTAAAATTAAAATGTCTGGTTAAACCAGAGGAATGGAGCTAGGAAAATCCTAAGCTGAAGGTATATAGAATGTTATGGAAGGTCATAGTATGTATAAAAAGCCAGAGGGTATATGAAATGTATTTGCTTTGGTTTCTCATACCTACAAATATGATTTGAAAAATTATATTGAAAAAGTATATAAAAGAAAACGTATGTTGAAATTTTAACCATATCAGATTAATTCTGGTTAGTTTTCTTCATTTAAAAGGCTGAATTCTTTAATGCAAAATGTTTGCTTATACTGTTTAACTGGGGAAGAGGACTGAAGCTCCATGCTAGTCCAGGGTTATACTGATGATCAGTTCAAGTCATTGTTAACCATTTTATGAAATATATGCCTGAATGCCAGTTCCTAAATAAATGAATTAATGCCCTTTCTTTCTGGCCTACATGCTTGTATGGCCAGAATAGTCCAACCACAGTTTTAATACTGTTTTATACTGTTCTGTTACATAGTTGGTTCTAACACTTACTTGGTAACAATGTTAAAGCCTGGTCACAGGAAACTGTAAACGCTCCACAGTGCTATCCCATGGGAAATGGCAACACCACCAGCAACACCCAATGGCTATGTTTTTAAATTTCCCGCCACGGCCTGTAACAACACATGGCTGGCCACCATGTTGGTTTAGAAACAAAAAGGATGGAGTCGTGGTTTTACTGCCATCTTTGTTGAGGGCTACCAGGCATGTTTGGTTCTTTGTTTAATGTTAAGTAAAACTTTTGTCCTTTAAACTTTTGCTGTTCAGTCTTAATAATATGATGCGGTAGAATCAGCAAGACTTGCCAGCCCCTCTATGAACTATATGGTTAAAATTTTGCTTTGATTTTAGTTCAGAAATATAAAGTTATGCTAGTAAGTGCAGGTGGTTACAAGATTGAGCTTTACCTAGTCTCTTGTTTATGTTTTCAAGTTTAAGCCTAGGATGGGTAACTATAAAGTTTGCCTATATAAGATCTACTTAAAATAGATATGGTTCCAAAACACTTATCTAAAAATATGCCAGAATTAGAGATTATAACATTCTGTTTTACAGGATGCAGTTTAGAACAGATAACTAAAATCAGACAAAGACTAACTCAGATATGCTGGCCTTCAAGCTTGTCAGAGATCTGATGAATATGACATCTAATGTATGTAAGATTTATTATGACAGAGAGTCCCAAAATCCTGGTAGTAGCTCCCCAAGGTCTCTGAGAAGATTTGGGCACAACAACAGATAACTTTAACTCTAGATTATGGTATGTTAACCATTGGGCAAAACTGCTCCAACTGACCCACCACTAGAGCCCAGCCTAAACTGTGGACAAAGCTGTGGACAGCTGGAGAGTCATTGTTTCACGTTGCTGAAGGCAAGGTGAGACCAATCTCTCATGTTCTTCTTTTCCACAGAAACAGTCTCTCATCTTCTGTGCCTGATGGCCGGACTGCCTCTGCTCATGTTGCCATGAGATCACAGGAGCCAGGGACAGCTGCCTAGGTGGTGGGCTGACTAGTCATCTCTGTCATTTTGATTGATACATAGAATCATTTAGATTATAATTTATCCTCAGGTCTCTGATCACAATGATGGCTAAGCTAACCTAATGATAGCTTTGCAGCTAAAGAGCAGACAATTAGATCCACTGTTAGTTCATTGGTCAATTCATTAGCTAGTTAGAACTACAAGGTACTATATCTCTTATTTAGAAGGCAAAGATGTTTGCCTTGCTCACGGGCTTCATGTTAATTGCCTGTGTCTTATGGTGATTAACTGGATAGAAAGATGTAAAGTTTATGTAATGTCTGGAGATATGGAAGTTTAAGTTATTAGGACCTACCTAGAAAATTGTTTGAGGGTCTAGAAAAATGTTTCAAGGTTAATAAATAAAAGTTACATTTTTATAAGAAGGTTTATAAATAAAAGCCTTTCTAAGAAAACTGATAAAAGATTAGAGGGTCTAAATAGATATTTTAAAATTGGTAAATGCAAATTATAAAGTGTTTATGGGTCTGAGAAGATGTTTCAAAATATATGAATGCAAGTTACAATGATATAAGAAAGTAATTTAAAGCATATTAAAAATGGAAGATATTTCAGGTTTCTCCCCCCTCTATGCTATTATTATGCTTTTGTTGTTATAAGATTTTAGAAGTTCAGAGTTATGATGTTGATCAAGAGAATTCTGATAACCTGATAGAGCACTGACTGCTTATTATCCAGTTACAAGCTCAAGAGATTTTAATTTCCCTTTGGTTGTTTTCTCGAGATAGACTTAAAGGTGCTTCTAATTATGCTAAAGCATTTCTGCCTAATATATATATACATATATATATATATATGACCTAAAAGCCATAACTTTTACTAGGCCTTAATGGTGTGAGTCTACTCCTGCTGTCTTGTAGACAGCTGTTATCTGCTTTTTCTAAAGTATGGATCTCAATACAATGGTGATACTAATATACTTCCTTTTGTAAACTAAAATTCATATGAGTTTCAGGAAATTAAAAAAAAAAAAAAGGTCAGAAGACCTGGATCTGGCATAGCTCAAATGGACCCCAGATGACTTTTTTTCTTGGTCTTGGGATTCCTCACTTTCCCCATTGACTAGACAAATTTTAATTTATGTCTCTAGTCTGAATTTGTCTCAGGAGATTTTCATCTGGCTGACAGACTCCATTCAGGGATCAGCTATGGACCGCAAGCTGAAATCTGGAATTTCTGAAAGTTGAAGTAAACCAGTCTGGTGTGATGGCTCCCTGTCTCTTCAACCAGATCGCTAATTAGCTGGTGCCCCTGTTGCCTAGCTTTTGACTAGCCTTTCAGCCTTCCTGGGTCCCCAATATCTCCGCTCCGATGTCAGCCTAGAGAAATTACAGAAGAAGAGAAATTCACTGGCCTCTATCCTACCCAACAGGCTGAAATGCTGAGTCAAAAGGGCTCCCTGACATGAGCTATTGTCTTGGGGACCTGCTTAGCTGGAGCAGGAACTGGTGTTATTGCAGCGCTGACTGTACAAAGCCAGAATCATAACAGCTCAAAGGCAGATACTGATAAAGACATTCAATGCCTTGAGAACCCAGTCACCCATTTAGAGAAGAATGTTGATTTCCTGGCAGGAGCAATGTTGCAAAGCAGAAGGGGCTTGGATCTGTTGCTTTTATAGCAGGGCAGGCTATGTGCAGACCTCAAAGAAGTATGTTGTTTTTGTGCTGACCACTCCAGAATCAGAGAATCTACATTTCAGGGAGCCACATGATTTGGCCTTCAAGGAACTTGTCAGAGGGGGGAATGGGAGACCAAAGAATTAAAAATTAGGTTTTTTTTGGGGGTACTGAGCTAAATTTTTTTAAAGATATCTGGCCAGATGCCAGCTGACCTTGAGGCAGCTCATTAGAGATACTATTACTAGGAAACTGGACTGGATGGCCTTGCTTTTAGAAATAGCACTGACAGAGATAATCGCCCCCTCTCCCCTAGCAGCAGTCTGTCAGTCCAGAACAGGACTGAAACCCAAGGCCAGCACAGGACAGGACTGAAGCCCAAGGCTGATTGTTTCCTCTTGCCCCCCAGCAAAAGAGAACAAAGAAAGCTGGCACTTTCTCACTGCAAATAGTTTTGAAATGTAGCATTCCCCCTTTTCTGTATTAATAGAAGTTTGCCAGGTTAGAATCCCCTGCTTTGGGCATGCTGGGAAGGAGGGACTGGGACCTATAAATCACCCACAGTCCAGAGCTTGGTGCTCTCTGCTGGATACCAATGTCTTGGTGTCTGTGAGAGTCCCAGCTTAAGCTGAGAATAAAGATCCTTGTGGGATTTGCAATGGACTCGACCTCCTGGCGGTCTTTTAGGGGATCTCATGAATTGGGCATAAGATACCCGGGTGTCATGTCCACAGGTCTTTCTTCTGCCTGCTGCAGTCTGCTGTGGAGCATCTGCAGTGGCTTTTCAGTTTAGTTACTGTGTCTTTAGCTCTGTTTCGCTTGGGTGTCTGTTTAGTACAACAATGTGTTTGTGTGTGTGTGTGTGTGTGTGTGTGTGTGTGTCTGTATTTTCTGTTTCTTCATAAGGCTCCTCATTGTATGCACACATCAGTCATGCAGTAAATCCTTAAGAAAGGCTGAATTATAAAGGAAACTGAGGAGGCTGACAAGCAAGAAACCTAGAAGAATTCACTCTTTTTTCTCAAGAACAAAAAGGTGAAATGTGTCAGCTACCATGCATGTTTTTATATGTATGTATGTATATATTTTTTAAATATTTTCATATATCATGAGTACATTGTATTTACATAGTTTCTCCTACTCCTTCCTGGGGTGGGACCCTCTGTCTGATGTCTCTATTTCTCTCTCTCTCACACACACTACTGACACAATTTAGTGCTGCTCATATGTACATGGGTTTAGGGCTGAACTGCTGTCAGGTAGAGACCCAAAGACCACTCAGCATGACCAAAGTCCACCTCCCTAGCCACATAAGCATCACCTATGAGAATGCTAGCCTATTGCCATTGATCTCAAAACCAGGAAGCAAATTCTCTACTGACCCGACACTAATTCCTACCACCATACAGCTGTTCTCCGAGAAAATGTGAATAATAACCGTGGATTTTTTGTTTGTTTGGCCTACAGGATCTGGGATTCCAAGCTAGCCTTTTATCCATTTTTTAAAATTTACTTTTTAATATAGCAGCATCTGTTACCTGTGCCTGGAATTCCTGGCAGTGGGTATGCACAACTCTGGAAAGGTAAAGCAAAATGAAGAGGTGCTAGGAGCAGAGATGGATAGGGAGTGTTCTTCAGATTGAAAAATGGCACCAGAAGGCAGTGGGTATAATCCAACAGTTAAAGAAAGAGGAATTAAACCATGGTTTATTCAGGACCCATCACGCTTGCTGTATTCCAAATGTCAGGGGTTCATTCTATTACATTGTTACTATTTTACATCCTAAAGTTACCCAAAGCGTTGATGATCATGTGATTACGTATTTCTTGAAAAGTCATAAAATCCTTACAAATTATTCATTTGTTCAAATGTTTTTTAGAAAAGATTTTATTTATTATATGAGTGCTTTATCTGTATGTATACCTGTTCACCAGAAGATGACATCAAATCTGACTTTAGATGGTTGTGAGCCACCATGTGGTTACTGGGAATTGAATTCAGGACCTCTGGAAGAGCAGACAGTACTCTTAACCACTGAGCCATCTTTCCAGCCCCCTTCAAATGCCTCTATAAATCATTATAATCTTTTATAAATCCTTTTATCGATTATTTATACTAATGATTTATACACTGAACTATATTTTTGGATTGCCGCTTATTAAGCCTTAAACCCTTAAAATGAGGTAAAAAATGTATTTCTTGAGATAATATATTTCACATGAGTGGAGGGGTTCAAAACAAAAGATGCAAATCCAATTGAGTCCATTTAGAATTCACAATGAATTCCATTGACGTGGTTCAAAATTATTATTTTGAATAATTATTATTTCACAACTTAAAAAAATACACTTATTTATTGATTTAGGTGGGGGCTGGGCCGAAGCCAGAGTGTGGGATCTGAGGACAACTTTTGGGAGTCAGCTCTCTCCATCTACCGTTTGGGATCTGGGAACTTAATTCAGGTTGTCAGGCTGGTCTCTACCCACTGGTCCAACTCAGCTCCATTTTACAACTTTGCCCTTAACCTCAGAACCATGTTTTCCTTAGTTGCACAAATAATAAAGTGAGAATAAAAGCACACAAGCATACCCAGTGCATGCAGATTTCACAGTGGACCTTGATAATGATGACAAATTTGTCCCCAAATGTCCTTCCTTCCTCTCCTCTCTCTTCCTTCCCTTCCTCCCCCTTCCTTTCCCATCTTCTTTTGTCTCCTTCTTTCCCTTCCCCTCTACTCCTTTCTCCCCCCTCTTTTCCTCCTCCTCTTCTTTTCAGTCTCCTCCTCCTCCCACAGTGCTCTGTTCTCTTGCTCTCGTTCTCTCTCTCGGAGCACAGTGATGGACATATCAACAGGTTGTCTGCATTTGAAGGTCGCCATCCTATTTTTAAAACACTTCAACCAGGAGCAGATATTTGTTTTCTTTGTGCTTACAGAATGCACATGCGCTAATGTTTAAAGTTTCATTGTAACACTGTGATGCACCACAGTGACTGCAATAATAATGTTGGGGCTAAATGGCAGCAGCACGTGTCCGTTGAAATACTTGGCTGGGTTATGACGTCATGTTGCTATAGAACATGAATATCATTACCATAGTAGACTCATTGCAGAGGGAATGGGTAAGAACATTCCAGAAACAGCCGAGCGTCCTGTGCCTACCACGAAGCAAACTGTCAGGTCTGATTTTAAGAGATAAAGAAGGTAGGCTGGGCGTGGTGACAGCACTTGGGAGGCAGAGGCAGGAGGATCTTTGTGAGGTCAAGGCTAGCATGGTCCATATAGTGAATTCCAGACAAGCCAGGGCTGCATAGAGATGCTCTGTCTCAGGGGGAGACTGCTAGGGGTGGGGTGGGAGGAATCAGATTTGCCACGCTGAGAAGGCAAACTAGTGTCATGACCAGAACTCAGGCATTCTAACTCCAGAGCTGTGTGCGACCACTAGCCACACCTAGCAGAAACCTTTTTTTTAAGACCTCTGTGCCCAGTTTTTTTGTTTGTTTGTTTGTTTGTTTCTGTTTTGTTTTGTTTTGATTGGCTCTGTTATTTTCCTTGTGGAGCTCCTGTCCCCTCCAGGTCTTCCCATCTCCCCCTTCTTTCATAAGATTCCCTGCACTCTGCCCAGAGTTTGGCTATGAGACTCAGCATCTGCTTCAATACCCTGCTGGGTAGAGTCTTTCAGAGGCCCTCTGTGGTGGCTCCTGTCCCGTTCCCTGTTTTCTCCCTCTTCTGATGTCCATCCCGTTTGCCTTTCTGAGTAAGGAATGATCATCTTACTCAGGGTCCTCCTTCTTGCTTAACTTCTTTAGGTGTACAGATTTTAGTACGTTTTTAAACTGGGCCCAGGGGTCTTTTTTGAGACTGATACTCCACCAAGGACCATGCATGGAGATAACCTAGAGACCCTGCTCAGATGTAGCCTATTGCAGCTCAGTGTCCAAGTGGGTTCCAAGAAAGGGCAACAGGGACTGTCTCTGACATGAACTCAGTGGCCGGCTCTTTGATCACCTCCCCCTGAGGAGGGTGCTGCCTTACCAGGCCAGGGCTTATGATAAAATTAATGTTGTAAGATACTTTTATGCCACAGGAGAGGAGAGGGGTCTTTAGCTGCTGGTCTACAAATGTTCTGCTCTTACTACTAAGACAGGGCCTGGGGGAAGCTTTTTAAATCAGCATCTTTCTGATTGGTTAGTTTTCCATTTCAGTCTTCCCAAGAGCTCTGAACAGAGGCACAAGTGTCCTGATCCAGGAGACAGCAACACCTAATAAATTAGCAGAATTTAATTTATCTGCCTGTGTCTTGTCCCTGTAGCAAAGCGCACCCGACACAGCCCCTAATGATCTCAGCTGGTGTGAGGAGGAAATCTGAGCCCTAACCTCCCATCTCCCGAAGCCGCTGTACCCTTGATGGAGAATCTGCAAGACTCCAAGTCGTTCAAAAGCAAACAAAGAAACAAACAAACAAACAAACAAACACTTATGAGCAACTATAATAGTTAAAACAAAATACAAACGTTCCAGGGTTAAAACAGCAAATAGGCCTAGGGAGTTGGGATAATCAAGGACAGCAGAGGTGCCCACAGCTAACCTCTTGATTTCTGGCTCCGCGCTGCCCCCTGGTGGTTGGCCGTCAACAGCTCTGGTTCCTTCCTCGCTTCCTTCCATTTCTCCTGCAGAAGACAGCAAATGATAAACTGATCTGCAAAATGAGCTGGCAGTTAGGTCTTGATCACGTTGTAGTCTGTTTTCCACTCTAGTGCTTCTAAATATTGTGAACAGGCCTCGCCTTATGAGAATTCTAAAGAGAACACCGTGATTAAATTGCACATATTTGGTTATCTACAAGATGAAAACAAAAAGTATGTCTCTCTGTTTGTAGGAGTACTGTAGAATCTTTAGATTCTGCCTTAAAAGTCTGTCTTTTATTAGCTCCCATGCTTGTGAGAAACCACAAAGACAGATAACAAAACTGTCGTGTCAAACTGTCGATTCTTTTCAGCAGTGGTTCCTAGCCTCTCCAACACTGCCGTCCCTCAACAGTTCCTTGCGTTGTGGTGACCCCCAAATCATAGGATTATTCCATTGCTACTTCAGAACTGTAATTCTGTACCATCATTGGCTATGCAGATGGTCTTAGGTAACCCCTGGGAAAGGGTCGTTTGGGTCCCAAAGGGGTCAC
This sequence comes from Psammomys obesus, assembly GCF_907164565.1. Lineage (NCBI taxonomy): Eukaryota > Metazoa > Chordata > Mammalia > Rodentia > Muridae > Psammomys > Psammomys obesus. Next base: position 5,207,507 of record NW_026596085.1, read on the forward strand.
AACCAACAGGTTGAGAACCATCCCTTAAGGGCATTTCAAAGACCACCACTATACACGAATCCATGCTTGTCATTTTTTTCTCATAACAGTGCAAGGCTCGTGTGATGTCAAACAGGTTTGCTATCCTTGATCTGAAGTTTCAGAGATGAATGTCCAAAATTTTATATACACAGACACATATCATGCACCTATCCATACACATCCATAGACAACTGCCCCTTGATTACTAGGTTCTACTAGCGTGTATAGGCATAAAAGGGGAGAAAGGCATTTGACTAACAACTTCCACACAGTGGCCATCTTTATCGGTGTGTGATGTGTGCAGAGCTACAGACATTGCCGGAAATGGTGGAGATTGCCAAGCCCTGGGTGTGGCCTGCACGTTCCACATAAACGCGTGGACCTCTGATAATGTTTAATTTATAAATTAAGCACAGCAACCAACTAATTAAACAGCTGATAACAAAACAGGCCAACATAGGAATGTAGTATAACAGTTGTGTGAATCACGTAGCAACTTTTTGTTAAGATTTTCCACATTAGATTCATCTTTACTGTAGAGCAGGGGTAACTGAAACCATGGAAGGTCCATCCATCCCAGTTCAGGCTGAAGGTCAAAGTAACCTTAGAAGCCATCTTTCTAGATTCACAAGCCAAGGATGCAAAGAGAGCAATCTATTTTTTTTAAGTTTATGAAAAGAGACAGAGTGTTCTGGTCCCTCATGGCTGTGTGAAACCCAAGCTTGAGTTAATTTTCATCAGACCCTGGCTATTGCAGTTCTGGGAAGGCCAGCTCTGGGTTTCAGGCTACACAGTCTCTGGATCAACCGTTCCCACAACAGGTGGAGCAGGTGGTGACATTCTCCCCGATTCACGCCAGTCTGGGCTCTGCCTCGTTTGGCAAGCGCTTCGGTGAATGTGTTCTTCTCCCGGAGCCCCGAGGGCTTTAGTGCTGGCTTCCTTTCCAATGGAGAGGCTGGTGAATTTTTATGTATTTGTGCTGTCTTCAGGCTGGAGAAGAAAAAAATGGAATGAGCCTCTGTGGGACTGATTTGGGATCCATTGAGATATGTGTAGGATCCTGTGGCTTTCTTTCTTTCTTTCTTTCTTTCTTTCTTTCTTTCTTTCTTTCTTTCTTTCTTTCTTTCTTTCTTTC
>NW_026596085.1:5208672-5224612 GCF_907164565.1 Psammomys obesus
TTCTTTCTTTCTTTCTTTCTTTCTTTCTTTCTTTCTTTCTTTCTTTCCCTCTCTCTCTCTCTCTCTCTCTCTCTCTCTCTCTCTCTCCCTTCCTTCCACTGAAACATGATCCCTCTACTTTGGGAGTAGAGATATCTATGAAGTGGGATGTGAGGCTCTCTGTTAGACGTGCTTTCTCATGTCAAGGTGAGCTCGCTCTGTAAGTGCCACCCCCTCTTCCCCGCTGTGGAGCACCAGACCCGTTATCCCTTGTATGTGTTAGTCCCTACTGGGTATGCGAGTACCGTCTGCTCTTGTGTTCTGGGCCTCTCGGTTCCCGTTAGTCACCTCCCTCCTAGCATCATACTCCTCATCCATCCTCTCAGCTGTGCTCGTCTGTTCCTTGGACATTCATAACATTTCTCACAGTCCCGAAACACGTCTTTCCCCTGCCTCTGTAGGTTTTAATCTCTTAAAACAAGTCTTTCAGAGACACTCCATGTTCCCATTACTATGGAACCCACTTAGACACTGAGATGCCATGGGCTACATCTGTGCAGGGATTCCAGGCCATCTCCATAGATGGTCCTTGGTTGGAGTACCAGTCTCAGAAAAGACCCCTGTGCCCAGACTTTTTGGATCTGTTGTTCTCCTTGTGGAGCTCCTGTCCTCTCCAGGTCTTACTATTTCCCACTTCTTTCATGACAAGAACTGATTGGCCTGCTCTTTGATCACCTCCCCCTGAGAGGGGAGCAGCTTTACTGGGCCACAGAGGAAGACAATGCAGCCACTCCTGATGAGACCTGATAGACTAGGTTCAGATGGAAGGGGAGGAGGACTTCCCATATCAGTAGACTTGGGGAGGAGCACGGTTGGGGAAGAGAGAAGGAGGGTGGGATTGGGAGGGGAGGGAAGAGAGCTACGGGGGGATACAGAGTAAATAAACTATAATTAATAAAAGTAAATTTTAAAAACAAAAACAAAAAAACCCAAGTCTTTCCATCTTACCCTCTCACCTCCACCTTCCATTTTTCAACTGAAGTCAATTAAAAGTATTCTGTTCTTCCGCCCCCATCCTTGCTTCGCTTCCTTCTTTCTCACACTCCATGACCTGGTGTCTGTCTTCATAGTCAGCTGAAATCCTCTGTGATGGTGTCCCCATGGACCTGGGAGGTGAGTTTGCAGAAGAGTCTGAGAGTAGACAGAGCGGACCATCTATGTGGCTCAGCTTTTGATTCACCTCTGGCTTTCCGTGTAGTCTTAGTGATACGTTTTCTCAGTGCTACTGGCTTCCTCATTGGCAACAAGAGTTATTGTGAGGACCAAATAAGTTAAGAATTCATTTTGAAGTCTGGATTTCACCGTCGTGTAATAATTACTATTAACATGTTGTGGTACCCATAACTAATGGAGAACAATGAGTCAGGCTAATTAGCAAACATTTATCATCTCATTGCGGTGAAGTTTTGGCTATCCCCTCTTCTTACCATTTGAGACGTGCAGCACATTACTGACCACAATCACCTTGTCTTGTGGGAATCATTGTTCTTATCTGCTGTCGACAATGGCTATTGTTTTAGTCTACTTGTGCTTCTATAACAAAATGCCCTAGGCTGGATAACTTAAGAGGAACAACTGTGTGCTTTCCAATATGATTTTCTCCTGGTTTTCTCTCATATTTTTGACTGTTCCTTCTGAATCTGGTTTCTCCTGGTGTGTGGGCATTCTACATGCTGGCGTTATTTAACATTATAGGCTCGTCAGTGAATAAATGCTAAGCCTCCCCAAATAACGATTTAAACAAGAAGAAGAGTTTTCTTCTCAAAGTCTAGATGTGGACAGGCGTGTGCTCTTATGACAGTGGTGCTTCACAGAGCATCTTAGTTCCTTAAGCTCCTTCTAGTGTGCTCTCTGCTCCTTTGAGCCTCCATCTTTTTAAGGTCATTTGTGGCTCAAGTACAGCCCACATGTCAGGATTTCCACAGGAAGGGAGGAAGGGTGCTGGCAGAAAGGGCAGAAATGGGCTGCTAGCTGGTTTTCATCAGTCAAGACGTAGTCCTGTAGTCAAGTAGTCCTGTGGTCACCCCTGGCTTCCCTGGGGAGTGGCATGCGGCTTGGCTGAGCGAAAAGGTGAGGATGGCGCTGTGCAAGCAGGTCAACCCTCAGGCTGCCGGGCCATGCCAAGACTCAGCCAGGCATTCACTTCACCACCCGTAGAATTTACTCAGCGATCTCCAAAACTGTGTGCCAGACCCTTACTGTCTCCCGTTTTGGTCTAGTGATTGTCTACTGTGTGTATGTTTTCATGCCCGTGCACACATATCTACGTACATTCTATATGCATGTTTGTGCTTTCTTCATAGGTTTGTATAAGGAATTCTCCACAAAAGTAGTCTGGTAGAATACATAGCAATTTGATCTGGCTCTCTTAGGGCTGGAGCAACAATTTCATGGCCGTAGCTCATGTCTTCGCATCAGAATGCGCCTCGGTCTATGTGCGTGTGTTCTCGTGGTCTGTCTGTTGTTTTCAGTGTCTCAGACAGGACATATGTACTGGATTTTCAACATTATTTCTACTATCATATAATTTGTTTTATTTGTTTTCTTTTCTTTTCAAGGCAGGTGTTTTTTTTAATTTTTATTATTATTATTATTTTCCTGTGCAGTCTTGGCTGTCCTGGAACTTGCTCTCAGAGACCAGGCCGGCCTCAACTCAAAGATCTGCCTGCCTCTGTTTCCCAAATGCTGGGCTGAAAAAAGTGTGCTACCACCGCCTGCCTGTAATTAATTTTTTAAAAGGAAGATATCTTAAATTGATAAAGTGTCAGTGGATACTTACACGTTTGTAGAAATTTGATGTAAAAACCATGAGCTGGAGAAATCCTCTTTAGACTCTAAGTTCTCACTGGGTGGGCCCCTGCAGTATGATGGTTTTCTGGTTCTCATCACTGAACTGTATTCCACATCAGGGCCTCCTTGCAAGAAGTGCCATCTAAAACCCTACATGGTTTTATGCTAAGTGGGAGCCAGACCTGATGGCACCAGGCTGGTCTGGGCCCTTCTCTCTGTACTACGCTGTCATCTTCCTACACAACAGAGCTTTCACTACACAGTGAACCCAGGTTCTGGCAACATTTCTTCAGAGTCCTCTGCATGCACCCCAACACACACTTTCTTTAGTCTCAGGTTAACAAGAAAACAAAAAGTAAGAGCAGCCTAAGGATATGTTTGCATTGCCTCATCAGAAGTCAGCAGACTAGAAGTTGAGTCCAGTGTGCACAATCCTCTGAAAAATCTAGTTTTTTCCCAGATGAGCATTTCCTCTGAGCTCATTGTTGGAGGCAACCCGCTAGGATTTTTATTTTCATTTTTAGGCGTTTTGCATCATCTGTGTGCAGTTCCCAATGATGCCAGAAGAGGGCACTGCCTCCACTCAGCCTGGAGTTACAGACTGTTGTGAGCCGCCACGTGGGTACTAGGAGTTGAACTTTAGTACTCTGAAAGAGCAGCCTGTGTTCTTAACCACCGACCCATCTCTCTAGTCTCCTTCAGGTATTTTTAATCCAATGACAGTTTTTCTATTATTTCTCTTACTTTTAAAGACTACGGTATGATTAAATCATTTATTTTATAAGCCTATAGCTGAGTGGAGGGAGACGCATCGGACCTTTGTCATTCCCTACAAGAGCATAATGTCAAGTACTTAGCACATGTTTCTTAAGAGAGTCTAGCCACGGGATGCAAAGATGCTTTAGACTCAGTCTGGTTTACCACCAACTGTTCCCAGGTGTAGCAACACAGTATTTTGGGTCCATCCATATGGGTCACCATGAAAGGAAATATGAAGAAATCTGAGTTTCCTAGCCTTGCTGCTGATGGAGGAGGAGGCCTCAGATACCACCCAATGCACTGTTCCGGAACTGTGAGGCGCCTTCTCTCTGCTGCTCCCCACAGCTGCTCTGCCGGTTACAGAATCAGTTGCTTACACAGCAGAGGGCAATCCAGCACAGCTCCAGCCTTTGAGCTGTGTGTTAACCCTCAGCGGATGCCTTGGGAGTCTCAAGAGGAGCCTGTTTTACAGCGCAGAGTCTCAGTTCTGATCACTCTCAACCACTGGGGCTGCTGGCTCTGAAGCCTGCCTTCCCGAATTACAAATCCTATGAGACGGAAAGTCAATATAATTTTTAGTCTTTTAGCTGGGATCTCCCGTTCCTTCCGTCTCTAACTCCAGACCCTGCTGTTGCTTCTATGTCACCCTTCCCTTAGGGAGGTTTCAATTTCAGAATTCCCTTAATGTGAAAAAAATAAATAAATTCTGGCATGCCATAATTTCCTTTAATAGTTTTGTTTACATTTGGGGACCACAATTCAATTTGTCAAATGCTATTGCGAGAGACATAATGAGAAAAAGATGGATCATTGGCTGTCACTTCAGAATAGTGGCACATTTAGCTGCATCACAACGACAAGAATATGAGAAGACTGGGTTTCTTGAGAGACAAGAAAATTGTCTACAGAACAACCCAGCATTGAAGGGCTCTTAACTGTGATGGCTTCATTGGCATCGTTTGATATAAGGGAGAGAGCGTGTAAACACTGTTTCACTTTGCCACAACCAAGGAAACATGAACGAATCGAGCTGTTTCGGTATTTATCGTGTCAGGATGGTGTAGATGTAAATGAGACTGGCATTGCCCCTCCCCCATATGGTGGAGTTCACCACTTAATGCAAGAGGCATTCAGTGTGTATTTCCCCAAGCCAACAAATTGCAATTCTTAAGAATGCTATGAAGAACATAGACATGATAAGATGGATGGTTGGGATCCAACACTGAAATGATCAATTCATGCATGCATTTTTTTTATTGAACATATGTAATATGTTTTATACATCATGGTATGGGATACTTAAATAATTATTAATAGTAACAATTGCAACCATTTAAGTGCTAAGTACAGACAGTGCACAATGAAGTTTTGGGCATATTCTAATATGTTCTTACACTTTTTTTTTTTTTTTTTTTTTTGAGAGGATTTCACTATGGAGCCCTGGTTGGCTCAGCATGTAGATCAGCCCGCCTGCAAGCTTGCAGCAAACTTCCTGCCTCTGCCTGGTGAATGCTGAGATTGCCGGCAGGTGTGGCCACACCCCGCTAATCTCACCTAATTTACAACAAAATGAAGTGCCTGGGGTTTATGATTTTGCCCAGTGCCTTTGTTTTTAGTGATTATACTCTAGTATTTTGGTCCCTAGTTTTAGGCGCTCAGCAACCGGGTGTGGAGAGGGGAGCAGGCTTTATACACTCTTAGAAAATGCCCAGGAATACATCATTAAAAATTAAATCTGAGGGTTACAAAGTAGCAACTACTTTAAACTCATGAGCCTTGGGAAATTCAAGCCGGGGAGGTCTGAGAGAAGCATTACTTGGTTTCTTCATCTAAAATAGAGCTAACTATCGTTTTTGTTAGGCAGCCTCTGGGCTTTGCCAATGTGACTATAACGTTGCCCTTTTGATATAAATAGTATATTTGGGGCTTAAATGCTGGGAAGCCTTTTTAGAGTCTCTGGACCACTTCCTTCTTGTTGTCTGGTGGCCTGCCTGTTCTTCAGTTGTGATCAATTGTTGAGCAATTGTGCAGAGAATGGAGGGGCTAGAGTGCAGGATCTCCTTGCAGTCAATTGTGGAGACAGCAGCCTTTTTCTCTTCCTTTTTTTTTTATTTTATTTTTTAATCAAGGCCTGTAACATTTCCCCTTACCCTTGCAGTTTCTGAGAGAATTCCTTGATCATCCATAGGACCACCCTGCTGCCGAGATGAACTCTGAAGGCCTTGCGCATCACCAGGCTCCCCATGTCCATCACCATCACGGATCATGGGTTGTCCTCATATAAAGCTTGAACACCTTAACTGATGATTCATACTCTGTTTTAGGAGACATGGGCGAATAAGGCATTTAAGATTTCAGTTCTTTGAAAGTGACGTTATCATACGTACTAATTTTTAATTTTGTTGAGGCAAAAAAGACTTAGGGTGTGTCCGTATTGAGGTTGGTAGTCCCAGTAGTGTGTGGTGGCACCTGCTAATAGTTCCAGCACTTGGCAGGCAGAGGCAGGGTGATCTGCATGTGTCTGAGGTCAGCCTGTGTATATAGTAAGTTCTGGGCCAGCCAGGGGCCCTAGCATAAACAGAAGCCAATGGTCACTTAGCTACTTGAGTGAACTATGGAAGGTCCACACCACTGTGCAGCTGGAGTAATACTTATTACAGCCTTAATATATTTTCCAGTATAAATGGCACATATCCTCAACTGGTGTTGGGTTATCAGCGATACCTAAAATATTGTAAACGTGTATGTGAATTGATCAGTGATAGGCTTTAAAATCTGTGAAACTCCCAGCTTAATAGTCTGTCCTGGCTATTTCAGTAATCTTTGAATTCTGTAATTTTACGGCTCAGTAGTTAAGAGCACCGGCTGCTGCAGACTTCCAAATGGCCGAAGAAACCAGTAGTCTTACCCAGCTACAGTGCTATGAGTCACGGCAACGCTGAGCAGAGCGTGATAACCACGTGGGAGCAATAGTTGCATGAATGCCTTGGTGGTAACCAACAGCTCTCTACTTGGGCTTAAGGCCTGTTCAGCAAGAGGGAGAGCCAACTAACGAGGTCCAGTGAGGTCAAGGATCTTAGAGGAGAACCTACAACCTCCCAACCAGCACAATCCTTAAACAGAATTTCTAAGTATTTATAAACTTACACCGCAGAAAAGCACAGTTCTCACGCCTCACTGAAGAAGCTCCTCTCTGCAACAGGTGTAGACCATTACGGAAAATAACAACCGATTAAAATGCAGAGAACAAGTGATTGTGGGGTGTCTGTCTACAGCCAGTCTATCTAGAACACAATTCCTACACCCCAGGCTCGGGGATTACTGTGGAAGGGGTGGTGGAAAAATTGTAAGATCCAGATAAACAAGAAGTTTGCTGTCAGAAGCCACACCCTTGACACCACACCAACGTGGCTGCCCAATCAAGCCCCAAATAAGTCTAATAGCAATAGGCTTGCTAACATGGAAGGAGGAATGCTCAGGAGGCCTCAAGTCCAGACGAAGAACTGCAGGCAACTGAGAGAGGGAGAAATAGTCTTCCCCAGGGGAAGACTACACCAACTGTTTATCTAGTTCTAGAAGTCAGCCCTGAGAAAACTGATATACAGGTTAACATTAAATGGATGGGGCAGGTTACACACACACACACACACACACACACACACACACACACACACACACACACGAACATTGGCTGCACTTCCAGAGGACCCACATTTAATTCCCAGCATCCACATGGAAGCTCACAACCCACTGTAACTCCAGTTCCAGAAGGTCTGATGCCCTCTCCTGGCCTCTACAGTCATCAGACACAAAAACCGTGCACAAACATACATGTAGGCATAATAGCTACTTATATTAAAAAATAAAGAGAATTTTATGGATTACACTTATAGTACTATGGACAGTATGCATTTCATTCTATTGTAGGGTATTAAAATGAGTGGACATTTTTTTCCCTCTGAAATGCCAAAGTTTACATGATTTTAGAAGGTAAAATAGAAACTCAAAGAAAGAGTATGCTCTGAATGAAGCATCCCTTTGAGGCAACATGCCAGGTTCCTCTGGGAACTCTCACTTAGGCAGAGTAATTAGGTTGAAAATTTTGAGAAACACTGTGAGTCTATGTATCGCTCAGTGTGTTTGCAATGAGTGTGTAACATGTCCTATTTCCGGAGCTTTCCTCATGCCTGTGTTTGGGGATGGGTAAAGATAAGTGTTTTTCAAAGTAAGATTGATTTTTTTGTTTGAAGAGAAGCATTTTTGGGGAATCTTTTGGTTTGCAAAGTTGAGTAAGCCTTAGAGACTAGTCTGTGTAAAGTGTAAGTAGCTGTTATTCCGTGTGCGTTGGCGGTGAAATGGGTGCGGGTTTCTCCTCATAGCGTAGGCATTGGTACTCTGCGCTGCGTAGGTTGTCAGCCTTTGTATGCTTCCATAGAACATTGTGGCTTAGGAAGAGGTTGGGTGAAAGCCAGAGTCTCATGTGAACTGATTCCAGGACCCACGTGGGAGATACGGAGGAGACTGCACACAGAAGATCTCCCTCCTCACCCCCCAGACAAGGGCATTGGGTGATGGAATGAGAAGCGAGAGACTTGAAATCCCCAAAGTCTCTTCTTTTCTCCAGTGGAATTCTGTGCTCTCCCGTCTTCGACTGTCCTGCAGGGGCTGCAGTTCTGTGCTGGGGTAAGGCATACCTGCAGACTCCCAACCAAAGGCCAGAAGGAACTGGGGAACTCTGAGAGCAGTCTGGCATGAGGAAATGACCAAGAGCAGAAGGGTGAGCTCTGTTCTCAGTCCTGGCTGTTCTCAGAATTCCAGTGGCTCTGGATTCCTGACGCACAAGCATCCCCACTCGCCACTTTGGATTTATGGGATTACGTCTTCACAGAAAAGAAAAGAATGTTGGAATATAGGTTATGGGTCCACAAATGCTGTTATAAATGAGGACAAGGATGTGCTTATTTTCTGATCGAGTGCAAGGAATAAAGAAAGACATAGGAGAGTAGCCATTGTATTTTCTCTAGGGAGAAGGCAGGACTTGAAAGAGAGGGGTGTGTGTGTGTGTGTGTGTGTGTGTGTGTGTGTGTGTGTGTGTGTATAGAATCTCTTATATTCTATATGGAAGCATGGGGAGGTAAAAGAAGATAAAAATTATCTTAACCAAGTCTGTAGGTCTCAACTTCCTGTCCTTTGTGAGAGTATATCTTTCCTTCCGCTGTAAGGCGGGTGGATGTCTCATGGAAATATGGGGATTTCATCTCATATTGAAGAAAAAGCAGACTCTTTTTTTTTTTTTTTTTTTGAAATCGAACCTGCTCCTTTTACAAGGTCTTTAACCCTAAACAACTAATATTTCAGAATGGCATGCTCTGGGCTGGTGCAGTCCAAATGCCTTCAGCTCATATTCATCCCACTTGGAATGACATGCTTACTGTATCATCTGTTGCCTTCAGTCCATGAGGGTATAAAACATGTCTGTCTTGCTTAGAGCTTTACACTGCAGCATGGAGTATTGACATGCTAGACATGATTAGTAAAATAAGTGAAGAGCGCCAACCTTCAGAACTCGCTGGGGCTGGTTACCTCTATAACCTGGAGGTCTTAAAGTGCCTCCGCAGATATTTTAGGCATGGCTGATGACATAAAACTATGTGTCAAGGCTGGAAAGCTGTAAAACTTGCACAGAGTTATGACTGATACTTGAAAAGTGACTTGACTAGTTAGGCGAACAAACTTCAGCCTTTCTAAGCCAAATATTGATTCGAAACACTTAAAAAGAATTTGAAGTCGGCAGGAGCAGGATTGATGAAAAGGAAAACCACCACGGCCCTCGTGGCTTGTCAGAAGCTGTGGAGAATCTTCATCAATTCTTGTTGGAGAAGCAGCTTTAAAAGCACAGCTACATCTTTGAGACAGCCTGGGCTTGCGGGATGCTCGGGATCGATTTCTTTTGTGAGCATATATGCTGCTGTGAGATCACAAAACTAAGTGGGGAGGCTAGCGCTTATGTTAACATGTTCAAGACTCCGAGTTCAGTGCCCAGTAACATACAAACACACACACACTCCCCCACACACACCTCTTTTGCAAACTAGTTTTTAACCTATAAATCAATGCTGGCTCTGAAGAGAAGTGTGAATGAATAAAATCTCTTCAAGTCTCAATGGTACATTTCTTGCGGACAACTCTGAATCACACTCACCTTTGTGTCCTCTGAACTGCGGGATCCTGCCAATAACCAATTATCCAGAATTTTATTTATTTATTTATTTTTTTCTGGAGAAGAAATACAGTCTCCTGATTGAAAAAAAAAATACAAGTCACTTAATTTGTTTAACTTACTTGCCAAAGATATGGTAAGTGATTAATTGACATAAAGTTTCTATTTTGATAGGTTATTTCGGTATTGTCAGTACAGCTGGAGAAAGCAGTCAACCAAAGTTAAAAAAAATAATTAAACTGTATTATAATACAGATTTATGACTTACCTAGGTTCATAAGAGAGAGCGTCAATAGTTAATGCAACAACAACAAAAACATAAAGAAAACCACGGAAGAGATACTGGAGAAGAACCTTTTCACTAAGACAGCATTTGAGCAAACTCCTAGCAGTTTAGCGTTGCCCTCGGCTCTGAGAATCCGATTGGCTCACTTTGACAGGGAACACAATGGGCTGCTTTTCTGTCATCATTTGGTAGGAGGAAACATCACCTCACTGTTCATCAGGAGAGGTGAACTTCCCAGCCTGAGATCTGAAGAAATTTATCCTGTCAGTCTTTATGTCGGAGACAGTAAGAGAAACCCAGAGAAGAAGTTATTGTCGGTTTTAGAAATAAAGACAAATACACGCAAGGCCATCTCTCTTTCCAGCAGTGGGTAAGGGATGAGGGCCTGCCAACCGTTTGCTGCAGGAACCGCTAGCTCCGTTGGGGCAAGATGAACATCATGCTTCTATGGAATGACACGGCCTACGACTAGGAGATTAGGAACTGAGCATTTTTGTATCTCCCTAGGATCTGTAAATCTCAAAGCTCTAGGGAGCTCAAGCTGCGTGAGAAGGTGGGAGGTGAGCTTGAGGGGCCTGTAGGGTGAAAGGGAAGGCCAGGTTTTGGGGGAACTTTTCACCACACTCTTGTCTCGGCTTCAGCCTAAGAAGCCCTTCTCTTCCAGGCTCTGTATTTTGGGGTGATTGCAAGCTATTCTTTTGAGGGAGAGTTCTGGTTAGTGCAGAGACTCTCAGCCTTCCTAACACTGTGACCTTTTAGTACAGTTCCTCATGTTGTGGTGACCCCCAACCACGCAAACATCATTTTTGCTGCCACTTCGTAACTGTAATTTTGCTACTGTTATGAAATGTAATGTAAATATCTATGCAGAATATCTGGTCCTGTGAAAGGATCCCTTGACCCCCAAAGCGATCGAGACCCGCAGGTCGAGAACCACCGGGCTAGAGACACGCAGCTCGTGAGTTTTTATGTTTACTCATGAAGGTTCCTGCTTTACTAACTTCCGCTTCACTGTGACCAAAGTACCCAACAAAATAAAGAAGGGACGGACTTATTTAAGCTCATGTTTCAGAGAAGTCAGTCCACCACAGCCAAGCTCCCCCGTTTCTGGTTGGTTGATGAGGCAGAGCAACGTGAAAATAGCTGGAGCACGTGGCAGAGGCTACTTATCTAACGATAGACACACAGTGGAGAGACGGAGGCAAGATGGGGTCCAGGGTCAAGAGATGCAGGCATCCTACTTCTTCCAGTGAGATCACACCTCAACGGTTTTAGGATTTTTCTCAAATAGTGTGTTACCAACTGGGGATTGAGCATTCAGAACATGAGCTCCAGGGAACGTTTCATCATCAAACACGACACCTTCACTGACCATCCTAACTGAACGCGCATCCTTTAGCCCGGACCCAGCATTATCTGCTCTCCCTGATGTGTTTTTCTCAACAGAACTCATAACATCTAACTAGCCATACACTATATGTAATTTACTGTACTTTCATGTGTGTGTTGGACAGGGTGATATCAGGGGACACCATCCTTGAAGGGGGTTATTTGAGAACGCAATAAAAAAGTTGTTAATAAAGGTGTAGGCGGGAGGTGTCAGCACTGCTGGCTGATGCCGCAGCTTGGGGTCAGCCACTGTGGTGAATGGGGAGCTAGTGCCTGACCCTAGTGGCTTCTAGAGTGGAGATACCCCCTCATGGTATATATGGGGCTCAGGATGCCAATTCCGTTCCCGAGAATGTGAGATATACATGACACAAAGATTAGCTCAATAGTTGAATTATGCTGATATACAGACAAGTTCTGCCCATAGATTCTTTGAAATATGGTTAATCAGAATCTGGCTCACAGCCACCTGCAACTCCAGCTCCAAAAGGCAAGAAGCCTCTGACGTCAAACGTGCACCCACACACTCCTTTTTGTTTTTAAAAGAAGCCCATGCTGACACCTTCCCGAATGCCTCTCTTTCATCCCCTGTGCTTAAATCCATGTTAAAATGCCTTACTAGGAAACAAATTGATTATGCATTATATATATGTGTATATATATATATATATATATATATATATATATATATATATATATAGTTACACTTCTGATTTTATGCACATAAATCAGGGAGACAAAGGAGCCAACTTTGAAAGCATCTCCTGTGGTACCTGAGAACGAGCTACCCAAGGAGAAAGGGTCATATTTATGTCTCCATGGACAGACGTTTCAGGGGTGCTCTCATCCCCTCAGCTCTCACAGGCCACGTCCGGCAGGAACCTGGAGGAAAATGCGCGTTGCTCTGCTCAGGTAGATGGCTCTGCAGGGAGCACAGGGGTGGACAAGGCTGGGAGCTGACGGACGGGCGATCAGACAGTGCATGTGGAAGCTGCATTACCCTCTTTACTTGATGTTTTTCCTCCTGCCCAGTGTAACTTCGACGTAGATATGGGGTTCTGATTGCTCTGTCCTCCCTCGTGTCCCTTGAGGATTTCTTAAGTAGTGGAATATCGGTGACTTTAGCATGATTTTAAAACTTTAACTCTAATGTGCTGAAATTAATTATGTACGATGTGTAACACCCCACCACAGGAGATACAAGTCATTGTCTTTGGCTCCCTTGTTTATAGGAATAATAGGTGTGTAACATTCAAAATATTTGCAATAAAATACACAGACAAACGGTGCGTACAGCCCCAGATAATATATTTAAAGCGATCATATCAGCTCTTTCTGAAATGATTTTCTGCTAGATTTTGATTAACCATGTTTAAAGAGTCTATGCACAGACATTGTCTATGTATCAGCATAATGCAAATCTCCAACTCTTCTTCACGTCACAATGTCTCATGTTACCAGGAGCAGAATTAGCATCTTACGCCCCATATATTTTGTTTTTGCTTTGAGGTTTTACTATATGTATGTAGGTGTTTTTGCCTGCTTGTGTGCCTGTGCATCAAGTATATGCAGTATGCACAGAGGCCAAACTGAACTAAACCAAAACAAGAGTGATCTCATTTGGTCTCTGCCAGGCTGTAAAGGAAGTGACTTGGTATGGCGTCCTTCACTGATGGATGTAAGGCTCCAACAAAGGAGCTGCCCCCAGAGCTGGGCAGGGTTTGGCATCTGCACCAGCTCAGTGGCAGAGTTGGGTTCCTCCTCAACCCAGGACCTGGGCTCCAGCTGAGGTCTGCTTCTTTAGATGTTGGGGACACGTAACTAGGCAACGACAGAGACCAGGAGCAACACCTTGCTTTACCTCGGGAAGTCTCTAGAAAACAACGCCGTCTGCCAGTGTCAGCGGACCTGAACACAGCATGGCGGGTACTGCTGGGGAAATGGAGGCTCTGTTGCCCCGCCCTGGTCAGAGTCCTGAGATGTGTGGTCCAGAAATGGCTCTCTCTATCTCTATTATTGTCACATGCTTTCCTTTCATAAGTGGTTTGAAGCTCGGATGAAGGCTTCCCTTTCCATTCGCTGCTCTCTGGAGAGGCCATACAACCTGCCCTGTGGATAAAATAGGGAAGGTGCTCTGAGAAAGAACTTCTGTTTTGCCTTGCTTCATGTGTCCTGACTACAGGGGATTGGCCCTGCTAGTCTGGATCTTGCAGTGAACACAACACGCTAGTCCGCAATGCAGGTCACAGTTTGATATGACTGGATACACACAATTTAATAAGCACTTTTTGTAAGGCTCTGCCGTTTGCTGGTCGCTTGTTACTGCAACGTGACTTCACTTACCCCGACTGACGCGAAGAAATTATTGTGTACCTTAACATTCGTCCAGTGAATAGCTGAAGAGGGCTCTTAGGGAGAGCAAGTGCTCAGAAAGCAGAGCTGGCTGGCCCTGTAGGGTTATAACACAGGGAAGGTTTGATGATGAGAAGGAGGTGCCTTCAGAGTCCTGGGGCGTTAGCAAGGCGCACTCATTGCCTGCCTAGAAACAGGAACCAGATTATGCTGATTGTTTCAGAGGCTGTGCCAGGTTCAGGCTGGCCATTTGAGTTTCTGGGGGTGGGGGTGGGGAGGTGGTGAATGAGGGTTACAGCGCTCTGTGCCCCAGATATGAAAATGATTGACGTGTCTGGACAGTAACTGCTGCCTCGGTGCTGCGCCTGGAACTGCCTCTCTGGGGTGTGCGCTGGGCGCCGCGGGAGGCAGAAGCTCCATCAGCACCTGTCAAGCGCGGGACACACGGGCTAGCATTAATGGGCGGGCTCAGTCCGCTCTGGGGTTGATGCTCCTCTCACTCTCCCATTCTCTAGGCCCTCCACCCAGGGGACACATAAATCATAGCCAGTGAGCTAATAAAATAATAGAGTTTGTCTGAGTTTTGACAGCAGAAAATAATAGAGGCCCTCAAGTTCAGAGGGAGAGAAATAGGAGGCTTTTAAAATTTGCTTCCTCACCAGAATAGAGGAAGTCTAGAGATGGACGAAAAGTTGCATCCATCAGTTGTCAGTTTTTCCAGAAGTCTGTGCAAATCTATGACGCTAGAGATGCTCCGGAAAAGAGCGGGGTGAGGCAAGATTGTCTGTATGCTGACATTGTACTGTGCTCAATGATCCCTTTCTGGCATGAAATTAATTACTGGAGACTGAGCATTTTTTTCCCCTTTCTTTTTGTGCGGTACCATGTGTAAGGATCGGGCTGTACAACAAGGCGGGTCTGAGTTTGAATCTCAGCTCGCCGACATTGCCAGGGTACCTTGCTTTCTCTGAGTACATTTCCTCACTCATTCTGTGGGGGATTATACCGAACAACGCATTGAAGTACTTGGCTCAGAGCCCGACCCAGCTCGGTCCCTGTTCATTTCCTTCTTTAATCTCCTGGGAATGTGTGAAGATGAGAGGGGATTTGGGCTGCCTGCAGCTTATGCCTGCTTCATGGACTGGGAAGTGCATGTGATAATCACAATGAAAAGAGAGAACACTGGGTAAAGTCTGCTCTGTTCAGGTCACCTGCTCGCTCTGCTCAGACCAGTGCCCTGTTCCAAATATCTCCCCTTAAATTTCCACGTGACCAGCGGCTGCATGTGGGGCATTTCGATGACATCTTTTCTCACTAGGAGCCGTTGCCCCACCCTACTTAACAGCTGCTGTATGCAATAAGCAGCTGAGCCCCTGTTCTAGGCCAGACGCCGGGGTGGTTCAGGGCTCACCTTGCTCTCTGTCCTCTTTCCTCTCCATTCAACAAAGTAGATGGCTATTTTTGTTCTTGTGCTCTCAATTCTGCCCTTTTTAGGCACCCATTGCTTCATCAGTGATTTCTCTCCCTATTTGTTGTCATTTCGTTTCTTCCAGATTCTCCTCTGCTGGGACAGAGAAGAACAAATAACCTAAAATATGAACTGGAGCATGTACCCTCACACCGAGGTGCAACTCCCTCCTCAGGGCTTCAGCTACATCCCAGCAGGCAGGCAGGACATGGGAAAATAGTCCAAGCTAATTACCAGGATAATTACAGCATATTTAAAGGAGCCTGTGCAAACTGTACCCTCTCCCAGCTTCCCATGCAGAGCAGCTAGTGGTGAGAGGGCTTGTTATTAGCAGATTAACGCTGTGACAAATTCTTCCTAAAGAGAAAGAAGACTGAAGAGCTGGTCTGTGGACTGAGGGGCTTGAGAGAAAGTCAGAGTTCTCTGGATTAGAGTGAGGAAGAAAAAGCAAACAGAGTTGAGTATATTCTCCTAGCACAGAATCCTCCACTGAGCAGAGGAAGTGGAGAGCTGGAGCATTTAGGTGTGACTTGGAAAAACAGATCAAGTATATTTACCTTCCTTCCTTCCTTCCTTCTTTCCTTCCTTCTTTCCTTCCTTCCTTCCTTCCTTCCTTCCTTCCTTCCTTCCTTCCTTC
>NW_026596085.1:5224622-5231047 GCF_907164565.1 Psammomys obesus
TTCCTTCCTTCCTTCCTTCCTTCCTTCCTTCCTTCCTTCCTTCCTTCCTTCCAAGTGAGGGAGAGTATTGTCACTACTGCCTGAATGTCTGGGCTTTAGACAACATGTGTTGACAAGAAAAATGTACTGTTCACCATTGGGGAAGTTCCTAGATTTCCATCCTCCAGAATTGTTTATACCATAGATAGCCAGACTGAGACACTGATCAGGCAAAGGGGAAAGGCCAAATGTTCCTCCCTTGTGTTTTTTTTCTTGGTCATAATAAAAACGCTGCTGTTACTTTTCATTTTCTTATGAAAAAGAGTAACTTTCTAAGTCGTAAAGAGACAGGTTAGTGACAAGATGCTATTCTACATTTTATGACTTTTCCAGTGGAGACACAAATTAATATCTGTCCTAGATGGACCAAAGTAATGATTCAATCAAGATCAAATTTGGTGAGCCAATGTGTTTGTTTAGGTTATTTACACTAGTATGAATGAGGAACTATTTAGAAGACATGTGTGACTCACAGACATCTGCATCATCCAAAAGTTCATTTTAGCGTGGGTGACAGTTAATGAAATTGAATCCATAGAGCCTTCTGGACAACTCACAGACAGCTGGATAGATCAGAGAGTCTCCTCATTTCAGCAATTGTTACTGCTTACAAAGCTTTGGAGAGGGGCTTCATACCCTTGTAAGTTTCAGAAACTTCCGGGGACTTGTCAGTTGTTTAGTTCCTGAGTCTTGCTTGATTTGCTTGCATCCTGACTATTCAGGAGCCTGGCTCTAGATGGAATGTTTCAATCAAGAGGAAACTACCACATGCATATATACATACAGGGCACCAAGAATCTGGCCAGTAATCCGTTTCTAAACCCATCAAATACAGGTTATCCTTTATTCAAGTTAATTTGACTTTTCTAGATCTTTGTCTTTCCATAGAATCAGCCTTTCAGTTACAACATTTCTATGTAATAGAACCTCCTCCCCTACCAACTGGCTTTATTTAACTTGTACACAAATAGCAAATGCAAAAATAGCCAAATTTGGACTTTAACAGGCAAATGTTGTGAAAACCTGAATAATGTGCAAATAATGAGAAATATGCAAAAATTTCCCAGGAAGAACACATGAAGAAGCCACAATTTTAGTCCAGAAACAGAAGGGCTTGTTACCAGCCATTTAATATGAAAGTGAAAAAAGGATCTTGTTCCTTCTGATAGAATTATTTAATTGAAGGAAAAAAACCAAATAATATGAAAGAAAGTTAACCGAAAACTTCAAGGTATTAACTTAGCATTATTTGTGATGAACTAACCTACATCTTTTCACCCTTTAAACGTAGTAATCGGAATGTGATGGGATTCCATTTGTGCTACCATAACAAGATGTCTTCTACGGGATGTTTATAAACAACAGAAATGTATTGCTCATATTCTGGGGCTTGGAAAGCTAAGATCAAGGAACCTGCAGTGTCTGTCTACCTGCTTCTCGTGGATGACATCCTCATGAAGTTATCAGGTGTCCTCACAGGGGGAGGACTGAAGATCTCCTGGCCACATCTTTACTTGTTCACCCATCTCATCACCTGCTGAACACCGCCTCCTCCTAATACAATCACAATAGCTGTTAAGCTTCAACGCATGAACTGGGGAGGAAGCACTGTCAAACCATCGCAAAATCATGACTAACATTTCAAATCGGGGAACTCCGTGAACAAAATGGCTGTCTTGTTGTCTTTTCTCTGGCATTTTAGACTATGGGTGGGTAGTATGTTCACTAGATTGCTGGGGACCACGTGCTATCAATGAGCAAGAAATGACACAGGTCAAGGTGGAGTTTCCGGTTAAGAAATGCTGTGCTGGCAGAATAAAGATGTACAACTTGCAACTATGAAGCTAACAGTATTGGATAGAAAAGAAAACTTAAGCATTTACTCATGAACTATTCTTGAGACTCTCCCCTTTAATTGTCCATTTAATACTCTCTTGTGCCGTTGAATGAGCAAAACAAGTTCAACGGTAGAGTAAAAGGACTCTCCCATAACACCATAGCAGTGCTTCATTACTGAGGTTTTTATTAACACTGTGAGTCGGATCAGCAGGCCCAGAGAAAAAGAACAATGGTGAATAGTGAAAAGCCCTCCCCCTCCTCTTTGTGGCAATGTTACACTATGTAGCTCTACCTGGCCTGGAACTCAGAGATCCACCTGCCTCTGCCTCCCGAGTGCTAGGATTGAAGACATGTGCCCACCAGTCTTGTTTGTCAGTTCTTGAGGGAACTTTTTGTACTATTGTCATTCCTTTCAGGAAAGGTTTCCCCTGCCTGTAGCTGGAAACGGCTTACCAAGGCTTCCTCTAGCAGTTTCAAAGTTTCCAGTTTTAGATTAAGGTCTTTGAACCACTTTGAATTGGCAATTTGTCCAAACAGAGAGATATGACTCCACTTTCATCTTTCTACACATGGAAACACAGTTTCCCTAGCATCAGTTGTAAGGGAGGTCATTTTTCTACAGTTACGTTTTTTCATAGCGTTATCAAAACTAGATGAGCATAGTTGTCCACTTTTATTTCTGCATCTTCTATCCTATTCCATTGATCTACATGTCTGCTGTTTGTGTTACTATGGCTCTGTAGTATAATTTGAGATAAGGTATTGTGATATCTCTAGCATCTGCCTTCTTCTAAGGATTGCTTTGTCTCTTCGGGGCTTTTGGGTTTCTGTATGAATTGTAGGGTTTGTTTTCTGCTTCTGTGGAGACTGTTATTGACATTTTGATGGAGAGTGCATTGGCTCTGTAGACTGTTGAAAATGCTGTATCTAGTTTCACAATACTAATTTTTTTAATCCACAGGAGGCCTTTCCATCTTCTAGTGCCTTCAAGTTTGCCCCTCCTGTTTCTTTCTTGGAAGCTTGTTATTGGAATATGAAAGTTACTAATTCTGTCATATGCAACTATCTTTGTTATGTGTCAGCCCCGAAGTCCTCTAGAAATTATATAGCTGGGTCATATGCTGGATCTATTTTGAGTTATTAGAGAAACCTCATACCAGCTTCCATAGTGGCTGGGCTAGGTAACATTCCCACCAGCAGAGTGCAGAGATCTTCTCTTACCTCCATGCTCATTAACATTTGTCATTTATTTTTTTGGCAGCTGTATTCTGACCAGCGGAGGGGTATGGAATCTCAGGGCAGTTTTCGGTTCTTTGCATTCTAGATAGTAATCCTCTGGCAGATGGATAGCTAGCAGCTGGCAGAGGTTTTCTTCCATGCCATAGGCTGTCTCTTCACTCAATGAACTGCTTCTTTTGCTGCAGGACGTTTTTCAGTTTCATAAAGTCCCACTTGAGAATTATTAGCACTATTTCCTCAGCAACTGGAGTCCTCCCCAGAAGGTCCTTATTATACCTGGATCTCCCAGCGTTTTCTCTACTTTTCCTTTTTACAGTTTCAGAATTTGGGGTCTTACCTTAAGATCCTTGGTCCACATAGGTCTGACATTTCGAAAGGATGAGGCACAGGGATCTAGCTTCATTATTCAACATGTGGATATCCATTCTCCCTGGACCATTTGTGGATAATGTCCTTTTCCACAATGTGTATATATGGCATCTTTGTAAAAATTCATTTAGCTGCAGTTGCCTAGGTTTATATCTGGGTTCTCTGTTCTATTCTGTTTCATTGGTTTATTGTCTGTTTTTCTGCCAACACCATGTTTTTGTTACTGTGGTTCTGTAGTGTAGCTGAAACCAAGTGTGGAATTACCTTCATTTTTTTTTGTTTTGTTTTGTTTTATTATCTATCTATCTATCTATGGTCACAATTGCTTAGACTATCTAGGATTTTCTGTGGTTCCATATGAAAATTTAAAACATTAATATTTTTTTTTGTGAAGAATGGCATTGGGATTTGATGAAATTGCAATAAACCTGAAGATAGCTTTGTTAGGTAGGCCACTTTCAAAACATTAATTCTTCAGATCCATGAGCACAGGAAAACTTTCCATCTTCTAGAATCCTCTAAAAACCTTTCAGTTCCCTTGTCTAAGTTTATTTCATGTTGTTTGTTTGTTAGTTTGTTTGTTTTGAGACAGGGTTTCTCTGCATATCTCTGGCTGTCCTGGAACTCTTTGTAGACCAAACTCACAGAGCTCCAACCTGCCTCTGCCTCCTGAGTTCAGGGATTAAATGTGTGCTCCACCATGCCTGGCTTATTTCAAGGCATTTTTTTTTTTTTGAGGCTATCGTGGATGGTATTGCTTGTGTTATTTCCTTCTCAGTGTGTTTGTAATATGAAGGCTTCTGATTTGTGTGTGTGTCTCAAACAAGTGGGAGCAAGGGCCCTGAATGTCAGGGTGTCAAATGGAAAGACCAAGGATGAGAACTAAAAAAGATAAGAAATGAAGAAGACAAAGGCGATAGCTGGGCGGCTCTTGCATCAGCAGATGATTTACGCCAAGCAGCTTCATGAAGAAGCACAGAATCATCCATACTATTTGCTGGGGGAAAACAGTGAAGGTCAACAGAGGGCTAAGTCAGACAATGTTGGCAAAGAGAACACAGGGCACCTCCGACACAGCTGCCTAAGGGCTGCGAACCACAGCCCAGGGTCATGGCTAAGATATCCACGCACACAGTACAACTCTGTAATGGTATTAAGTAGAATTAACTAGTTCTAGATTTGTGAACAGAGATAGCTCTTGAAAACAGGAGTGAAAAGGGTAATGTTGTGTGTTTGTGTGTGCACACATGCATGCTATTGAGAAAATGTTACAAATAGATCGAGTTGGAGCTGGTCACATAGACTCCATATGGATCAGTCATGTTTTGTTTCTTTATAAATATCTGACAAGATGTTAACATGTATTAACTCTGCAGACTTATTTTTATACTACTTTAGAATATTTTTACCTTAGTTTCTTAAAGAAAAAAAAAAGCACAAAAGAACAGCTATCAGGGTAATCAAGACTAGACATTCTCTCAAGAAAGAGATAAGCCCTTAGTCATTGGCAACTTTCTGTGGCTTATCCACACTGCCTAAGCTGGGTGTGGCAGTGCCCAACCTTACGGCCACTTGGAAGACAGAGAAAGCAGCTATTGAGTACGAGGCCAGCCTGGCCTACTTAGTAGGTTCCAGGCCATCCAGGGATATGACCTTGTCACAAACAAATAATTCCCCTTACAATGCCCCGTCTCCTGCTTAATACAACACTCAGTGTGTAGAGTGAGGTACCTACCTTCCCAGCCTCATTTTTTTGGGAAGTTCTTTTTTGGAGAGATCTCCCTCGATAGTTTTTGATTATATAACCTGGTAAAGTGTTCTCCGATGCCCATCATTTCCAGATGGCTTTCATGTCTCATGCAGTGGGCTCTCTGTTCTACCTTTTGGGTATTTGTCCTTTTGGGTATTTGTTTCCATCCACGCCGGACTTTATGAGCTTTGCTTATAAAGGCAGTAGGTGAGAGTATCCATATTGCAAATTATCCATGCTACCTGTTCTTCTGGAATGTCTGTGCAATTCTTTGCACATTTGCGTTGTCATAGAGAAATTGATTATTGGGAAATTGAAATGATTTGTCCTCAATCCCACAAGCTGAAAGCGAAAGAACTCGAGTTTTCAAACTTTTGGTCAGCCCATATCAAGTCAAACCTCTTCCTCCTCGCTCTCCTTACTCCTGCCCGCCTCTTCTGTGACGTTTCTCCCAGTGCTCTTGGTGTGTTACCCCTGTCCTTTAGCCCACAGATAGGGCAAGAGAAGAGCCCTATCAGACACAAGGACGGCTTCCCTCACATGTTTGGACGCTTCCGTACAAGACTTGCTCTGTAGGTGTGCTTATCTTCGCAGTGTAGTCCTGGTAACCTGGACTTGCTGTGGTCCTTAGGGCTGCCCCGAGAAGGAGTTTATCACATTAGACCCTGTTCAAATTAGTACATACCACTGGGAGAACATACTCTTCTTTTGTCTTTGGGTAAATAGTGCCCCCCAGGTGTGTGCGAGCATTGTGTGTGGTATCCTAGGACTAACATCTGCTTCAATCCCAATCACCCCCACCCCCACCCCCACTCTCAGCTTCATCCATGGCCCTTAGGCTCCATTTTGCCCTTTCTGGAATTCCCTTTTGAACTCTGAGGAGCAGGTATTAGGAGTTTCCAAACATACAAAACCAGAATGTTGCAGTGATTCTTTATGTAGGTCAACATCTGTACTGTGTAGGTCAACATCTGTACTGTCAATCGTCAAAATTACAGCATAATACACCTCCCTTGTCTTTCTTTAAGTACCTTAAGGCATAGCCACACTTTGTAAAATTTTATGCCTATACACTTCAGAACAAATTAAAGGCTAAACAATTAAATGTGATCAACATTCTTCCAAAAGTACTTTGGAACTGGCCATAGTGACACACATCTGTAATACCAGCACTCATGAGGGTGAGGCC
>NW_026596085.1:5231057-5235567 GCF_907164565.1 Psammomys obesus
CCATAGTGACACACATCTGTAATACCAGCACTCATGAGGGTGAGGCCGGAGCGTGGAGAATTCAAGGCCACTCTAGGCTACATAGCAAGGTTCTGCCTCCCAAAACCAGGAGATTTATTTGCTACATTTGTGACTTGCCAAATTATTTCATACATATCTACACATTCTTCTCTATCTTTACACACACACACACACACACACACGTATTGAAGCAGGAGCTATGTAGCACACAGGCTGACTTCTAACTCTCCATCCTCCTGAGTCAGCCTAGGGAGTTCTGGTTTTACTGGTAGACATGGGTCCAACTTTCTAAGTCAACTATGTAATTGCAAATTAAATGACTCAGCAGTATATTCCTTCCAATGTCCGGAGTAGTCAACGTGATTTGGAAAACTAGACCAAAGTGTTGATGGAGAGAGGGGCTGTCCTTGTAGAAACTGGGCTGAGGGGGAAGGGCCACCCCTTTCCGTGCTGTGGTGACAGCCGAGGCTCTTCGGAGCTGTGCAGAAGGACGCGGTAGGCCACAGTGGAGCCGTTCTTAAAGAGCAGCTCCCATTCACCTGCTAGAGAAGCCTTTCCTGACTATGCGTTCCAGTCACCTTCCTCTTCATGCTCGGTTCAGCAAGAACTGCTTCACACTCAGGGACGCATCTTTCCTTCACAGGTCGACTGCAGGACACCCAAGTATGGACTGTGTTCCTTCTTCCACAATAAAATGTAAGGTACCCGGTAATGCTATATCAGGTTATCTAATCGATGTTTATTAAGTAACAAATGAGTGCAGTTTTCATCCGGACAGAAGTCGTTGATGCCTGTTTCCCAGCTCAGAATCTAGTCCCAAGACTATGAAAATAAAGAACGACCAAATAGGGGCATTTTCGTCTATGGCTGTAGATAAAGGGAGGCTTGTGTTAGCTCTCAGCCACCTCCTCATTGTTCAACCTGTCCTGCAAGTCCTCAGGAACCTGCCCAGTGTTGTCTGCTTGAGCTACCTACAAATACTTTTTTCTTTTCTCTCTTCCCCCTCCCCCGCCCCTGTGCAAATGACTAGGGCGATTGTCAGTTGCTGGCGCGTCCTGTGCTCTGACGCTACCCCGAGGGAGAGGTTGAGCCCTGTGGCAGCACCAGGGTGCCACCAAGTGGACAGTTTCTGAACAAGTCGGTGCGTCATGTGAGCTGGTGAGTCAGTTTGGAATGCGGCTTTGGCCGGCCCCTTCAGGGCGTCGCTGACTTCCCCAGCTTCGTGCTTAGAGGGCAGTACCTGTGACAGACTCCTACTGCGCTGGGAGCGCATCTTCAAGCTCATTTTCCTTAGCTCCCAAGTTGTGCTTGCTTCTTAACAAAACCTTCGACGTTGTATAACCTCACCGACATTAGTGTTTTGTTCTATTAAATTTTGAGATAAAACAAGTTCCTTATTATTTCTAGACTGACTTTTAAAAGATTCAACAGTCCTTGGGGGTTTAAATGGACCACATATTGGGACACAAAATAATTCTCCACAAATTGAATAAAATTGAATTAACTTCATGCATTCTTTAAAAAGGGTCTTAAATTGTGTGTGTGTGTGTGTGTGTGTGTGTGTGTGTGGTTGGGAGGTATGTGAAAATGTGTTCAAGTGCCTGCAGAGGCCAAAGAGGCTGGCTCCCCTCCATCTGGGGTTACAGGCAGGTGTCAGGCACCTGATAAGGGCACCAGGAACTGGACTTGAGTCCTCTGAAAGGTCAGTGTGAAGTTTTAACTACTGAGCTGTTTCTTCAGCCTACTGCTCCATGTATTTGTCCTGAACACCAGGGAATCAAGCTTAAAATAAAAACAAAGATTGGATCTGTCTTAGGGGAATAAAGACAAACTGTGTTCTGTAGGTAAAGGGAAATGAAGCTTGCTGAGGTAATATACCTGTTTGCTGTGTGCAAATTGATGTTTGAACAGTTCCTGTAGTTAATCCTTTATTTCTCAGATAATCAACCCCACAAATGCCATTGGGAGAACTTGAAAGCCCTCTAGGAAATGAATCTGATCTCTGACCTTGAGTCATAAGTGAACATGAACTTGAACTGGATCTGGGTGTCACAAATACCCCAAGCCTCGCTGGCTTTGCCAATGCGCTCAGAAACATCTGAAGAAGAACATCTATTGAAAAAACATCTCTGGTACACTTTCCAGTCCTCCCTCACCTGAGCCACAGACGCGTCGCCTGAAGTTACAGATGTCTGAACTGGTGGAGGCTCTGTACAGCACATAGAAAATACAGTATTTGCTTCCTTTGCTTACGTATTTCCTCGACCCGCTACGTTTAATTAGGGCTTGCTGCACAAGCATGAGTGTGAAGCTACTTGCTGGGACACAGATAACTTACCGGTGGTCCTGTCACTAAAATAACAACTCCCCACCTGCCAACAGCCATTAACTGGGTGGAGCCTTCTTAGCCCCTACCCTATTGTGCCAGTATCCAGGGCCCTGCAGAAGAAACACCAAAACAGCTTTAGAACTCATGCAACTTGCTTGTTGGGGGTTGTCTTGCTTCATCTAGTGAGTAAGTATGATTACCATCCTCCTTTCCCCCCTTTTTCTTGCCGGCCACAAGTAGTTCTGGTCCAGAAAAAAAGTCTGCTGGGTGATCAGTCACCGACCCTGCAGACCGCCTCAGTCTACCCTCAGGCTCGGTCATGTGCAGCTTGTAGGCAAGTGACCGGAGCTGCTGTGAGTTCATGGGCACAGTGGTGGTGCCAGCCTGGTCATCCCAGAAGATGGCATTTCACAGCGCTCTGTCCTCTCCTCTGGCTCTGGCTCTCACTTTTTTTTTTTTTTCTGCTTCATCCTCTATGATGTTGCTTGAGCCCGTTTACTTACTTGAAAATATAATTTCTCCAAACACCTGTCTCAGCTCGGTGTAGCCACGTCAGTGTGCACTTTTAGACTTTGTGAAAGGGTTAGACGATCGCATGCTGCAAAACTGGCTCACAGCAGCTCTTCACTTTATGGATATCCAAGGTCTATCTCAGCTGACAACTCCTGTGGTGTACAGAAAACACTGGGCATTCTCTCCCAGTTTCCATATTTGTGGGATGAAGTAGTTAGTGTGCCCTCTTCAGAATTTTGTGTGTTCCTAAATTTCCTTTAATGAGCATGTCTTATACTGTTAATAAAGCCAGACAGGATCTCTTAGACTCTCTCTTTGTCTCCTCTTCCTCCTCCCCTTCCTCCTCTTTCTCTTCTTGGGCTAGGATCAGACCCTTGCTCTAGCACAGTATGGACAATTGCATTACCACTGAGCCGCATCTCCCTCACGTGTGATGCTTTTTCATGACCAGGTATTAACAACTTACTATCCTTACAACGTGAGCCTTCCTAGCAAAGCTGGTATTGCTTGGGCTGCTATGGAGAGCAATATGGAGGCTCCTCAAACAACCAGAACTTGAACTACCATCTGAGCCTCGTCTTCTAAGTCAGCAGACCACAGTGATAGGCATGCATCTATGTTTCCTGTAGCACAGTTCATAGTAGCCCAGCTGTGGAATCAGTGGAGTTACTCCCAACAGATGAAGGGACAATGAGGACGTGATACATATACATGATGGAATTTTGTTTGCCATAAAGAAGAATGAAATTACGTCATTTTCAAAACAATGGCTGCAGCTCGAGATCATTATTACATTGAGCAAAATATACCAGACTCAGAAAGTCAAGTATTTTATATTTTCCTCTCATTTCTGTGTCTCATGCTTTAGTAGACATGTAAAACCACACACACACACACACACACACACACACACACAGTCATATAGCATAAAAACAGAAGAGATATTGGGGCTAAGAAGGAGACATAAAGGGAGAATTCAGGGTGCTGGTGATGATGAATATGGTTAAACCAAATGAACTACTTAACAGAAATGGTCTTTATGAAACCCTTCACTTTGCACAATGAATATGTACCACCAAGAAAACTGTTATTTTTTATTGATGTGTGTGTGTGTGTGTGTGTTGTGGCATGACCTTGTGCATACTCACGTGTGTGCCTGTGGACATGAGAGGAGGGTTCTTGGATGTCTTCTTTCTCTCTCCACCTTAGTTTTAAAGGGAGAGTCTTACTTGAAACCTGAAACCCACTGTTTTGTCAGGTCGTTGGGCCAGCCATGTACCAGGGTTCACTTGTCTCCTCCCTCCCATCTTTGGGGTTGCAGGCATGCGTGGCCATGCTGGATTTCTCTCATGTAGGTGCTGGGAATTTAAGCTTAGATTTTCTTGTCTTCACAGCAAGTGCATTTATCCACTGGGAATATCCCCAACACCAAAAAACTGTTATTCTTGAGACCTCAGAGAATTTTGATGAATACCCTATCTGTAATTTCTCTTTCAAACTTGCTAAGTGAATATTGCAACAAATATATTTCTATGCTTTTGTCACATTTTAAACATTATCAGAACTGTGTGACCTAAATATGCCACTTCCAAGCACCCGCATATATATATATATATATATATATATATATATATATATATATATATA
>NW_026596085.1:5235577-5315635 GCF_907164565.1 Psammomys obesus
TATATATATATATATATTTTTTTTTTTACCCGTATTATTTTTTACTAAAGGACAGACAAAATGGACCTCAGAGCCCTGCACCCTGGGTCTGCTGCTAAGGGGACCCACAACCCTCCACTGGGTCTGGAGGTATAATTAATGTAAAGGGGAAATAAGATGCATAGCAGAAAAAAAAAAAGTGGCAGCCTTAGATTTCAGCCTGAATTTCTCACCCTCTGTGCACTTGATCATGGAGAGACATAACCTAACCTATCTGAGCCTGTTCCTTAGTGTAAAATGACAGTGGCAAATCCCACCTAACACATTTGGTTATCCTAAGGCTTAGATGAAAAATAAAAAAGTTCAGGGAGGCCTGTTGAAAACCCTGCAAATCAACAATGTTAGGAATCGGGCATGTGGTAGACGGAAACAGGTACAGAAGGTGTGTGTGTGTGTGTGTATAGTATGAACAAATCTAGGTGCAAACCAGAAGCAGTAACTGATGGCATCCTCTCCTGGGACGTAAGATCCATTCAGCTCAGATAACAGGAAGGAGGAGGAAACTGTATCACATTATAATCATCAATCAGAAAAGAGAGAGAGAGAGAGAGAGAGAGAGAGAGAGAGAGAAGAAAGGGCACGAATGAGGGAGAGAGGGATTAACATTTCATCATCACCAAGGCAAGTCTTTACACTCAGGAATAGAAACAATTGATGAAAATAATGTTATCATTAAAAAGTGAGATAATTAAAGAATGAAGAGTGAAATGTTAAAAAAAAAAATAAGATTATAGTCTTTAAAAAAAAATGGTGTATTCCTGGCATGGTGGCACATGTCTTGAACTGCCTTACTCTGGAGGTAGTGAGGCAGGAGGATCACTATGAGTTCAAGGACAGTCTGGTCTACAGAGTGAGCTTTGGGACAGACAGGACTACAGAGAAAGACCTTATTTAAAAAAAAAAAAAGGTAGCATAAATGACAAAGAAAGACCATGGAGGTATTGTTTCAGGGCAGAGAGGTGGATGAATCAATGTAATTCCTCATCTAGATTCAATCCCATAACAAAGGAAAAAAATGCTGCAGAAAAATGACTGGAAATTGTCCAAATCTGAATTTGGACAGCAAGTTAGATCAGAGTGGCAGTGCTGTGTTTATGGTAGCTAAACACTGGACTATGATTATGTCAGCAAACATTCCTGGTACGGTGAGAGCCACCCTGAACATGTAGGGATGAGAGGCCATGGTTTATGGTGCTTATCTTTCAGTTGCTCAGCGTGGTATGGGGGGGGGGGGTGAATGAGAGAGAAGGGAAAAGGAAAGTGGGAAAATCATATACATGGATAAGGCTAAGCCAAAGGTTCACACTGGAATATTCATGCTCGTGGTTTTGAAGTTATTTTTAGAGAAAGTTTGTAAAAATTTAAAGTGCTTTTAAAATGAATAAATATTTGAACGAGGTGCTCACTAAACATTCTAAAATTTAAAGTTATTCCAAATATCATTTCACATCTGCATGGCTCTTAGCTGCTTACAGAGTATTTTACATCCTTAACTTTATTTAATCCCCACTAAGAGAGCACCATTTAATAGACAATGGAAATGAGAACCAAGATTTTTTTTTTTTGAAAGTTTGGGCTGAATCGTCTTTGTATCTCACTGACAGGCCAATGAATGGACAGAGGGAGGCAAAAACAATGAGCTGACTTGTCTCAAATCACAAATGTAGAGTTACAAGGTGTTTTGAGGCAACAAAACTGATCCATCTCAGATTAGGATTAAGCATTATTTACTTACTCTCTGGCCAGTCACAGACAGCCACACAAGTTTCTCTTCTTTTAACTGAAATTTGGTTTTCACCCACTATATTCTGATGGCAGCCTTTTCTTCCTCCAACTCCCCTCAGATCCTCACCACTCCCCTACCCACCTAACTTCACCTCCTTATTTTCTGTCTTTAGAAAACAGGCAAACAAATGAAAACCAAACCAAACCAAACAAATCAGAATAACAGCAACAAAACCAGAATAAAAGAAACAAGAATACACACACACATAAAGACAAAACCCATAGAAACACAAAAGAGGAAACTGTAATATTCAAACAAAAAAACCAAAACCAGTAATATAAAAAAAGGATGCCCAAACAAAGCAATAGAAGACAATAAATCAACAAAAAATAACATTGAGTTCATTTTGTATTGGCCTTCGGCAGCTGGGTATAGAGCTCAGCCATAAGAGTGATTAATACACCCTGTGAGACTCCACTGGAGAAAACTAATTTTTTCTTTGCAAGCAGTTATCATCAGAGATAGCTTGTTGATTAGGGATGGGGGCTCACGTGTCTATCCCCTTCTCAATTCTGGGACTCTGTCTGACTTGAACCAGTGCAAAACCTGTGCATGCTGCCGCAGTGGATGTGAGTTCATATGAGTGCCAGTCCTGTTGTGTCTGGAAGATACCAGCTCCTTGGAGTCACCCATCACTTCTGGCTCTTACACTCTTTTTTGCTTCCTTTTCTGCATAGCTCCCTGAGCCCTGAGGAGAGGGGTTTATGAAAACATTCCTTCTTGGATGAGTGTTTAAAACTCTCTTAGTCTCTGCATGTTGTTTAGCTGTGGTTCTCTGCAAGATGAAACTTGCAGAAAGGTTGAAGCTTGGTTGAATGAGGCACTGATTTAATGGGTACAACAGATTGTCTTTAGGAATCGTTTTATTGTTGTGTTCTTCTAGTACAACAATATTGCTAGATAGACCTATCTAGTCCCAAGTTCTTGGCCACCTGAGCAGTGTCAGGCATGGGTTCTGTCTTGTGGAGAGGGCCCTAAATCCAACAAGATTGGGGTTGGCAACTCCCACTACATTTGTGCCAATATGGCACCAGGATTGGTGGGTATGGTCTCTGACTGGTGGGTGGTTCTCAGGGATTACCTGTGGCCCTCCTCAGATGTATGATCCTATGGAGTAATTAGATTCCTCAGGTGTCTAGCGGCTCTCCTCTCACCAGGGGGAAATCCCGGAGTCAACTGCCCCACCTCTAGCTTTCTTGCTTTGAGGTTAACTGCTCAGACACAGTATTTGCTGGGCGCAGCCATCTT
The DNA here is from genome assembly GCF_907164565.1 of Psammomys obesus. Taxonomy (NCBI): domain Eukaryota; kingdom Metazoa; phylum Chordata; class Mammalia; order Rodentia; family Muridae; genus Psammomys; species Psammomys obesus. The sequence goes on from NW_026596085.1 coordinate 5,238,651, forward strand.
GGGGAACCAGTGAGCTCAGAGGTTTGGTCAGTCTCCTTGGGGAGATGGGTTGAGCTTTGGAGCAGTGTCTGGGGCTGTTCCCCTGGGTCTGTTCCCCTGGATCCCAGCATCAGGAGACCCTGGTACTCAGAAGGTATTCACTGGCAGGTGAGAGTAGTGTGCAGGTGTGTGGCTGTATGCTGAGATGTTGTGCCAGCAGGAACTCGGAAACTTTTCAGGGGATTAGTTGGGTGACCTGAGGTCGGACCTGATTGTTTCCCTTACTGTGGGGTCTCCTTTCACCTGGGAACTACAAACGCTGGTGTTATGGGGCCTACTGGTTGGTCTGTCAGTCACTGTGCAGTCCCTGCTGTCCTGCTGAGCAGACAGTATGTGATCAGCGAGGGCCGCCATCTTGGAATCCTGGTGGAGTATCTTTCAATACCATGAACACTAGTCTCCAGCTTTACTTGCTGTGTTCAATGAGGTATGTAAGTAGTGTCTTCAGCAGCAGGGCTTTACTATCAGTTTGAGGAGAACACTCAGCATTTTTGACCATAGCCTGAATTGTCTAAGGGTTTCAACTGGACCCCTTTGGCCAACAAACTAAGTAGTTGTAACCTATTTGTGGCACTGAAGGTTTCACTTGGTGAAAATGTCTAGTTGGGGCACTCCTTCCCCCACTATTTGGTAACTCTGTTTGGATTTCTTATATATATATATATTTTTTTTTTTTTGGAGGCTTCTACAGTATTAGGTTTATACATGGCCCCTCAAACCCCTTAGTGTTCGTTGCGCCTCTTTATATTTCCTCCGTTAAGGGTACATCCATTTCATGGCTTTCTGCATTTAATCCTCCTACTCCAGCCTCTGCCCTTTGTCTCCACACCTATATATTCTCTCTTCCTTTTCTTGGAAAAATCTTCTCCTCCCTCCCAGTCCCTTACTAACCCCTGATATCCCCCCAGTCTAACACAGCCCTGCATGTGAGGGTCCAGAGTTAGATTTTTCTCAGTTATATTTTTATTGTTTGGTAAAAACATCACGACTAGGGCCACTTATAGAAGGAAGAGTTTACAGTTTCAGTTTCAGAGGAAGAAGAGTCCACCCTCATATGTCAGAGAGCATTGCAGCACGGAGGTTTATCCTAGCATAATACCTTACTAACCAAAACCCCTAACCTGGTGGTTATATGCATTGTAGCATGCCTATCAAAGGCTCAAAAGCTAACATCTGGATGTTCTGTGTGATTAGAGAAAACACACAATGTTTTTGTTTTGGAGCCTGAGTTACCTTACTTAGTATTATTTTTTTTCCCTAGGGTCCTCTATTTACTTGTGAATTTCACAATTTCATTTTTTAAAAGCTGAAGAATATTTCATTGTGCAAATGTACCACATTTTCTTTATCTATACTTTCATTGATGGACATCTAGGGTGTTTCCAATTCCTGACTATTATGAATAGAGCAGCAATAAACATGAACAAACAAATATCTCTGTAGTAGGATGAAGCATCATTTGGGTATATGCCTGATAATGGTATAGATAGATCTTGGGGTAGATCTATTCCCAGCTTCAGGAATAACTGCCACACTGATTTCCACAGCAGCCACACAATCTTATAGTTCAGTATGTAAGTCCATTACCCTAAAGCTTGTGGAAATAGTCTGTTAATAGATTGTATAGTGATATAAAATATATCATCATTCTGGTATTTTAATAGAGCAATAAATAAGAAGAGGCCCTAAAGTTAAGAGGGAACATGGAAGAAATTGAAGTGGGGAGTATGGGGTGAAAATTATGTAAATACAGTGCTCAGTTTTGGAATGCTCAAAAACTAATGAAATAAATGTTTAAAAATGTTAAACAAATATTGGAAAAGTGAATCTACCTTGTAGTGAACATTAATATATTCACCTTATAGGTGATATCATTTAAAATAATAATATAACATTATTTTATATAATTTTTTTTAATTGATTTGAACAAGAAGGGTATGTTTGAATTCTTGGTCCCCAGTGGGAGGAACCGTTTGGGAAGGATTAAGGAGGTGTTTCCAGAGTGGGTTTTGAGGCAGTCATCGGAAGTACTTTCTCTGCTTACTGTTTGTGGATTGTGATGTGAGCTCTCAGCTGCTGCTGCTGTTGCTGGGGTACCCCAACATCCTGCAATGCTCTCTGGCATGATGGGGTGGACACAAATAAACTCCCCCTTCTTCTATAAGTTGCCCTCATCATGATGTTATATCATAGCAATAAAAAAACTGAGAAAAGTCCAATTCACTCACATGCAGAGATGTGTTACACTGAGGAAACACAGATGTCAAAGGTATCATGATGGGAGGAAATCTGGACAAATGGTTAGGGTTAAAGTCTGAAAAGTGATCAGACCCACTGACTGTTGCTTGTCAATTAAGCTCCATGTGAGAAGTCCTACGTGACAAATAGATGTGGTGTGTAATTCTCCCAGTCTGTTTCCATCTCTCGTTAGTGTGTTATACTCTTGAATACCAGTAAAAGTGAGAGGCAAACCGATTCATAATATTTGGAAGAAAGAAAATGTTTTAAGCAATTGCCCTCACAGGTTCCCGTTTATATAATTAATAGCACGAGCACCATGCTAGTAATTCACCCTCCACGGCAGCTCCATCTGTGATATTAAAAACTCATTTAATGTGGGCAGACAAGTCTCTGCTCTTCATTTTAGAGAGGTCAGATTTATCCTTCTTCATCCATTGTACCTTTACTGAGCACTTTCCAGGTATTATGGATTAAAGATTCAAGGTCGGGTCAGGCTGAATTCCTGTTCTTTGTAGCTGAGGAGACAATTAATTAGGTGGATAGTCATGCAGACATAAAACACGATATGCTCTAAGATACAGATTTCTGTGGTAGAATTTATATAAGCATCTAACCTCTTTATTTTTTAATTTCTTTAGTCTGTATTAATTGTACGAAGAAGGTATTTCATTATGACCTTTCCATACAAGCATATGTTTTACTCTGACAACATTCACCCCACAATTGACCTTTCTTATACTCATTCCCTTTCCTATCCTCTTCCCGAGTAGTCCCCTTTTTAGTTTTGTCTCCATTTTTATGCCTGGAGTCTGCATATATGAAGCAGCATGCCTTATTTGTCTTTGAGGGGTTGACATTTCAGTTAACATGATGATGCCAGTTCTTTACAATTTCATGAAAATGGCAAAATTTTATTCTATTTTATGACTGAGTAATATCTATCTATCTATCTATCTATCTATCTATCTATCCATCTCGCTATTCCTCTATCATCTATCTATCTATCTATCTATCTATCTATCTATCTATCTATCATCATCTACCATTTATCCATCTATCTTCCATCTTTATTAATTTATTGATGGACATTTTGGCTGGTTCTATAATCTCTTACTGTGGATATTTTCACAATAAATGAGCATGCAACTTTCTCTGTAGCCTCTAACCAACCATGGAGAAGAATTCCCAACACTCTGAGCCAAAAGAAACCATTCTGCCTTACAAATCAATTATCATGGGTATTTCATTATATCTCAACAATACAGATGTTCACATAACTTCGAGAAAAATCATCAGAAATTTTGTGGGCGTACCTGGAGGAGAGTTTTGATGTTCTGTCACTCTGAACTATTTGAAAGGAGAGTGGTTGAATGGACTGAAAAAGGATGGAAGGATCTGGGAATTTAATGGTGTCTCATAATTTTCTCACGAGATACTACCGATAGATAGTACCTATGATAGATACTACCAAAACACACACAAAAAAACTTTTCTAAGATCCAAAAGGATAATTACAGACCAAGGACCATGCTTTGAATGTAAGAGTTCTGAATATACTTAACCATCTTAAGCATACTTATAACATTTGCATATTTAGGCATAATTATAGCTTTTGTAAAAACTCAATTACATGAAACTTAGTTAAAAACCATTTTATAGTTTTTAAATGTTAGTATTTTGTTTAAAATATTTATTCTGAAAGAGTTACGTGTCTGTATGTGGTTACATGCATGGGAGTATAGGTACCTGTGTTGGTCAGAAAAGGGCACTGGATCACCTAGTGTGGAGCTACACTAGCCGAGAGCTGCCCGCCAGGAGTGCTGGGAGCCAAGCTTGGGTCCTCCAGAAGAGCAGCATGTGTACTTAACACTAAGAGATCGCCCTAGTCGCTAGTATTTCAGTTTCCTCAGTCATTCTGAGCAATGCTTTTGTAACATAAAAATCTTTATTTTTGTAATAGTTGAAAAACATTTTGGCAAATGAAATAATGAAGAAGTTATGAATTTATTTATGGTCTTATATGGCAGTTTCGGGCATGGAAAAGTGGCACATCTATTGAGTTCCTTATTAAACGTGTTACTGTGTTCTTTGACTATTTTTTCTTCATATTGTATTATGAGAATGCTGTGGAATGGGAAGGTCGTTTTCATGGAGATGACTAGGAATTAAATAGAGACGAGTTGACACAAATAATTGCTAAAGCAGGCTTTGCAAAATATTTGTCCCTGAACCTATAATTTTGCCTGTTCCCTTTTTTTGCTTTTATATAGAATGTGATTCTATTGAGTTTTTACATTTTTATTTTTTTACAATTTATTCATTGTATATTTCAATTGTACCCCCTCCCTCCATCTTCCCGTCTATCCCCTTCTCCTAGTCCACTGACAGGGGGAGTTCTCCTCCACTGCCATCTGCTCCTACTTTATCAAGTCTCACCAGTACCGCCTGGATCCTCTTCCTCCGTGGCCTGGTAAGGCCACATTGCCAGGGAGAAGTGATCAAAGAGCAGCCAGCCAAGTTTATGACAGAGGCAGTCCCTCTTCCCCTTACCCGGGAACCCACATGGAGACTGAGCTGCATTGGCTACATGTGAGTGGGGTGGGGGCGGAGTCTAGGTCCCCTCCATGCACAGTCTATTGAGTTTAAATCTAAGGTTCATCTCTCCAAAGAGCTTTCGCACCTGCTTCCCTTGTTGTGTATCTTCAGTTTACTTAAGTAAGGAAAATGGGCGATTTTGGCTTGAATGGAGACAGAGGGATTTGTATCTTCCTGACGGGTGTCAGCACTGCCTTTGTCTCCATGTCCACAACAAGAAGGCTTTGAGCAGACAGTAATCACCACCAGTTGGCCAGTCAGGGAGGAGATTTCTGAGAACAGAAATGCCTTAATCAGTCACATGGACAATAACAAAGCTCTCATATATGAAGAGAAGCAAGTTCATATTAAGAAAACGAAATAAATCCACAAAACCAAACTGATTTAGGGATGGTATATTTACATTCCAAAAACCTAAAAAAATCTTGTAAATCTTTTATGTCCAGTTTATAATTTGCTAACATTTGAAGGCTAATCTAGGCATGCCACAGGACAATGTCCCAATTCCTTATACAGATTCCTTTGCACCGATAGTTAAACATTGTAAAAATATTTATTCACTTTATTTTGTTTGTATGAATATTTTGACTGCATGTTTATGTATATTGCACACTTGAAGTTCCCAAGGAGGTCAGAAAAGGATGTGGGATCCTTTGGAACCAGAGTTACAGACAGTTCTGAGCTGCCATGTGGGTGATGGAAAGGGAACCCAGGTCCTCTGCAAGAGCAGGCAGAGCCCTTACCAGTAGGCATCTCTGTAGCCCTTGCATTGATAATTTTTGCAGTTCTCACCAGCTGTTCCTGTACCTTATTTTCATTTTCTACCAGTTTTGTGTGATTAAACTAGTAGGTTAAAAGGCAGAGTGAGTGTCACTGTCTCAGTCCTGTCAAAAAACTCCCTTTCTCTTCTAATGTTCTTTCTAGAACGTCATCTGGTGGCTATTGCTTGTTTGTTTAGTTTAATGGGGCAGGTGCCTATCACAAGTTGTTTTGACATGTGGGTGCATTAAAATATTATGACATTTAATGTGGAGTCTAGATGTATACTTCTTAAACTCATGGATAATGAGCATTTCATGTCACATTCTGAAGTAACATTATAACACCACATTTCCAAATTAACCTTTTTATTTGGAGATGTTTCAAGCAAAGCTATTATACCACATATGGTAAATTTAGGATAAATGCCAATCTTTTTTAATAAGGTAGTGGATATTTGACTGGTATTTCATCCTGCATTCTGGAATAATTTGACATTACTCTTCTCAATAATGAAAGCTGTTCACTCTCGTGACAGTTCATGTCAGACCCATTGATTTCTTCTGAAAAAATGTTATAAGCATGGCTTTGATCAAAACGTCTAAAAAGTATGCACAACATGCATTTGGGGTGAATGGGAAATTCATGCTTAATCTCACCACTTTGCCTTAATAGCAACAGAATTTAATTTCAATCTGCTCAGAAAAAAAAAATGAATGAGGTTGTGGGAAAGTCCTGGGCATTTAGGTAGTGGGGAGCTGACACAACGCATTACACTGAATAGCTGTGAACACTCTGCCCAGCCAGCACTGTGCCCAAAGCTGCTACCCCAAACTCTGCCCAGGTCAGCTGGCGCTGGAGACGGGCTGATTGAGTGGGTATGTTCTGCAGCTGTCTCCTCATTTGCAGCCCCGACCGTCTGTCTGTTTTGCTAGAAGTAATTTTTTAATTAAAAATGTAATGTTTTAAAGAATTTTCTACATGAACACTGCATTGCTTCATATCTAGCCCCTTTTCTCCCTCCTTGTACCAAATTCCATGTGAGTCGTTTGTGAGGATTTCTTTCCAATAAATGAAAGAAGTTAAAAGAAGTTAAAAGAATCAGAATCACTGATTCCTGCAAATCTGAGAAGAATTATAAAAAAGATCACAGTGTTTATATATGGATGTCAGTGACCTCTAAGGATGGAGACACTTACTGCCAGCTCACCTGCTGCAGCTGGGGTCAGACTGTTAAGCAACTTTTGAAGGATGCGAAACAATGTCTTGGAATAAAAGCTAAGCCCTCAGGTGGATGCCACATGGGTCGTATCAGCTCGTGTCTGACAGCCTTGGTGATAACAGTGCTGCCAGGCAGAGTGGAGAGCTGTCAAGAGCACCTCAGCTGCTTAACTCACCATTGTCCTTCTCAAACAGGTGGTTCATGTTGTGGAATTTGCAGAACAGACATTAAAGATGGTTCCCGTCTCTTGGGCAAGGTTACAGAACCTTTGTGATCTGCGTCCTCTGTGTGACAGATGCATGAAATTTCCAGATAGGAAGTACCACTTGTGTAAATCAAGGATCAATAAACGGTTGCAGACTTGTTCCAGTGTAAAAAGAAAAACTAAGCCAAACCACCCACACAACCAATCAAAACCCCCTAAACAACAAACAAACAAACAAACAAACAAAACCTGAAACCTAAAACCCCAAAAGATAGTCCATCATGAAAGGAAGCCAGGGCAGGAACTCAGGGCAGGAACTCACTCAGGGCAGAAATCCAAAGGCAGGAGCTGATGCAGACTATGGAGGAGTCATGCTCAGGCTCAGGCTCAGCTGCCTTTCCTATACTTTGAAGGGTCACCTCCTCAGGTGAAACCACCCACAATGGGCTCTGTTCTCCCGCATCGATTAACTAAGAAAATGCCCCACGACTTGCCAATAGGCCATGTGATAGAGGCATTTTCTCAGCTGAGGTTCCTCTTCCCTTGTGACCTACCTTGTGTCAGGTGGACAAAAATCAACTAACTAGTACGTGACTTCTTTGATACACCAATTTATCGCAATTAAACCATAACCTTTTCTGCTTGTTTATCCCTAAGATCTCATATTAATATCCCAATATAAAACACATGTCAACTTTTAAAATTATGTATTAGAATCAAGACATGATTACACCATCCACTGCCTTCCCTTTCCTCTGTGCAATCTTTCCCACATCTTCTCCCTCCAATCCCTCTTGTTCCCAACAGCGTTCCCTTTAGAGTGGGTGGCCTCTTTTCTTCTATTATTGTCACACACATGCGCACACACACACAGACACACTCACACTCGCATACACATATGCACAAATATGTAAATATGACCCGCTGGCCTTACAGTTCTTTTCTCATTGTTATGCCAAGTTCCCCAAGCACCTCTTCCACTCCATACTTCTGTGTGGTTAACCCTCCACATGGGAAGGGGGGGAAGGTCAGATCGTCAAGTACTCATGTTTCTGTTCCCAGCTTACTTCACCTAAAATAATGTCCTCTGGGTTTATCCAAGTGACAAAATGTTTTTCTTTTCACAGTGAAAGGGTACTCCGTGGTGTGTGGGGGGTCGGGGGAAGAAGGGAAGGGGGAAAAGGGGGAAGAACAGAGAGGAGCAAGGTGTATATGTCACTCTTTTCAATATTCACTTACTGATGAACACTTAAAAATAGAAAATTTCTAAATGGCAAAAGACACCAGTACAAAGGAAAGAACAGATGGCAGGCTGGAAAAGAGCACCTGCAGCATGCAAATTATTCACCGCCTTTCAATGAGAATGACTTACAAAGATTATAAAAGACAAGGAAATCATTGCAAAAAAATGTACATAGAATGATGTAGAATCCTTGGAAGAGTCAAGATTGAAAAGGTGATGCCACTCTGTGGCAGTGAGGGACAGCGTGCACACACACAAGAGAAGGATGACTACTCACAGGTCATATAAACGGAAGAGATTTAAAGTTTGTCGGATCCACTTTGGCCCAAGTGAGGAGAACAAAATGGAACTCTAAAGAGCACTATATGTTATCAAATGAATTGCTAACATATTTTTGAAACTCATCTGTGGTGTTAAATTACTTATCATATGCCTTTGATCTAGAAATGCTGCTTGTTAAGACAAATCACAATAAGGCATATATAGAAACGCCACAATGAAACCCATTACTTTCTACGCTAACTTTTAAAAACAAGTAAAAATCTTAACTTTCTAAATAAAAGCACTAGTTTTTAAGGAAAAGCACGAGTAAAACCAGACACGACTTCATTATGAAACACATGTGCCTCGAGTGAGGGCAAAAGCATTGGTTGATCTTGCAGAGGACCTGAGTTCGATTCTCAGCACCCACATGGTGGCTCGCACCCAGCTCACTCTCAGTTCTATCGGAAGTGATTTACACTACGACATTTGTGAGAACCAAGCACACCTGTGGCGCACACACCACACATACGTGCAGGCAAACACTCATACACATAAAGGTTTTAAAATAGAAAACAGTTTTGACACTCAAATCTGAAAATGCCTTGAATACCTACCAGAGAACCAAATATTGAATATATACACGTGTGTATGATATGACTTACAGACATATAAACGAATATGCTCAAAGTGGCAACTGGCTAATATATGAGGGGTATGATTTATCGTCTATAAAAGGGCTGTATATGCTTAAATACAAGATTACATGCATGTTTTTTTCTTTTGGTGTGTGTGTGTAGGCCAGAAAGACATGCAAAATGTTGTAATTGTGGAAACAGGATTAGTCTGGAAAGAGAGGTAATTACTTTTTTTTTTTTTATATTGCTTGGGTTTTCATGAAAAGCCATCATTATTTACTGTAATATGTGAAATTTGCTTTTTTTTTTGAGTCCCTGTGTTGAAGTCCTAACCCCCATTGCCTCAGATTCTGCCCTTATTTAGAAATAGCTTCATTTCCATATTTAATTAGTTATGACAACCTTGTCCTGCAGTAATCGTAATACAGGGAAGTGTGAACTTACAGACAGGCTTGTGCATAAGGAAGGTGATGAGAGCTGACATGGCAAAGGTGGCCACAGAGAGAGGCCTGAAGACACCCTTCCTTCCACAGTTTCTGTCTCTGAGCGGTTGTGTGGCCTTGGGAAAGTTACAGAACCTTTCTGATCTGTGACTGTCATGTGGCTGATGTGTATGAGTCCGAGATAGGAAGTAACATACTTATAAACCTAGAACAACTTGATTCAGAATCTTATTATTGCTATCATTGTTTGTGATAGCTAATCCAGGTTGTCAGGTCGACTACACCTGCAATCAAATAAAACCCAAGCGGCTGAGCACAGTTGTGAGGGTTTTTCCTTGATTGGACTATTTGAGGTAAGAAGACCTACCGTAAACTGGGCCACATTTCTTGGTGTCATCCCACATAAAACGGACATGGAGTAAGAAGGTTTTAACTTTTGCTTGCTTGCCCTGGCTCTCACTGGCAAGTTTACCTGTCCTGCTGCTGAAGCATACTTTCTTACATTAGAACCAACTTCTTTAAGATTCCAACTTAGATGGAAGACCAGGTGAGACAGCCAACCTCCTGGATTGACCAAATACTGGATTCTTGGCCTTACCATCAGGAGACAGCCATTGTTCCACTATGGGAGTAGCTGGACCACAGCCTGTAAGCCACTCAAATACATATATATGTGAATGAATATATATAGGAATTAATACATATATGTACATGAATATATATTGAATAGAATGAATATATAATGAATATATATTAACTCATCCTATCAGTTTTGTTCCTCTAGAGAACCCTGAATAATACATTGCTGTTTCTAGCTGGTCAACAGTTCTACAGTTAACATGGGAAAATAAGTATGTGAACAGAGGCTAAAACAGTGACTTGTTGGTTAGTTCACTGGCTGCTCTGGTAGATGATCTGCTCTTCCAGAAGGATCCAGCTTTAACAACACTTGCTCTTGTACTTTCGTTCTCCTGAACTGTTAGACAATGACCTTCTGTTGTTTAACTCATCCAGCTATGGTAACCATAGCGACTGACACAATTGCCTTTGTAAGTTTGTTCATTTAAGACAGTTATTAAAAACACAATGTGCTAGAGACTGCATTATTTATTGTCTTCCAGAAACATTATATGGTGAGAGTAAGTATCTGCATTCCATGGAGAACCTGGAGTTCACAGCTCGGTGAGCCTTCCATTTGGGAATAGTGTTGGGTGTAGGAGTTGGATTTCACCTCTGACTACCTTGGGGACCTGCACGGGAGTGTTCAGTGATGAATCTTATGGCTAAATGATTGGTCTTGCCTTTGCCCCTTTCCTCTCTGTAGTGAGAACTCAGTAAGAGGTGAGTTCTTCCCTCCCTATATCTATGATGTTACTGCAAAGCACAGAATGAGATTGTACATAGTACATGATACCAAAGTGGACAGATTCAGTAGACTCTCCTTTTGTTGTAGGATACTGAGTGGGAAGTCAGTGAACAACAGTTACAGCCCTTTCCCAGCTCTTCTCAACATTTTATGTCTATTTTTATCTTACCAGTTGTCTAAAACGAGCTAAAACAAACAAACAAACAAAACCCAGAAAGACATAAGGAAGATGCGTTTTAGAAGTCATATTATGACTTAATCATTGGTAGGTGTTTTGAGTCACTGACATATTTCAGAGTTCACCAAGAATAAATCAGATGGAATATAACCAAGATCTGATATAGATGTTATACTTCCTTTTAATGTAGTCAGGAGTCAGGAAGCAGCTCTGTTTTACACACACGCACACACACACAATTTATTTGTGCTGACACTCCTCATAACAGCAGTAAACTACATAACACAACCCCAATACAAGGGATGGGGAAGTCATTCCTCTTTAGCCAGGGTAGTTAAAGAGACTCTGAAACAATACAGGCTACTGCTATTGCCCTTGTTACCTTTCAAAGGTTCAAGGTAAGTCTGAAGTTGTTTTGAAGACTCACATACTTCCAACATGGGATTTGAAAGATTTGAGCAGGATCTAACCTATTGTCTAGCTTTTTATAATAGCAGAAGGTGCTATGGAAGCTGCCTGGGGAGGGAACCAGTCAGCAAACCTGCCCCGCTCTGATGCCTGTGAACCACAATAGTGACCAGCATGGCAAGATATCTCTGAAGGTGCTAGGGTGCTACTTATATCCTGGAGATAAGCAATAGCTCTCTAGATGTACTTAACACTGGCTCCACAGGAGGAAAAATCCTGCCTGATGCAAGAAACCCAGCCAACTACTTGGGGCTAGTGAGGTCATGGATGGTAAAGGCAAACCCACAAGGGGCACTTTACTAAACCTGCATAACCCCCAACTGCGTTCTAAATACTTTCCCTGTACCTAAGGATAAGCGTAGCCCTCACCCTGCATCAATGAAGCCTCTCTCACACCAGGTGAAGACCATTATAGAAAGACACAACTGGTCACAATGTATCGAATGATTGATCCTGAAATGCCTACCCTCTAAAGATACATTTACAACAGGACTCCTCCACATAAGGCTCAGGAAACATTACAAAAGAGGAGGCAGAAAGATCCTAACATCCAGAGGACCAGGAAGTCTGCTGGGAGATTTTGTCACTTGGGAATCATAAGGAAGCTACACTCTTGATACCTCAACAATAGGGCTGCCGAAACAAGGTCTGAACCAGGACAGAACCAACAGATACACTAACTTGGAATGGGGGAAATCTCAGGGGACCCCAGCCCTAGGTGAAGAACTGCAGGCAGCTAATGGCTGCTGAGAGAGGAAGAACCAGTCTCTCCCATGGTTGAGCCCCCTAATTTGGTTATCTAACATAAAGTAATTGACCCTGAGATCACACAGCAACACTAAGAACACTTAGCAGGTTGTTTTTATATTTATGCACTCTCACACCCTGATAATAATCAAAGAAAAAGAGATCATGAATTTAGAAGGGAATGAGGGAGCTAGGGGGCAGGGCACAGGAGGGGTTGAAGGGAGAACAGGGAAGGGTGCCTACGAAGTAACTGTGTTTCAATTAAATTTAAAAGGAACAAATAAAAATACAAGGACAACAAAATAAGAGTCATCCTTAGGGAAAATATGAAACCTCATTTCCTTTGGCTTTTGATGGAAATATTTTGACTATATACTCAGTTTTTATTAGCTAGCAGACTCATTACCATATTAAAAAGTTCATTTTCCTGAAAGCTTAAAATGATTGCATGAAATTTCTTACAGGGAAACATTTAAAATGAAGAAAAAAATAAAGAAGAATGTTTGCCACCATTGGCATAGGCACAGCAGTGGCTGTTTAGATGAGAAACATTTTAGTACAGCAAAGGAATGTGCTGGTCACCATTTTAGTTCAACTGTGAACTAAGAGAGGCCTGCTGCTAGGGTAGGACAATTAATAACCCTTTCATGGAATAGGCCCCTCATTTTCTCTGTGCTGTGTATAAGGACACAATTATTTTCGGAATCAGCCACGGCACTTTATATTTGTTTTTATGATGAATCTTTGTATTTAATCTGCCACCATGCAAATATCTGAAAAGGTTGAAGTTCACGTGGGTAACACGTTAAAACTATAGACTATCAAAAAAGCAGAGCTGAACTCTGCTTTGACTACAGACTGGTTCATAATGATGTGCCAATGCGGGATCTCTGATTGGCCACGTGGGACACTGGTACAGAATGCTGACAGTAGTTTGGGGGCTGTGTATGTGAGGAAGTTGGGGTTCAAGTAGATCAAACACTTCACTTCCTCTGTTCAGGCTTGCTGCGGAATTAGGGTTATTTTAGTGAGTAAAGTCTGTTGGAATCACTTTAAGTATTATTGTTCTTTGCTTCTTTACGTTTAATGTCTTTAAGATTGTGGTGTGTGTGTGTGTGTGTGTGTGTGTGTGTGTGTGTGTGTGTGCTGAGAGCACAATATCCAGTTCTTAGCTGAAATGCACCCCAGTACCTCTTTGCTAACATTTGTATTAGTTTTGCTTCCAAAAGCATCTCAGAAGAAATGAATTCAACTTGGACGGGAGATATCAATCTAAATTCCCCTAAAAAGTGCTAATTATTGGGAAACCTTTATAGACAATTTGCCAAAGGGAAGAACCAGGCTTTGAGTTCAATTCCAACAAACCAAACAAGCCAACCAACCAAACAACCAAACAAACAACCAACCAACCAACCAAACAAACAAACAACCAACCAAACAAACAAAACCTACTTTCTTCATCATCCCTCTACTGACTTAGGTTGTATGTTCTTTCCAGAGCTGGTGTCTTTGAGGCTTCATGATTCTCCAGAATTCCTTCACATCCTCCTTTGAGTTTGTTTGTAGTTTTGGCTCACACAGTCATTGACTGGCACTGTCCTGCTCTTGGCTAACATGTGTTGAGAAAGAATAGAGGCTACTGGTTAAATGTACTGCATCTGTGTTTTAATGGGTTTCTGTAATGATGTCCAGTCACAGCAGTGATTGGAGGCAAAAATCTCAGTCTTCTGGCATGTAGGTGGAAACAATCTCTTTATGCAGGTTAGCACTTTGGCATTATTGAGTCATTTACAATGAAATAGATTCTGGTACTTTTTCTTCAGAGTCACTAGTTTAATGTTTTTGGTTTTTCATTTATTAATAAAAAATTATTAGTTTCCATCTTTAAATTCCTATGCATTTCTCTTGCTATAGCAAAAAGTAAAAGTGAAATGATTGTGCCATTCCTTCCGTCTTTGTTAGTCTGCAGACATGATGACAGCTAACCACAGCACAGAAGAGCCCAGGAGCACTTTTTGCTTTCTAAGCATCTCCATTCCGTATTCCAGACAATTATGCAGAACTTGTGAGGCTTCTTTGTCAATTTAACCTGGCCTACTTTTCTTAAAATAAGAAAGCGATGGTCTAATAATCTCAAGCAATTAGTGGGTAAGGCTACCTCCTGAAAAATCAAATCTATAATGCAAAACAAAACAGAAACACCAGCTAGAAATAGAGTTGACAGCTTATGTTAGCTTAGTAGTTTGACAATACACTGCCCACATTTCCTGGGCAAACTCCAACTTCTGCTTTTTTTTTTTTTTTTGACAATAAAGTCATGGAAAAAAGTGGAGATTGTAAATAATGCATATTTATCTATCAAGTGGGATGTATTGAGGGTGCTGTGGGAGGTATCTTTGATGTTGGGAACAGAACTAAAACTGAAGAGGATATATATTCCTTGGTCTCAAATAATTTATAGCCTGGTCCAAAGAAAATTGTTTAAAAAGACCAACAGAAAATGAAAAAAACATCTGTAAACTTGTATACAGATATTTTTACTGGTCCCCCCCTCCAGATGTCCCCAGTTTTACCTATGGGAGATAATGAAGCCATCTTTAATGTTAACTTACAAGCAATCATGAGATACAGGACTCTCTGATCCCAGGTCCCTGGCTTATGCCACAGCATCTGAAGTGAAGATTCACCGTGTAACAGAGCAGGTTTATTGTGATGGTCAAGAACCCATGGAAAAAGGACCAAGATGAAAAGCTCTGTTTCCAATAGGCTCCCAGTGTTTGTGTGCTCCTCATTTCAAAGCAAGGGGCATCTTTGCTATCCAAAGAAGTCTGAGCACTGTTAAGAACCCCTCTGCCTCGTTTTGAGAAAACATGCATTTAAACGTGTATAGTGCACAGCTGGCAGGAAGAAGACAATGCATTTTCATTATATGAATGCTAGATACTGATAGCAGCCTCATAATATATACAGACAAGAGATTTTCAATATCTAAAAGTAATTGCAGATAGTCACAGCAGCTGCAGAACATTCTCTTCTAATTTATTATTTGCTGTTGGGAAGCAAATTCGTTTATTGTGACCAAAAGATGCATTACAGGGTTATTTCATACATGGCGGACTCTCAAAGTCTTGCAATGATGACATTGATATAGTGCCACTACTCTGTTATAACCTTTGTATATTATTTAAGTGTAACAAATACTTCATTCATTGCTTGCCCTAAACTTTGCATTCGGTGACATTCTTGCTGCTGTGTTAATATCGGGTCTATTAAGCTGGACCTCATGGTCCATTACCCTTTCTTTAGATTTGACCCCATGGAGCCTGGAGGTCTTGGGCACAGTGTGAAACAGCACAGGGTCTCACTCTCACCAAGGAGCTCATTAGGACTTTATAGAAGCACAATAAATACCCACACAGTGCTAACATTTGCACTGAGGGATGCTCAGCAGACGTGCAGCCTGGTGTCAGGAGGTACGCATTGTTTCCTTTATCCAAGCCTGCACACTGATTCAGTCTGCTCTCTACAAAGAGTGCTCATTTATAATCCACCATTTTTTTTTAACCTTTGGAGGCAGGATTCATTTGCTGATCCTTTAGCTTTGTGGACTCTCCCCTAATCGTTCTGTGTCTTAATCTGTTTCTTAAGGTTTCTACTTAAATTTTAGACTGCATAATTTAAATCAACCTCCACAGTTCACGAAAGAATTCCCATGAGAGCCATGAACTCAGTGTCTGAATGGGAGGCCTTTATTCTGTCATAAGTAACACTGCAATTCTTCAATCCCATTTGCATTAATACACATGGTTCTAATAATGCAGGTAAATTCTGTGAGGTTGCCTTATGGGAACTACCCACGGGACTTGTGTAGCTTTAATTTTAAAGCCTGATGTGTGTTATCTCCCTAGAATGCCTTCTGCTATACTTGTGTTTCATAGTAAGGAGCTATGCCATTGTACATGTGAAGAGCATGCTGGTTATGTTCTATGATTAAGCCACTATCGCAACTAAGTTTCCCTGTTTTCAGAGCCTGGCAGCATCAGGAACTGCTTTTGTCCAGGGTGGTGCAGGTGGGATGACGTGGGAGTTCCCTGAAGAAGCAGATGCAGCTGCCCAGAGCCCTTCGACTTCGAAGGCCTTTTATGGGGAGGATCCTGAGACTCAAGTCTACTATTCAGATTAATCAGATTTTCTTGGGCAGAGTGATCTGGAGTTCCATACAAAGACCCCTTTCCCCTCTCTTCCTCTGCAAATGACTTAATGAAAACACTGGATTACACAAGACAAAGGAGGGTTTTTCTTTCCTGCTTGTGTCAATCAAGATTTGATAGGTTTAGTTTTTGTTTCTAGAACAAAAAACGGAAAGGACAACTTTGTTTTACAAAATTTGGATTCATCCTCTCACCTCCTGCTTCACTTTCCAAGAAAAAATTTGCTGCAAGCTTGGGAAAAAGGACTGGCAGTTCTACAAATTTCAACTACTGACCACATGATAAGACCATTGGAGACCAAATAACTCTCTGATTTCATCAGCTAGTTACTCTTCAAAAGGAAGAGTGGCTTAGAATATGGAATAGCTTTCAGTTTGGTGTATGCCAAAACAATTTTTTAAAATGCTAATCATATCAAAATCAGATGATCAAAAAATGATTAAGCTTCTTCTAGAAGGCCCTTGTTGCCAGCTACCTAGAAGGCTGTGGCAGGAGAATATCTAGCTTGATGTCTTCCTGGGCTTCAGAATGAGCTGATGGCTAACTGGGTCAAATGAACAAGCTCTGTTGATCAGGTTGGCCTGGCACAAAGAAATGAGAGAAAAGGACTAAGACTCAGTGTTACAGCCTTACTTACCAGGTGAGAGGCGCTGAAGTTAGTCCACAGGACTGAAAAAACTGGGGAGGATTGCTCTAGATATTATTAGCTTGCTGAGGCAGACCCAACTAATCATCATCCAAACACGGCAATGAATCTTGAATTCACTGAAAGGAGGATGAGCTGGGGTGAAGAAGTGGGGAGAACCAAAAAGATGGGGGAAGGGGAGGATTGGACTTTGAAGAACTTCTCCAGGACTTAATTGGTTTAGGCATTTGGGGCAGATGGCACAACACAGAGAGAGACACTCAGGTCTGAAGGTTCATGGTGTATATCTACAATAGCTCCTGTGGTTGTGCCCAAGGCACTCGGGGTAGGCTTCGGAAGTCATCTGCAGTGAGATTGCTCACACATGCAAAGCTGGGATGCCAAAAAGGGATTTGATATTTCCTTTGATGGCACTTACTGATTCTGAAGACCCCTAGAAGAAAACTCAAACACCGATATAGTCAGATCAATGCTGTACGTAGGCTGCTGGTGGGAAGGTGGGTGAGAATTTAGAGTGGAGAAATTCATACAATGAGATTGAGAAAGAGACTCTTGTAGGGATCCATGAAGATGACCCACAGGGCCCGAGAGAGGGAAGGGGCAAACAGTAAAAACCATTGCTGAAGAAAGCCTGTTTGGAGAAGGCAGTGTTTGCCTGGTCATATACGGTGCAGTGGTGAGCATCAGGTAGTGAGGAAATGCAGGAAAGGTGAGCAGAGGTGAAGGAAGGGCAGGCCGGAAGTGCAGGCCGGAAGTGTAGGCTGGAAGTGTAGGCCGGAGACTGAATTTACTGAGCACCAGGGCGGTCTTGAGTTCCCAGCCCTCAGCTCTACCACCCTTTTCTCGTAAGCTCGCCCTGCTCTATCTCCTCTGGTGTTGGGTTAGGCACTGGCTACTAACACCACAGTGTCTCTGGGCCACCTTCCATGCTGTGAGCTTCTTCGAAAGAAGTCCAAAGCCGGCTTTCAGAGCTGGCTCCTTCCAGCCGCAAAGGAAGAATTAGCTGATGCAAGTCTGAAATCCCTGAAGACCTAAAACAACAAAATCTCTCTCTAAACATGGGAAGGCAGGAGTTAGTTCATTGTACATGTGCCGTGAGGAAGGCGGTGCTGGAGAGGGGGCCCCTCCCAACATTCCTGAACTTTTGGCAGGGTTAAGAACTGGAAAATATGACTTATTTGGGAAACTTTTTCCAGGAAGCACATATTTTACAAGCATTTTAATTACACAGATGTGATGTGGGCCCTACTTATTGTTGTAACAGAAGCCTAGCCGGTAAAATCAACAGCTGCTCCTGGCTGAGAGCTTTGTGTTTAAATGCTAGATTTTGACTTCCATTCCCAAGAAAAATCTTCAGATTTTATGCTTGTGTGTGTCACTAATTCATACACTTCATCTTATGTTACACATTATTACTTGGCGGTGTATTTTACTGTGCGTTATTGAAAACCGAAGAGGACAGAGCTCTGAGAAATATTTCCCTCATTCTGCGGGGAAGGCAGAATGTTTTTGAAAGGGGTAGAATTGTACAAACTTCTCAATGGACAGAAGTTTGAAATGACCTGGGGAGATGGCTCTGTGGATATAAAAGTTGTCCCACAAGTATGAAGATTAGAGTTTAAATCCCCCAAACCCGTGTCAAAGCTGGGCAGACACGGTGGCTTCCTATTAGCCCATCATTCAGGTGGTAGAGCGAGGGGCGTGGTCCTTGAGGCTAGCATAGACTAGCTGGAACCAGTGACCTCCAGGTTCAGTTAGAAACGTTGCCTCAATGAATAAAATGGGGGTGAGCAGGAAAGATGTGCCACATGAAATTTGGGGCTTTTCATGCGTGTGTGTGCGCACGCTTGAACCTGTGGACCCCCGTGAGCTCGCACATTATGCAAACCGTCTCTACACATGGCAGAAATTGTTGAGATCAACCCGAATATCATCATTAGATAAATGGATGGACACAGCATGGGGTATCCTTGTGACAGAATGTTGTTCACCCATAAAAGAAAGAACAGTATGATAAACTGTGTGTGTTTGTGTGCGTGTCTGTGCATGTGTGTGTGTGGGGTGCTGATGTGTGCGTGGAGGCAGAGGAGGATGTCAGGTGTATTGGTCTATCATTCTCCCCTTACTTCCTTCAGACACGATCTCTCAAGGAGCCTGAAGCAAGGCTGGTGGGCAGCTGTCTCTGAGCTCTGGGGTGAAAGATACTCACTTGGATAGTTTTTGTTTTGTTTTTTCAATATGGTTGCCTCAAACTCAAGCAACCCACAGCCGTAACTCTTTCCTGATGAGCCGTCTCGGCACTCCAGATCCTATACTTCTAATAAAAGCTGTGCCTGAAATTCATTTGCACCTGGACAACTCAGTGCTCTGTTTTTCTGTCTTGTGGGCATTCATGGGAAGTGGAAATGTGATACTCAAGGTATCCAGGTACCTTGGACAAGGTAACAACATAGCTCTCAAGTAATGCTTGCTGCATGGGCATCTATTTGCAAAGATATATATATATATGTGTGTGTGTGTGTGTGTGTGTGTGTGTGTGTGTGTGTGTGTGTGTATAAAACCAGAAACTGTGGAGAGAAGAAACAACATCATTCACAGATTGGCCAACCAAGGAAAATAATACCCAAAATTATCTATTTCTGTCTTGAGCCTTTTCCTCTGTTTCTTGGTTGTTTTTATTATTGTAGGAATCTGCATATCTCACTTTTTTCAATGGTGACTTTCATGTAATTATTTGTCATTTTATCAAACTGTCCCAATAAAACAAACATCTATTTAAAATTGAAATAACAACATGTTCAGTGGACATATTAACTTTAACTTACTTTACTACCAAACTAGCTGGTTTAAAATTCTTCAGTGTTTATTATACCACCTCTCTGGATATTAATAATTTAAAATCTCTGTTAATTTAACATGAGAAAATATCTTGATGTTAACTCATGGTGTTTAAAGAATGACAGATAAGACCTTTTCTCCTCTCATGACTGACTTCTGGATGACCAGAAGGCTTTACTTTTTATGTTAATTTGTAGACACATATATCAGACATGTCTGACATTCATTGATAATTTTTTTTTATCTTTTAAGTTTTGCCACACATTTTGTTAAAGGGCTGGAGAGATGACTCAGCGGTTAAGAGCATTGGCTGCTTTTCCAGAGGACCTGGGTCCAACTGTAAGCACTCACATGGCGGCTCACAACTGTCTATAATTATAGTTCTGGGGGATCTGTTACATTCTCTGATTCCCTTGGGGACCAGGCATGCATGTGGCACACACAGATATATGGAAAAACACCCATACACATAAAGTAAAAATTTTAAAGTATTCAATAACTGGTTTGCCACTGTACCTCATGATTTCCTTAGCTCTAAAACCCTGACATGCTCAGTATCACTCAGGGCCTGCCTGTGGGAAGACAAGGGACAGATGTAGAGAAGACTCGAACAAATGTGATTGCAGTGGAGTTGCTCAACTGGCAAGGCATTTGGATAAACACAGAGTTACTTTGTAGCCAGAATGCTGAGGCTTGACACATAAGTTACGCTTCCAAAACCAAGGAAGTTCTTCTGATTCATCAGCAGAAAGAGGCTCCCAAAATCTGATTAGAAGGATACTGAAATGCTTCTTTCTCCAAAAAAATATATATATAATTCTCTCAAAATGTCCATGTCCCCACTCTTGCAGGAAATTATAACTTGTTTGGTCAGACGTCTGAGGAAGAGCCAATGGCAAACTACGTGTTATCTAAGAAGCAGGGTGAATCCAAGGTTCTGTCAGCCAGTCACACCACTGACAAGTATTAGTTTATTCATACACAAGCAAAAGCTTGCATAGAAACTAATAAAGCACTGAGAGTGATAGCCTAATGTGGGTGGGGAATGAGGCTACAAGGTTTTACCATACAACTTGGGGTACACATGGATCCTCGAGCACAACCACGTTGTGGTCGGATGCTAGGGATGGCAGGAAGGGCATGGGCAGTGTGAAGAAGTGTCCTCATAACACCAAAGGTTAGCTGGGTGGTTGTGGTGCACCACTTCAATCCCAGCACCTGGGAGGCAGAGGCAGGCAGATCTCCAGGTTCAAGGCCAGGCTGGTCTACAGAGTGAGTTCCAGGACAGCAAGGAGTACACAGAGAAACCCTGTCTTGAGAAGCCAAGCCAAACCAAGCCAAACCAAACCAAACCAAAACACATCAAAAGTTTGTGTTGACTATCTAGTTCACCAGGTCAACTAGTTACCTGAAGAATTTGTATTCATATCTACAATGACAGCTCCAGGGTTCCTCAAATATTTGTTTTGTGGCCTTGACAAATTAAAAATTAAGCTGGAAATAATTGTGCTTATTCCCTTTGCAGGAAGGGGACATGGGATGGCTGCACAGGCTTTGTTGCAGCCGACTTAGATAGAAGGTGCTTTGTGCTCACACTAATCCTGCTTTTCTGGAAGTGAACTGTGTGCTGCTGGCATGTTTTTTGGATCTCACTTGGGAATCAATAGGGCCTTTTTTTTTTCTTATAGAGGAACTTGTTATTTGTATAAAATGTTAAAAAAAAGATCACTGCAGGTTGGATTAAATTTATAAAACAGTTTTCGAGAATAGGAGCCTATGCTCAAACTGTAGAATCCACGTGGAAAGGCAGGTGTGCTGATACAGGCTTGTGATCCTAAGGCCGGAGGGGTGGGGCCCAGAGGATCCGGGATCTCAGTGGACAGCACACTTGGCCTCTTTGACAATTCCAGGCCAATGGAAAGATCCTACCTCAAAGGAAAAAAAGTGAAAAGGTTGATGGTGCCGAGGAACAGCATCTGCGCCCCACACATGTGAATGCACAAGCACACAGGCACTCCCTACATTTGCACCAGCACATGCATGAAGGCACATATGTGTATTCTTATATACATGGACACACAAAAGAATACAGAGCCCTTGGTAATCTTTTTTTCTTTGAAGTATCATTATAACCTCGTGAGGAAGGCATTTGGGGAAGCAACTATCGATACTATGAAGCAAAAAGACGTGCTAAATAGACCGCATATTAGTGCCACAGAGGAAGCACTGATTACATTTTATGGGCAGGCTCTGGGCAGGGCTTTGAAGAATAAGGAGAGTCTCCATCAACAAAGAGGGAGAAAGAACTTCTCAGGCTCTGCGGTAAGTGCAAGCAGAAACTCAGAGGAGTGGAGAAGGTTGGCCATCCATAGACCTTGCCAATGGAGACATCAGGCGCTTTGATTACAGGACATGGAGAGATAAGGCTGGTACTGACCTTGAACTGGTACCAGTACTGGCCGGCTTTTGTTGATGTTGGAAGCTGTTTTGATGGCCGGCTGGAGAGAAGAGCCAACAATAATCTTCTCCAGCTTTGAAGCCTACAAACGAAAATAATGAGCAGCCTGGCAAGAGAGGCCCACTGATGCAATTGTAGCATTTTCAACAGCTTTCTGATTGGACTTACGGCTTGTCCCATGGGAGGAAACACATCGCTGGTACTTTAAGTCTGGCCAAAAACCCACAGCTGGGGACCTCATAGTCCTCACAGCCAACTACTATTATTTGGGTAAAGGGGCATTGTATCAAGCTGCCTCCTTAAAACTTATCCTTGTACCCACAGATTACTGCAGCCTCCAGACTAAGCAGAGCAGATGCTTCATGCACTGGATGGCAGTTAATGGAGAGACATGCACCTGGTTAAAGTGTGGAAAATAAACGACCTCAGAGTGCTCAACCCTTAAATGGGACACTTGTACCAAAATGCTTAGGCGAAACTGGAGGAGGAGGGAACAGGAGATTTCAAGCGACGGACACTGGAGGGCTGCCGTGACATAGCATCTTCTGGATATGACAGGCCATTGCTCTACTGGTCTCAGCACACGTGGTTGCCTGCATATGACATAGGCAAGACCAAGCCGCTCAGTATTCTAGATGGAGGAGGAAGGAGCTCATGAGCCCCCAAGCCCCAAGGAACCATTGGCAAGGGACAGCCAGAAGGAAGAGTCAGGTTTCTCCAGTGGTGTGGCTCATGGTCTATTGTCCAGCAGGTAGTGAGCTACACTACCCTCTTGCACATACAGGCAACAGTCATTAGACTCAGTAGGGGAGAAAACAAGAAGCTGGGATGGAGGAAGGCAGGGAGGAATTGGAGAAGGAATGAGGTGGGCTGGATATGATCTAAACACATTGTATTCATGTATGAAATTACCAAGTATAAGTTAGAACTTGGTGGAACGAGTAAAGAAGGCATAAGAAGAACCTAAAATAGCCTAAGACGAGAAGCACGCGGTGAAGCCCGAGGAGAGGGAAGGATGGATTAGCGAGTCTCGAGGTGGGAAGTCAGCTGAGGGTGACTTCAGTTACTGCCAAACAAGGAATTTTATTTATGACTGTAATGACATTTTCCTTCTCTCTCCTCCTATCACTCCTTCACTTGTTCCCCTCTTTCTCTAGGTCCCGTTCCTTTTGGTACTCCTCCTCTTCCTCCTCCTCCATCTGTTCCTCCTTTTCTTCGTCCTGTATCCCAGACTAGCTTTTAACTCACTATGTAACAGGCCTCAAGTTTGTGACAAGTCCCCCAGCCTCAGCCTCTTGAGTGCTGGACTTACAAGCATGTGCCACCACACTTGGCAAATCACCTTCTGGTTAAGACATGGGCATTCTACTTTACTGACCTGAAGAGGTCTGCTGATGCCTCTTCTGTTACTGACTTGAAGCCATGCTTGGCCGAGACCTGCCTTTCTCCCTCCGTGGCTGGTGGTTCTGTGGACTGCAGGTGGCGATGCTCTCCAAATGTCTAAGAAGCACACACAGCTAGACATGTTCCTCTGCAGACTGAGGACTTAGACTCATTACTCTGTACCCAAAGGGGGAAAAAAAAAGTGAAGCTGTGAGTTTTATGGGTACTACAGGCACTTGTGTAGGTATGGATAAAAATCATTTATTAAGAACATTGTCCAAGTGGGTTCCATAGTAATGGGAAGAGGGACTGCTTCTGATATGAACTGATTGGCCCGCTCTTTGATGACCTCCCCCTAAGGGGGGAGCAGCCTTGCCAGGCCACAGAGGAAGACAATGCAGCCACTCCTGATGAGACCTAACAGACTAAGATCAGAAGGAAGAAAAAGAAACCCTCCCCTACCAATGGACTTGGGGAGGGGCATGCATGGAGAAGAGGGAGGATGGGAGGGATTGGGAGGGGAGGAGGGAGGGAACTAGAGGGGGGATACAAAGTAAATAAAGTGTAATTAAAAATAAAATAAAAATAAAAAAGAACTTTTTATATCCATAGATTTGTGATTTTACGTTCCTTCTTGAAAGGACAATTTTATCTTACCATTATGGGTGTGACCTCAGAGTAGTGAGAATACTGTCCTGAGTCACACTGAGATTTTGTTTCTGTATTTGTTTTTTTGTTTTTGCTTTTTGAGAAAGGACCTCACTGTGTAGCTAGCTGTGAGCTCTCAATCTTCCTGCTTTGACCTCTTGAATACTGAGATTAGATATGAGAGTTACCATAGTCATTACTAAATACTAATAAATTAAGACATTTCTAGAGACTGTTTTAAGCAATTTATATGAATTCATTCACTTATTTTTTCCAATGACCTTGTGAAAGGATCAGAGATGGGATAAGAAAATTCATACAAGAAGAATCAAAGGATTGTAGCGTTATTAATCATAAAAAATATACTGACATATCCATATAGTTTAAACAAAAACATCAGTTAGGTACTTACTGATTTGGTGTGTCGAAAATGCTGGTTTCCTTCTGGTTGAATGAGCATTGATGAAACTTTCCTGACTTTTGTTTGTTTGGTTTTGAGACAGGGTCTAGCTGTAAAGCCCAGGTTGCCCTTAAACTCACCATCTTGGTGTCTTGGTTCCCCAAGGGCTGGGATTTCAGGTGTGTGTCTCCATGCTGGGCTTGAAGACCTTGGGAAACAGCTTTCAGTCAGTGGAATGTTCACTCTTCAGTAATCTAGAAATGCGGGGAGTGAACTTGTCTTCAAGTTCACTTGAAAAATCATAAAAACATAGAGATGTGGGGAAAAGTTGCCTATTACAGCATCTTTATTAGAAGACATAAGAGGCCTGGCTATTGCCTAAGAAGGGCTTTTCAGAAGGTTTTTAATTTGGCTAGGAGGAGGAGAGTAATGACTTCTATGATCATCCTAATTTCCTTGGGAAAAAATTCACATTAAAACATTTTAAGATGCTCATAGAGTTTATATTAGTTTACTCATTACTTTTTAAAGATTTGTTTGTATTGATGTGTATGTGTGTGTCTGAGTATGCTCACAGAGGAGTCCAGGTACGTGTGGAAGCCATATAAAGGGCACCAGATCTCCTGGAACTGTAGTTAAAAGTGGCTGTGAGCTACCCAAATGTGGGTCCTGGGAACTGAACTTGGGTCCTCTGAGAGAGCAGCTAGCTTTCTTAACCACTGAGCCATCTCTCCAGCCCCAGAATTAACATTTTAATAGTTATTCAAATTTCCTTAAATTATTTTTATCTGTACCCTACTAGGTTCTATCTACCTTGTGAAAGAATGAACATAACTTAGCAGTTAATCCTTTTGTCAGGTGAATTAGGAACCAATCATCTTTAGAGACATAAATTTAAATATTAATTATTGTATGATAATGCCAGTATTTGTATCCATATAACATTCCACCAGACAATTTATAGTACTGATTAAATTTTCTTTTTGAGTATTTTTTTTTTAATGCACTTGATTCATGCTGGACATAACCAGTTCTTTGGTTTATTGCTCTTTCTTTTCTAAAAATTTAAGTTTTGTTTGACTTTTGAAAAATAGGAAAGAAGGGATTTAAGCATCTAGCCACCCCACTGAATGTTTCTTCCCTCCCATTTAGATGAAAGAAAAAGAAAATAATTATCTCGAGCTCTCACACTGCTTTAATTTGCTCCTATTAACTCTGGAGATGTTATTTCTCCTTCAGTAGACAAGCCTGGTTTCACTTTGTATTGTCTAGCGTGCTCCCAGTTTGAATTTCCGTGTACACCTGACAGTCAAAAGAACTCCTGGTTGCTGGAAGGCTCGAGTCGGGAAGCAGTTTCTAACTACAACGAATTGAAACGTTTGCAGGAGGAAGTGCTGCTTTTATAAGTGATGGGAAACTTCAAATTTGATTACAAGCAACCTTTGGCTTCCTATCTGCTCAACAATAGGCCATGCTGGTAAGGGCAATTTCCATGCACAGCATGTGGGTCCCACTTTTCCACCCTTAGGCATGGTTGTTTACTGTTCAGCACTGTGTATGCATTTTAATCAGTCCTTTTCAGTCTCCCTTAATAAATCACCACAAAAAGAACGCACCAAAACAAGGGCTATTATGCCGTGTTGGTTACCCTCATGCATTAGTGCCTGGAGTTTCATTCAGTACACAGATTAAAAAAAAAAATAATGACAGGAACAAAAATCTATAGCCAAGAGTATTGTATTTCGAGTTGCAACATTTCTGTCTAAATAACTTCTTTGAGCTCCATCCTCTAACAGTAGGAGCCTGACTTTAAAATTCAGTTCAAGCGAGAATGATTTAACAATTGGAACCTGCCATCAGTCCTTGGGACTGAAAGTCTTTTTTTGATGGGATGAAGCTGACAGCCTAGTTCCTGCCTGGCAGACACTCACATGAAATGAGGCTAGTAATAGATAAATGTTTAGACGTTCAGGTATCTTGCTGTTTGAGAAGAGTATTACGGTTAAGGCAACCGTAGGCGAAGAAAAGGAGTTTTGGGTCTTTCTGCCTGAGTGACGAAGGACAATAACTTCTTAGCATCATCTGGCATGCAGGCAAAGACTCAGCTTGATCTATGGCTCTTTCTCTCTTTAAAGGAAAACTTTGATTTTCTCTTAAATGAGCTTTTAAAAAAGTGCATTTTTCCCCTCCAAGAATTTTTTTTTTTTTTTTTAATGAATTCATTGGACTTTGTTAACTTTGGTTTCTGGCATGAGACACAGATTTTTTTTTTTTTAAACTAAGATATACTGTTTTAAATCCCAGGATACTGATGAGAATGCCACAGTAGAAAAGAAAGCCAAGGGGATTATTTAACATGATTTAGGTTCTAAAGCATGATGTGGCACTTTGAATTTAAGCCCAGTGATCAATACTGGCATAAGTTAGAAGTATCACTAGGAAATTAATGTCATAAATATGTATCATAATTTAAAACTTGGGAAGGCAGTTTAGGAAATATGGGGAATTATAGGAAAATAATTTAAGCAAATAGTACTAAAAACAAACAATGATTAAATATCCATATTTAACATCCTTTCAAAATAGATTATATAACTCTTGGACGTCAATTTACAAAATCCCCTGGAGTCCCAGGGAATTCAGCAACAGCAGGAGCTGTGCACAGGTCCTCACAAATCCAGTTAGCTCAAATTCCATGTGTTGGGGAAACACTAGTTTCAGGAAGAGGTCAGTGTGCTGGGTCGTGATCCATGGGTGTAATCTCAGCTCCTAAAAGCTGAGTCAGGGGAACTGGTGAAAATCTGAGGGCAATCTGGGATGTATTTTAAGACCCTGTCACAAAAGACAAAGACCAACAAGCCAAAACAAACAGACTAGACACATATGGCAGCAAAACAACAAAGATATAAAAGATGTAAACATGAATGTTTGGGGGAGCCTCTGAAAGAACTCTCGTTCTCACACTAGGTCTACTTTGGGTGGGTTCATACTTTAATTCTTCACATTCAGTAGTGTACTACCAAAATGTCCCATTTTATAGAAATGAATTCAGTGTTTCATTCTTAAAAGTTCTCTAGACTACCAAAACACAAAGTCATACTCCTTTACCTATTTCTTTTCTCACACCTTAGTTTTTGTTTTTAAATATTTTTATTTTTCCAGCCCAGGCTTTCAACCTTTGACTGTCGGGCAGATGTAACCTTTGCACATCTGGTTGTCCTCATTTATTATTTTTTTTAAATTTTTTCTTCTTAAAAATTTTTTATTCACTTTATATCCTTGTTGTTCTTCTTCCCTCTTTCTCTCCCAGTCCCATTCTCCCCTCCCTTTCCCTCCCCTCCTCCTCCCTTTTTTTTTGATGAAAAGAGGAGCTCCCTTTCCTATCCACCCCAGCTCATCAAGTTGCATCAGGACTGAGTGTGTCCTCTTCCCTTGTGGCCTGGCAAGGCAGCCCTGCCAGGGGGAAGTGATACAAAGCTGGCAAGTGGCTCTGTGTCCAATGCATTCCCCACTTCCCTTATAGAAGACCCACATGAGGCCTAAGCTGACCATCTGCTACATCTTTGTAGGGGCCTAGGTCCAGTTCCTGCATGGTCCTTGGTTTATGT
This sequence comes from Psammomys obesus, assembly GCF_907164565.1. Lineage (NCBI taxonomy): Eukaryota > Metazoa > Chordata > Mammalia > Rodentia > Muridae > Psammomys > Psammomys obesus. The sequence continues at coordinate 5,267,248 of NW_026596085.1, forward strand.
TTCAGTCTCAGCAAGACCCTCTGGGCCCTGGTCAGGTGGCTCTGTGGGTCTTCTTGTCGCGCTCCTATCACCCCCATGTCCTTTTCTCTTTCCTCCCACTATTCCACAAGACTCCCTACACATCGCCCAATGTTTGGCTATGAGTCTCAACATCTGTTTTGAGGTGCTTCTGGGTAGGGTCTCTCAGAGGACAACTTTTAGTGGGAGATTTCAAAACCCTATCCTCTTTCTTTCTTAGTCAATGGCTCTTAAGGATATAGACTGATAACTGCTAATATTTTCTTTGGTGAGGAAAAAAATGAATTTTAGTTAGGCACCCTTTATATAGGTGAAAACCAAAACATTTGCCACTCTTTCTTGTGGGTGGGCATGGCAATTATGTTGTGGCTTATGTGTAATCAGAAACATTGTACACATTCTCCAAGAAGTCTCTCCTGGCACCTCAAATGTTCCCATCACAAAAAGCAGACTTCCAGTTCAGTCCCAGCTCGGTTTTTGTTTTTGTTTTTTCTTGAAGCAGGAGCAGGCAATGCTTTCACCACTAGGGAGCCGCCATTTGTTTTGTGTTACAATTAGAAACAGTGACAATACCCTGTATTGTGTATGGAGCCCCAGAAGTTTCCTTTGCCAACAACTTGCAGAGAGGTAGCTGTGGTAGTTTGCATGAAAATGGCTCCCATAAACTCATAGGAAGCAAGTGGTACTACTTGAGAAGGATTAAGAGGCATAGCCTTGTTGGAGAAAGTTTGTCACAGGGGTGGGGACTTTGAGGTTTGAGAAGCTCAAGCCAGGCCCAGTGGCTCCCTCTCTCTTCCTGCTGCCTGCTGATCCGGATTTAGAACTCTCATCCACCTCTCCAGCACCATGTCTGCCTGTAGGCTGCCATGCTTACCACCATGGCAATAATGGACTAAACCTCTGAGATGTAACCTGGCTCCAATTAAATGCTTTCCTTTATAAGAGTTGCTGTGGTCTTGGCATCTCTTCATAACAATAGTATCTATAACAAAGACAGGATTCCACCCCTGACATTGGTATTTTCATGTTCCCTGGGTGTGATTTGTTTTTCTACTTATTCAAAGCATCTTCTGAGTTTAAACTTCTTAAATGCTTACATTATAGGTTATGATATCTTTTAAAAGATTTTTTTTTCTGGTAACATGTTTCTTATCCAACTGTGAATCTCCCAAGGATCTTGCAGCTGTGTTTGACCCAGAGGATACAAATGATATACTAACATCTCTGAAGACTCACTGACACCTTTTCCAGGCTAGCACCGCCAAATGGTTGTAGAATTTAGAGGCTTGGGCGGGGGGATATTTAAAAATAGCAAGATCAATGCAATATAAGACAATTCCATTCCTTTCAATCAACTGTTTCCTTTAAAGAACTAGAAAGTGTAATTATCAACATTCTCTATGCACCACCCCACCCCTTCATCATACAGGACCCCTACAGGGCTTCTTCACATATCTGTACCCTGTGGGGTATGTGGGCTTATGGACCACATTGTTTTTATTGGGTCTCGTCTTCCCTGCTCTGCTTGCCACTCTTCTGTCCTTACCTCTCCTGGGTCTGACAGACTCTAGGCAATTCTTCTTGGTACTTTTGGCTGTGGAAAGGGCTTCAGGCTAGCTAAACAATCTCTACTCTCAGTGGGTTTTTTTTTTGTTGTTGTTGTTGTTTTGTTTGTTTGTTTGTTTGTTTGTTTGTTTTTCAGGAGAAATATATATGCTTGTGGATAATTTCCCACCTTTGGGACAAAGTGTTTTTCAACTGTACCATAGCCATCATTGCAGGATTGAAGATATATTTAAGAGACACTGTGCTCAGCTCCCCCGACCCATCAGCTATCAGATTATTGAGGAGATGCACTCCAAAGAATTGTAGTTTCCCCAGGAACCTCATGCTGGGAGAAGGACAAGACTAAAGTCCCCTGTCAGTTAGAGGAGGCTCTTGCCCCTTCACCTCCCAAGAGAATTCAAATAGTTTTGTGTTTGTGTAGTGCCACAGGAAAGTAGAGACTGGAGCTGAGACGGTGATGATGGGTAGAATCACACCCTGGGCAGGATTGCCTGGTTGTGAATACCTGTAACCCATCTAAACCCGAAGCTCACAGTAGGACCCCAAAGATGTATTTTTATGAGGGTCCCTGGATGTCTTTGTTCCTCTTTTAACATTGACTACGTCTGCTTTTTCACTACTAACTATAGCTTTAATTGGACTATTGAGGATGTGTTGTGCTTGTTTTTAAACTCTTTTTTGGGGGGTGGGGTTCTTACGCCTCTACCTCCCTTCCACCAACCTTTTAACCCCAGGTAAGAGAGAAGTTAGAGGGGAGGGGAGTACAGATTCCTTTTATTTCTCCTGGCTTTTGATGATGGGTTCTTTTGGGGCTGTACCAATATCTATCAATAGAAAATGAGGCAAGCAGCCTCCTCCAAAGCGCTGAGTTGGAACGCTTTGTTTTTGTTTTTGTTTTTCTGTCTATCTCCTCCAAACTGCCACCCCCTCTCTTTCTGGGCTCTCACATTTGTATCCCTCAGAGTCCTAGACCACACCCCTCTCTATGCTGCAGGAGGCAGGAACTGACCAACTGGCAAAGACCACACCCAGCAGGAGGAAATTATCAGCTGTGGACAAACTAAAGCCCAAACTAAAATTTCACACTTGGGACAAAAACAAAAACACATTGACATAACATGACTGAGTTTTTAAAGAAAGAAAACTTCCATTACAAGGATGGGGGGGCAGAGCCTGGCTTGACAGGGCCCAGGCTTTAACTGTGACTTCAGTAATTTTCTACTTTATCTCTATCCAGCTTATCAATTTGTGATCATTGAGGTGAGGGCTCAGCCCATTGTCGGTGGTGCTGTCCCTGGGCTGGTGGTCCTGGGTTCTGTGAGAAAGCAGGCTGAGCAAGCTAGTCAGCAGCACCAGTTCATGGCCTCTGCGTCAGCTCCTGCCTCCAGGTTCCTGCCCTGTTTGAGTTCCTGTCCTGTGATGAACAGCAATGTGCAAGTGTAAGCTGAATAAACCTTTTTCTTCCCAACTTACTTTTTGGTCATGCAGCAATAAAAACCCTAATTATGGCTATATCCATCTACCGGTGCTCATGGCCTCTGATGCTCTGAGGTTTCCTGGAATCAAGACATACTCCTCGCCAGAATCTACCCACGCTGAAGTATCCTGCACTTTAAAAAGTGTGTGTGTGTTAAGTTACAAAGCGGGCCCCAAAATGGAATTGCCACCGACAGTGATGGCCCAGCTCAACCTAGGCTAGATTCTTACTGGTTAAACAGAAGACTTGTTATTGGGTAAGCAGAAACATAAGCTCAGCATTCCTCAGAAACCTAATGCTGGGGTCTGCATGTCCGAGAAGCCACTACTTCCCTTTTCTGCCTGGACAGTCAACTGATGGGGGCAGAGCACATCTTGCTCCCAATTAGCCAAACAGCCTGAATCAGCTCTAAGCCCCTCCTCCCCTATCCTGCTGCTGACTATCATAAAATCTGTTTTCTAGCCCAGCTGCTGCTGTCTGCTCTCATGAGACTTCCCAGCAGTTTATCCCCACAACAAACTGCTTTTCTACCTACAGAGTGGTCTAATTTGATGGTCTCGCTGCTCTTTCTTGCATTTGGTGTCAGAACCAGGGAGGAATTTCTGGCCCCCTGAAGACCTGGTCTCTCCTTTAGCTGAACCAAACTGCCGATTTGGCCCTCGTGGGAAAGGATTATTTGTCTCTGCTGGCTTCTACCATCCTCTCTGTTTGAGTTAAAGTTTAGAGTCTGTCCCTTTGGCTACTTAGTTCCTCTACTCACACGCAAAGGAAAGAAAAGGGTGTAGGAAGCTGCGTAGGCCATGCAGATACTGCGCACCACAGGGAAGATCGGTCTCCGGTGGAGGCTGAGGCCGTTCCATGTTCAGACCCCACCAGGATTATCAGGTGCTGGGACGCAGTACCCAGACACAGTCCCCTGAGACCAAGGGATAAGTGTCTCCTGACTGGGCTGCAGAGGGCCTCAGGTAAGGTGGTACATTTTTACAAACTGAGAGGGCTCACCCAGAGGCCAGATAAAAATCCTGCTGAGCTCCTCACCTGAGTCCCAGAGGCTAGGTCTATATCAACCTAGGTCCTAATTCTCAGGAGGGCATGCTTATCCTTGATTCTCACTCCCTTCCTAGTCAATACCTGGTATGAGGGAAGAAAAAACCCCATAAACTCAAAAGGCCATATGATGACCCTCAAACCCCTCGTAGAGATCTGTGAATATGGCAGGTAAGGTCTTAAAGAGAAGGTGTAGGAAAGGACAGAAAAAGCTTTCCATGAGAGACAGAAATACCAGCTTCTGGCCGCTCTGGGGTCAACTCCAAAGAAGACGGGATACTAATGGACTCCACCTGGATCTTGCTACAAATGTGGCAACAGCAGTCACTGGACAAACAACTGCCCTTCGCCTCACCCACTGCCAGGACCCAGCCCGAACCATGGACAGGCAGGACACTGTCTCCCTTTGCCTTGTCAAGGAAGGCCAATTTCCCAAGGTTTTCCACCTCAGGAAAATCTTTCTGATCTTCTGGGCCTGTCGGCTAAGGACTGATATTACTCTCAGACTTTGCCCTCAGCAAAACCATCAATATTATCATCAAGGATCCGGGGTAACTGTCCAGGTATTGTGCAAGTCTGTGATTTTTTAACAGATTCTCAGGATCTAAGCAGTCCACACTTCCTGATTGCCCCGCTGAACCTTGTTCTTCTCAGCTGTCTTTGATGGATGTTGATGACCAGCTCACCAGCCAGGGGTAAGGACCTCTCCTCTGCTTCCTCTTTGGCCACCTGATTTCTCACTCCTTCCTATTTATTCCTGGTTGCCCAAATCCCGTAGTGGGCAGGGATACCGTTACCAAATTATGCTTTCTCCTTTTGTTTTAACGCAATTTCTCCTGGAATTTTCCCCTCTCCTAGCCTCTGAAGAGCCTCCTTGTGCAATGGCTGATGCTAATGCTTCACCCCATCTTCTCCCAGGCTTCCTTGTTGAGCCAAAATTATGGGATTCGTCCTCTCCTTTAGTGGCTCATCATTATTCACCCCATAAAGATCCTATCCTGGGACCTTGTCTCCTACCCCTGTCACTCCTGAAAACATTTCAAGACTGTGTTGGAAGCTGGGGGTGCAGGGGCGGGGGAGACCCCAGGCCTAGCATGTGTACCTCAACAACAAAACGAAAAGTATACAGAAGAACTAAAATGCACAAGACAAAACCCGACAGCATTTCCCCCAAATGCACAAAGCCATAGCTATGCGGTGTACTGTTATAAGAAGCAAACCAAACATAAAATGAATTAGGGCAATAAAACACTTGACGAATATGAGAACATCATGGACATGAATTAAACTCTACCCAACCACTGTAGAAAGCGTGTTTATTTTATCACGTACAAAATATTAGCATGTACTACCCATGTACTGGGCCATAAGGAAGATGTCAAAAATAAGGAAAAACTCATGAAAAAGCTATTTGAATAGATGAAGGGAAATTCAGCCTCTGTGTACAATTTAAAAACCTTTTGGCAAGGTGATAATGAGTTAGGAATAAATAACAATAAAATAGACCAAGAGATATGGCAAACTCATAGGTACTTACTTTTGGAATTTTCCACTTAATATATTACAGCTGTGTTTGACCACGGGCAATCGGAACCACAGACATCAAAACCACAGATAAGGGACACTGCTGTGCATTCAGTGGCCCCCAGAGGCTCTGCTGCTCTCGTGGCGGTGTTCACAGCAGTAACCAACAATAATGAGAAGCTACTGCACGAGCTAAAACCATCGACTTACTTTTAGAAATAATTATTTATAACACGCCAGAATTAAAAAAAAAAAAATCTAGTCTCATCATGCCTTTGAAAGAATGCGAAAGCAGTTCATCAGCTCTGAGAAGCCATAATGCATGTGTGCAAACCAAAAAAAGGTTTATAATAGGAAGATTAAGTGCCAGTAAGCAGAAAAGGAAACACAAAACACAAAGACACATTCAAAAATAAAACAGGCATGTCTTTTATATATATTAATATATAATATCAATTAGTTAATTATTATATTAATTATTAATATAATAATTTTTATATTAATCACAGGTTATTTACTTTGTATCACAGCTGTAGCCCCCTCCCTCCGTCCCTCCCAATCCCACCCTCCCTCCTTTATCTTCTCCCTGCCCCTTTCCAAGTCCACTAATAGGGGAGGACCTCCTCCCCTTCCATCTGACCCTAGCTTATCAAGTCTGTTCAGGCAGGCCTGGCTGCAATGTCTTCTTCTGTGGCCTAGCAAGACTGCTCCTACCTTGGGGGGGGAGGGGCGGCAAAGAGCTTGCCGTTTAGTTCATGTCAGAAATAGTCCCTCTTCCCCTTATTAGAGAACACATTTGGACACTGAGCTACCGTGGGCTATATCGGAGCAGGGGTTCTAAGTTATATCCATACATGGTCCTTGGTTGGAGAAACAGTCTCATGAAAGACCCCTGTGCCCTGATATATTTGGTCCTTGTGGTGCTCCTGTACTCTCCAGGTCTTACTAACTCCCCCTTCTTTCATATGATTCCCTGCACTCTTTCGAAGGTTTGGTTATGAATCTTAATATCTGCTTTGATACACTGCTAGGTAGAGTCTTTCATCAGAGGCCCTGTGCTGTAGGCTCCTGTCCTGTTACTTGTTTTCTCCTATATCCAATGTCCATCCCATTTGTCTTTCTAAGTGAGGATAGGGAACTCACTAGCAAAGCTGAAACCATACAGTATGCTCATGCAGGGGGAAAAAATATTTAAAATTGTGAAATCCATGCATTTCACCTCCCCATGAACTTACACTCACATCCACCCCACTCAGCTACATCACATAAAAATAACAGGGTTTGGAACCTGTTGGAATAAAGGCAGAAATAGTTAACTAATTCAAATCTCCTTGAAGATTTTTAAAGTTGATTTAATTATTTTTATTTATGTGTGTGAGTGTGTGCTCAAGGAGGCCAGAAGAGGGCGCTGTACTCCATGGAGCGAGCGTCACAGGTGATTGGGTTCTGTGTGGTGTGGGTGCTGGAAACTGAATTTGTGTCTTCTGCAGAAGCAGGCCATGCTCTCAACCACTGTGCTGTCTCTCCGGCTCTCTTAACTATTTTCAATCATAAAAACAAAAAAGTTGTTTTCATGAGCATGCACGCACACAAGATAAAGCCAAAGAAAAATAACTCTTCACCATGTCTCGTGTTTATTCACGAGACACTGGCCTGGCAAGTTTGGGATGAGCGAGAAAGAGGTAGATGCTGCCGAGCCACCAGTATCTGGACTGTATGCATGTGTGGTCTTTACTTCCATTTATGTTTTGTGTCCCAGGCCTCTGGCGAATAGAGGGGAATTCAACTAACTACATTTCTACTGACCATTGGGCAGTTATGATTGCCGGAGAGCATATGGGCCCCACGTCACGGTCACCTTTGACACTCAGGAGGGCACGTCATATTGACAGAGCAGGTCATACAGAAGCAGGTGAATAGCAGACTGAGCTCGGCAGTTTTTGAGATATATGGAGACAAATTCCAGTGGAATGAGACCTTCTTAGGGGATGCAGAGATAGTTAATAAAGCCACAGGAAGGGGGCAGAATCAGTCTGGGCAAAGACAAACAGGAAACTGTGGGAACTAGCGTATCTGGTAGGTGGGAGACTTTAAACTACATGGATAGAGGATTTCAGGGAATTAGGTTTGAGATCAGACCAGAGAGTCAGGGTCAGCAACGACCCCTCCCCCCTGCTCCCTGAGCAAAACTCTCTTGTGCTGTAAAAATTTTCCTGTCTGAATCACTGTAAGAAAACCAAGTCCTGCGTGTCTTGGATTGGTACCGTCATCACACATCCAAAACTGTAGCCCACCAGTCCGTACTGGCCCTCACCTCAGACCCTCACATTATCCCATCTGGACTCAGCACCACCATCAGCAAGGTCAAACACGCACACAGCACCACCACCACCACCAGCAGCAGCAGCTAAATAAGAGGAGGTCATGAATTTGAGAGAAAGAACAAGAGTGTGTACACAGGATTGGCTGGAGAGGATAAAAGGAAGATGCGAGAAACAATGTAATTACATTTAACTTTCAATTAAAACCATGGGAAAACAAAGACATAATAATTTAAATAAAAACAGAACTGGATCTCTTCTCTCCGAGCCTGTCTATTAGTGTCATCCTTGTTCAGGTCTTGTTTAGGCATCCATGTTGGTGAGACTGCATAGCTCTCATAGCTATGGGCATAGCTAATGGGCATAGCTTCCATGGCATTCCTAGAAATGTCACAGCAAACTTCCTAGAAATGTCACAGCAAACTTCCTAGTCCTCTGGCTCTTACCATCTTTCCACACCCTTCTTCTGCCATGATTCTCCGAGTCTGAGGTGCAGGAATTTTGTTACAGATTGCTCAGTTGGGGCTGGGCACCGCATGGTAACTTGTTCTCTGTGTTTTGCTTCCGGTGTCAGTTGTGAGTTTCTTTAATGGTCTCCATCTGTTGCAAAGAGATGTTTCTTGGATGATGGGTGAGACCTAGACTTATCTGTGGGGACAAGAATGAATATTTAGAATGTAGTTAGGAACCATACTGATTTAGTGAAGTGGTGATGGTAGATTCTCCTCCAACTTTATAACTTCTCTACCCTGGGTGGTTGGAGGTAGGTCTTGTTTTGTGCTCCATCTCCAGAGTCTATGCTTGTGGTGCCTAATATAATTCCACCCCGTAGCCAGGATCCGCCTCTGGATCATCTCTCTTCATTTTGACTTAGCTTTTCTAATAGTGTTTTTGTCACAGAGAGACTTTCGATTCGTTGACTCACCAACTATGTCAGGTTCTCACTGCTCTATGTACTTGCTCTTCTCATAACCCAGTGTGTATCCCACAGCTCATCATGAAATAATTTCCATTGCTTGGGCTTCCTGGCCCTTTCTCCTGCTGCTTCACGTTTGGAAAAACAAGCCACACCTTAGTCAGACCCAGCCTTCGCTGCTTTGTTCCATGCCCAGCTGATCTCAAGGACACAGAAAATGGTGTCATGTTAAATATTCACTCATTCATTTATTCATTTATACCACATCCTAGCAAGGCTCCAGAGATGTGGTCCTGACTGGGGAGGCAAGGGATTGAAGAAGAGATGAACAGGGACACATCGAAAGAAGCTGAAATTGGGTGCTCTCTGTTCTCAGACAGAGAAAATCACAGGTACCTGTGGAGCTCAGCATGCTTTTTGCATGGAGTTGAACAGGGCAGCGAGATTAGTGCACGAAGATGAACGAGGAGGCAGGATCATTGCACACAGATACACAAGGAGGTGGTGTTTGTGACTCAGGTTTCTGAGTCTCAAGGAGACTCAGCTGGGTCAAGGACACAGGCTTATCTGACCTGTGTGGGATCTCTGTAGGAGCAGTCATTCTTCTGCGAACACTGCCAGCATCCACAGAACCAACAGGGAAGACTTTGCCATTTCCCTCTGAGCTTTCCCACCCCCAAGGAGGGCGAGGCCTTGCCATTTGCCCCAGGCCTGAGGCTACTGGGTTCTTGCCATGGCTCTGCAAATGACATCCACACACACTCCCTCGGGACTTCACTTACTCAGGGCTTTCTCTGCATCCACACCTTTTTCTTTTCTTGTCTTTATATGCCCTGGAAATCTATAGGCCTTTGGACAGCAAAGCAGACAGGCTGACTGCCCAGCGTCACCTCTTATTCTGCTTCTCCAAATGCAGCTCCCCTAAGTCCACACACATCCCTGTGGCAGAATGCCTGCCCCACCCTCCTCCTGTTTCCATCTCCAGCCTACCACACAGATCTTCTCCAGCCTTTCTGATCCTCTTGTTATCCCCTCCGCAGGGACTCCCTCAGCAAGCAAGCGAGGCAGGTGGGAGAGCTTGAGATCGTCACCCTCCCTCCCCTCCTTCCTCCTTAGCCAATCCCTAGTCTCATTTTCTACCACCTGCTGTGGCCCCCTCTTCATTCTCTGTACCCTCATTCCCAAGAGACTAAATAGATCCTGGTGCACACCCTGATCTCCTCCATCCACTGGACGCTCTCAGCTCTCACCTCCAAGCCCATCCTCATTCCTAAGTATCGACTCCCAATACCTAGGAACATATTTTATCTGGAAACCCCAGTGACCACAATTATCAGGATCTCAGGAGAATTTCCTTCCAGGCAACACACAGATCACACATTCTCCTAAGAGGTGGCAGCAGAAACAAGAGACAAAATGCCCATCCAACAAAGACAAGATGGGATATCAGCACCCAGAATTGCAATTTTCCCAAACCCAGGTGCCTAGATGCTAGCATAAAGACACAATAACAGCTGGGATGAAATGTCTCACCTAGAGCCCAGCAACGCTATCACAGAAGGCCCTAAGAATTGGAGCATAGCTGAAGTGCCCGAACTGAGGGAAGTCTGGGACTGAGGAACATAGGATCTCAAACAGGAACCTCAAAGGCAAGACTTACCAACAGAATATAAGATATGGAAGAGAATCTCAGGCATTAAAGAGACAACAGAAAGAATGGATCCATTGGTCAAGGAAAATATTAAATAAGTAAAAAAAAAAAAAAAAATCCTGACACAAAACATCCAGGAAATCTGGGACACTGTGAAAAGACCAAATCTAAGAATAACAGGAATAGAGGAAGAAGAAACCCAGGTTGAAGGCACAAAAATTATTTTTAAGAAATCATAGAAGAAAATTTCTCTAATCTAAAGAAGGAGGTAACTATCAAGGCACAGGAACTATACAGAACACCTAATAGACTGAACCAAGAAAGAAATCTGCCTCAAAGTGTAATAACCAAAATACTAAACATATAGAATGAAGAAAGAATATTAACAGCTGTAAGGGGAAAAGACTAAGTGTCACGTAAAGGCAAACCTGTTAGAATTGCAACTGACTTCTCAGTGGAGTCTCTAAAATCCAGAAGGGTCTGGACAGATGCGCTGTTGACTCTGAGAGACTTCAGATGCCAGCCCAGACAACTATACCCAGAAAAGTTTTCCGTCACCATAGATGGAAAAAATAAGATATTCTGTAATAAACAATATCTATCTACATACCAAGCCCTTCAAAAGTGCTAGAAGAAAATCCCAACCTAAAGGAGTTAACCACATCCAAGAAAATACAAGAGTAAATAATTCCAGACCAGAACATTAAAAGAGGAAACACACACACATACACACACACACACCACCACCACCACCACCACAACAACAACAAAATAACAAGAATAAACAAGCACTGCTCATTGATAACTCTCAACATCAATGGTTTCAATTCCCTAATAAAAAGACACAGACTGACAGAATGGATGCAAAAACTGGGTTCTTCCTTCTGCTGCATCCAAGAAATACACCTTCACATCAAGCATAGACAGCACCTCACAATAAAAGGATGAATAAAGATATTCCAAGGACCTGAGAGGTGAGCTGATGTAGCGATGGTAATATCTGACAAAATAGACTTCAATTCAAAACCAATCAAAAGAGCTAGAGAAGGACACTACGTGCTCATCAAAGGAAAAATCCACCAAGAGGATATTGTAATTCTAAACATATATGCACCAAAGCAAGAGTACCTAAACTCATAAAAACACTACTACAGCTTAAGTCACATCGTGACTCTTACACACAGACAGTGGGAGACTTCAGAACCCCACTGTCACCAACAGAGAGGTGGCTCAGACAAAAACTAAATAGGGAAATGCTGGAGCTAACTGAAGAATCAAACTACATGGACCTGACAGATATTTGCAGGACATTTCACTGAAACACAAAAGGACATACTTTTCAGCAGTTCCTGGAACCTTCTCCAAAATTGTCCACATACTTGAACAGAAAGTCTCATTGGTTACAAGAAAATTGAAATAATACCACATATCCTATCTGACCCCCAGGGATAAAGTTGAATATTAACCACAGAAGCAACAGAAAGTTTACAAACTCATGGAAACTGAACAAACCACTACTGAATGAACAAGTCAGGACAGAAATTAAGAAAGAAATTGAAGCTTTAAAAAAAATGAATGAAAATAAAAACACAATATACTTAGAGAACTTAGAGAACACAGTGAAAGTGGTTTTAAGACTCTTAAGGCAAGTTCATAGACCAGGTCCAAAAGACCATCCACCAGAATCCAGTAGACTTCATACCAGCGCTGCAGAGATGGTTAAACATACGTAAATTAACACATACAATCCACCATATAAACAACTGGGAGACAAAAATCACATAATCATCAGATTCAGTAAAGGCCTTTGACAAACTCCAAATCCCTTTCATGATAAAAGTTCTGGATAGATTAGGGATACAAGGGACAAAAGGACATACCCCAACACAATAAAGGCATTTTACAGCAAGCCTGTAGCCAGCATCACCTTAAATGGAGAGACACTCAAAGCAATTCCACTAAAATCAGAAACATGACAAGGCTGTCCACTCTCTCTCTATCCATTCAATATAGTCGTTGGAATCTTAGCCAGGGTAATAAGACAACTGAAGGAGGTCAAGGGGTACAAATTGGAAAGGAAGAAGTCAATGTATCGTTATTTGAAGATAATGTGAGAGTCCATATTGAGTGATCCTAAAGCTTCCATCTGGGAATGCCTGCAGTTGATAAAACACTTTTATCAAAGTGGCTTGATACCAAATAAACTTATAAAACCCAGTAGCCCTCCTATATACAGATGACAAAATGAGAAAAATAATCAGGGAAACAACACCTTTCACAATAGCTTCAAATAATATTAAATATCTTGGTGGAACTCTAACCAAGCAAATTAAAGATTTGTATGATAAAAACTTTAAAGTCATTGAGGAAAAAAATCAAAGATGATATAAGAAGATGGAGAGATCACCAAGTGCTCATGGAGCTGTAGAATTAATATAGTAAAAATGGTCATCCTATCGAAAGAAATGTACATATTCAATTCAATCCCCACAAAATTCTAACACAATCTTTTCACAGATTTTGAAAGGGCAATCTCCAGCTTCATATGGAATTATAGAACCCAGGATAGCTAAAACAATCTTGCACCATAAACTGTAGGACTTATCACCATCCCTGATTTTAAGCTGTACTACAGAGCTATAGTAACAGCATGGTATTGGCATAAAAACAGACATTTTGATCAGTGGCGTCAAATAGAAGATCCAGACATAAATCCACACACCTATGGAGACCTGAGGTTTGATCAAGAAGCCACAAGTTCACACTGGAAAAAAAAAGACAGCATCTTCAACAAATGGAGCTAGTCAAACTGGATGGCTTTGTGTGGAAGAATGCAAATAGATCCACACTTATCACCCTGCATCAAAGTCAACTGCAAATGGATCAAAGACCTCAGCATAAAACCAGAAACACTAATCCTGATAAAAGATAAAGTGGGTGATAGCTTCAAACTCATTGGCACAGGGAAAAACTTTCTGAACAGAACGTTGTTGGCACGAGCATTCAGATCTGCAGTCAGTAAGCAGGGTCTCACGAAACTGAAAAGCTCTGCATGGCTAGGGGCTCCATCACTTGGACAAAGTGACAGCCTAAAGAAGAAGAAAACACTTTTTAACCAACTCCACATCTGATAGAATGCTAACATCCAAAATATATAAAGAGCTAAAACAAACAAACAAACAAACAAACAAAACAACAGCAACAAAACAACTGGATACCAAGAAAGGTGACTTAAATGAAATTGCCACATAACGGGGAGACAGAGCCCTAACTGTCCATCTCTTGTCAGCAAATGAAGTTTCCAGCACTGGGATTAGATTACATCTAATCAAGTTGTTGGCCAAAATCCCCCACAGGAATCTCCAAACAGTCCAGGCTGTTGCCAAGACTGTTGGTTGCTCTCCACAAACCAATGGCATTGCTAAAGACAACACCTACAGAACTCACTGAATGTGGCGAAGTCAAGCTGGTGGGCATAGAGCATTTAACCCTATGTGCTTATTAGTGTCTTTGGTAGAGGAAAGTCCTCTGTGTGTTACCAAGTGGTAAACACCAACCCAGCCACAAACTCTTTGATTTACAATGGTCCTGCCTGCAAAATACGCTAGTGTAATGGTGACACAAATCTTGTGGCAATAACTAAGCAATATCTGATTTGACTTAAAGCCCACTCCATGAGATGGAACTCATACTCTGCACTTCTCTGGTGACCAAGAATCTGAGACTAGATATCCCAGGGACTGAGGGTAAAACCAAATGCTACTTTTCTAAAACAAGCAAATAGACAAAAGGCACAACAAAATGTAAACAACAAAAACACGTGGCAGTGAAATGACTCCTGAAGACATTCTGCTCTACTTGTGTATCAGCCTATCGTCAGAGAAACTTCCTCCTGCAGTGGACGGGAACAAATAAAAAGGCCCACGGATACCAGACATTATGCAGAGAGTGAGAGACCTTGCAACAGTCATTCCTAAACAGGATGTGTTCACCAGATCCCTTCCATCAGAGCGTGGGGTACCCCACGGAAGAGGAGGCAAAAGACTCCCTCTGTGCATATATTATGGCTCCCAGATTGGAGTTTTTATGGATTCCTAGATGTGCAAATGAGTGGGTCTCCTTCTTGTGCCTTCTCTTAGGTTCTCTCCTCTTCTGTTTGTTTTGGCCAATTCTGATGTGTTAGTTTTGTTCTATCTTACCATATTTTATTAATATACCACAGAAGCCTGTTTGTCTTCTAATGAAAGATGGAAGGGAGTGGATCGAGATGTGAAGGGAGGGGGAGGGGAGTAGAGAGAGAGGAAATCGTAAACAAAATATATTATACGAGGGAAAAAATATTTGTTTTCAATAAAAAGAAACTAATTTTATCTACCAATACCAGGTTGGCTTCACCCCAGAAATGCAGGTATAGTTTAATCTGCATAAAGTAACAGATGTCATCTATCACAAAGTAGACTCAAGGTCAGACAGCATGTGTTTACATCACTTAATACTGTGGTGGCTGGGGTTTTGGCTAGTTTTGACACAAGCTAGAGTCATTGGAAAGAGGGAAACTCAACTGAGAAAATGCTAACACCAGAATGGCATATAGGCAAGCTTGTGTGATATTCTCCCGATTGATGGTTGATACGGGAGCCCATTCCTTTGTCGGTGGTGCCGCCGCCCCTGGGTAGGTGGTCCTGGGGTGCACAAGAAAGTAAACTGAGCAAGCCAGGAGGGGCAAGCCAGTAAGCAGCACTTTCCATGGCCTCTGCTTCAGGACCTCAAATTGCTCATTCAAATCCTGGTTGCCCGTGTGTGTGTGTGTGTGTGTGTGTGTGTGTGTGTGTGTGTGTGTCTGCTGGCCTGCCTCCCTGCTTGTCCTCAACCATCATCAAGTGGTGGCCAGTCACTCCAGCAAGAATCCCATTAGTGTTGTTTAGTCATCATCTTTTGTTTACTCTTGGTGCTCTTCATTTGTCCGCTCACCCCAGCCTGGCCCTTGGTTGTACTTGCCCACATTCTATAAGATTGTTCCCCCTATTTCCAGGTCCAGTTGCCTTGCTAATACTTACCTTGTCAGTCCCGAATTCAGTTTTCCTTATCACGCTTTATCAAGTATCCACGAACACATTTTTAACAATACATTATTGAAATCTCAGAACCAATGGAAAGCATTGATGCCCCACTTATCTAGTTCATTGTAAACAGGGACACATTTAGGTTACAGGAAGAATGCGCAGTTGAGGCAGAGACACTGAAGTGGGGTTGGAGAGGGTTAGTGAGTGGAATGAGGGAGAAAGAATGGAAGAATCTCCGAGTATGAGGAAAATGGAGGGTGCTTGACTGTGACAAGGATGGACACGTGAGGGTTATGCTATAGTTTTAATATCTGTCAAATGATGCTCAGTTCAGAAGTGTGTGGGATAACTGTGGCGTGCACATAAATGGAGTTTCCAGACAAACCATAACTGAGAGGCTCAAAAGAGTACTGAGAGGCAGGAATTCAGTGCGTGGCCTTGTGTATGTACGCCTGTCATACTGTGTGGCATACGCTTACCAGCACAGTAATACTCTAACGTAGCGCTTCTCAACCTGTGGGTTGTGAGCCTGTTGGAGGTTGAATGACTCTTTTACAGGGATTGCTAAGACCATCTCGCAATGGGTCATAACAGTGGCAAAATTACAATTATGAAGTAGCAACAAAATTAATTTTGTGGTTGGAGTCACCTCAACATGAGGAACTGTATGAAAAGGTGGCAGAATCAGCAAGGTCGAGAACCGCTGCTCTAAGGCAAGAGGAAACCAAAAACACTTAGAGAGCCTCCACCTTAGAACTGCTTCACATAGGATTAGCTTGTGCATGTTCTATAGTTTTTTGCAGTAAATATAAAACAACACTCACCTGAAGGGACTATTTTGGTAAATTTGATGAAATTCATAATTCCACCAGTATCCTTGCTTTCTTCCAAGGTAGTATTTGAGGTCAGATGAGAACATTTGGTAAGATTTCCATTTGAATGAGAGGCACCTGTGACTCTTGAGGACAGGCTAGGAAAAGCCTTCTGCTCAGCTGTTTCCAGAGCTTCCTCAAACACCCTCCAGGCGCCTCCCACACCCCACTCTGGGCCAAGAGGCAGGAGTGGAAGACTGGTTAGAATTGATCAATGAGCAAGTGGTGCCAGGAAACCTGAACGGCCTGGAGAGAAACTGGGAAGACTCCAGTTTCAGACAAGAGCCAGCAAAGAGACTTGAAGGGCACAGCCAGGCGATGCAGGAAAAGGCAAACGGGGCCAGCCAGGAGGGACATGTGCAGGAAAAGGAGGACATAGGAGTCCTGCCTGGTCAGATAGGGAATCATTTACAAATGCCTTTCATGGCTGATCCAGTGTGTTGGGGTTTATTCCAGAAACAAGACTGTTTTTGGGGGAGGGGAGCTGGAGAACACTTTGCGTAGATTATATAATTTAATGAATGATGACTGGCGCAGCTGAACCTTCTCAACGTGCCCACGTACTTGTGTTTGAAATCTGCTTTCCCCTCTTTGGAGAGAAAGAGAACTTATGAGTTCTGCCCAAGGATCTCAGTTGTAGGTGTTGGGCTGTGGAGAGAGTCTATGGCTAGAAGTCATTGGGATGTGTATCTCCATGACCGAGTTACTATGCATCAGCTAGATTTCCAGTGGGCTGCTATAAAGGCTACGAAAATGATCTTAGTCATCTTTCCATTGAGAACAGGGTCCTTATGAGCTCACCTTTTGAAAAACCAATGCCTGATTGTAAGAGGAGGCGCTCTGAGCTTATGAGTGACAGGCCAGAGATTCAATGTTAGGGTTTACTATCCAGATTCCATGTGACAGCCTATGCGAAGGCTTTGGTGTCCCCTAAAGCACAGTTTCAGGGGATTACAGGACCATGGCAGGGCCTCTTCAGACTTGGTTACTGTCAATGGTCAGCCTTAATGGTTAGCTTGACACAGCCTAGAGTCACCTGGGAAAGTTGTCTGAGAAATTGCCTTGGGCATGTCTGTGGGGAAGAACCTGGGTTAAGGTAATTGGTGTGGATGGTATCATATTATTGTGGGTGGCACCATTCCCTGCACTGTGTAAGAGAGGATAAAGCAAACAAGGAGGCATGTTCTTGTTCTGCTCATGGCTGTAAAGTGACTAGTTGCCTCAAATTCCTGCCTCAAATGATGGACTAGAACCTGAAATTGTGAGCTAAAATATCCCCCTCTTTCCCTGTAAGTTTATTTATTTTTTGGTCAGGGGATTGTATCACAATAGAGACGAAGATAGAATGATTATTGACATCCAATTTTAGCGAAACAGTTGTAAGCACATGCTGCTATAGACAGCACAAAAGACACACCTTCCTGTTGTATTTCTTTATTGCCTATGCAACTTGAAGAAACACACTGAATTGATAAGGACAACACACAACCATAGAAATAAATGAAAATACCTGAAGGACAGGAATGGAAGGGACACAGACCAAGAGTGTCACTGGAACAGAGCACTGAAGGCACAGCTCAGCTGCTTGGTCAGCAACACACATCAGGAGCCACTGTGCCCACCCATTCCTTGAGAATGGCAAGCTTTTCCCAGTCTGAATTCAGACAACGGTGGACCATGTACCACCCCGAGAGCTGGGAAACCCCACTGTGTCTATCACCATCATTACAAACCCAGGACAGACTCTCAGAACCTGCCATCCAGGTTGTTCTAACATCCTAGTCAGCATCCAGAGGCTCTAACAGGATCGACACTGTACCAGGAGCAGCGCTTTGTGCAAAGCCCTGGTGTGATCCGCCTCCAGTCTGCCTCTGCAGCCCAGAAACAATCTTCTGGTGTTAACAAGCCAGTTCCTTAGGCTGATGAGTTTCTAATTACTCAGCATGGTGCAAATACACAGCATTCGGGAGAGATAACACAAGAATGAAGGACAACTAAAGAGGCTCCACTCCAGTAATAAATGGTTGTTTTTCTTAGACATGACATCAAAGGTAGTTTTTCCTCATTATATTCTTGTCAGAATTTAGGCAGACATCAGTTTAAATTATCAATCAGATACTGTCCTGTGTGCCGAGAATGCCTTGCTTGTTACAAAAACATCAGTGGCACTTAACTGCAAAAATCTAGAATGACTTGTACATTTGATTTGACAAATGACTGAGCTATGTGTAGCCTTTCCTGGCAGCTGCTGGCACTTGAAAAGGTTTACTAGTGAATGGGTAGCCATGGCTAGGGCAGTGGGCTCAGAAGGCAATTTTGGCCAGGGATATTCAAGGGTAGATGAGCTTTCTTGGCAAATTGTTCTTAAGACTCTTTTACACAGTTAACTAATCAGACACCCTTGGTCTTTACCACGGGTGAAAATATGTATTCAAAACCTATCTATCCATGATTGTAAAGTATGTGTTATTTTATTCATGAAAGGGTATGTATTTTTATAGGGGATTTTTTCTAATGTAAAGATACTTGTATATACTTTTAATATCTTAGTGGAAGGTTAAATTTAACAAGCTAGATTGTAGGTGCTAAATAACCTTTATTATATCCTTTATTATACATTTATTTATGTAATATTTGAATTTATTATACATTTATTTTTATAATATTTGAATGCCCATAGGCAGACAAACGTCTGTGGTATTTAATTTATTTGATTTAATCTTATCTTATATGGAATGACAACATATTTTTCATTTAAGATTTGCCAGCATGTACATGAAAGAAATATGGAATACATATAGGAAACTGTTAGTTGCATTTATTTTGGGGAAATAGTTGGTAGTTGAAAAAGTACTTTTTCATTTTTATAGTGTAAAATAAAAAATATACAAAAACAGATAAAATAGCTTAATGGATCAATAGCATTGTCTCACTTCAACAATCATAAAATTTCCTGTTTCATTGATCACCTTTATGGCCCTCTGGATTAGTTTGAAACATAATAGTCTTAGCTGTATACTCTCATGCCTGCGTGCACACACACACACACACACACACACACACACACACACACACTTTCATATGCTCTAAACTCTTAAAAGTCACAAAACATTATTACATCTGAAACCAAACAGTAAATTTTAATAGCATCAAATATTTAACCAATGCTCAAATGTCTCCGGTTGCCTTTTTACCACTGATTTGTTCCCGTTTCATGTTATCAAAGGATCTCAGAAGTCTGTTTAGTCTTTAACAGTTCTTTCTACCCTTCTCAGCATTTATCAAGAAACCGGTTATTTATTGGCTATAATGTCCCACATTCTAGCCTGTGGAGACTGTCTCCCTGAGGAATGAATACGCTTTTCTATTCTATGCATCACTTGGAGACCTGGCCAGATCCACATATTATTTAAGGTTCTCAGCAAGATGACATGAGACGCTAGGATCTTGCTGGTTTAGGGTGATCTCAGCTGCATCTGTGGCATGCAATGTCTGTATTTTAGTGTTACCTTATGTTTGGGTTGAAGGATGGAAGAAGAAACTCTCCAATGCGTTCTCAAGCCCAAGCATGCTATCTACTTGGCCAAAATAAGTCACACAGCTTCGTTTAAAGTTAGGTTGGAAGGGCCTAGAGACAGAAAGGCCAGTAACTGGGCCTTTGTCAAGAAAGATAACATGACATTGTCTTGTGAGATGAAGTCGACGTCCATTCAAGTGTCTCTTCTTTGTAATGGTGAGACACTAATTCTGTCATTACTTCTGCATTTGTTATTTTATATACTGAGTCTTCTGTGAAGGGGTAGTTACCCATTATCAATTGCTTGATTATGCTGAAGTACAGAATAATGTTCTAGTGTGCGTGTTACTGAATTAGTACCTTAGCACTCAACACTGCAAAGGAAGCGGCAAGTTTTGTTATTGTTATTTGTTATTATTATGAATATCATTATTTAGCTATCATGAACTCACAGATATTTTTAACTCTTCGGTGTGCTTCAGGTTACTGTAGTCAATATTTGTTTTAATACACAAGTCATCCCATCTTACCAGTAAGAGATCCTTCAGTTTGGTCCCTGTGCCATTTAGATGTGACCCTAGCTAGGCAGGTCTCCCTTTGTCTTCTATGACCTCAAAGCTCACCTCGAAGCAGACTCGGGTATCCCTGAGCATGTGTCCCTACATTTTATGTGGCTCCTGAAGCCACAAGATGAGGTTTTAAACTACAGGTAGCACATAGAGATGATATCGTCTTGCCTACGCAGTAGCCGGTGTGCAGAGCTGCTGTTTTTGTTTTAGTGTTCTGACCTCTCATGGTTATGGGAATAAATATCAGATCTTTGACACTACAGTTTTTCATCACTGATAATTTATGTCTAGTCACCCCAGCCTGCCTTTCCAGGTCCAAGTGTAGACATATCAAAGCCTTTTCCAACGTCTGAAGTGAAAATGGAGAAGATTAGCTTGTCAGCAGTATTCCGAGATTGAAGCTTTGGAGTTCTCATCCGCCCTGCTCTTCCTTCCCCGTGCAGGAACACTAGCTGGGTGTCTTTGGTGACTCATTTTCTGCAGGGATATTTTCTCAGATGCCTTGACCCCTGGTGTCTCTAACTTCCTGAGCCCTTAGTCTGTCACCCCTTGACTATATACTGGACAGTCTCATTAATTTGAACTTCTTTGTCTCTGAAATCTTAGCTCTTTAAAAAATTATCCTTTGAAATTTCATACATGTAGACAATGTGCCTTAATGCTTCTCTTCACCAATATATCTCCTCTATAATTCCAACACTTCTTTTTTTTAAAAAAAAATAACCTATTGATTCCAATCATTGCTACACATTTTCCCATGGCTGTGGGGGTTATTCAGTGAGGCACTGGGAGCCAGCTATAGCCACTGCTTAACACGACTCTCCCTTTCACAGTAGCCACCAACTGCATATAGACTGTCAACTAGGGTTGGGGCTTTGGGAGCACCTTTCAGCGCCACGCTGGGATTTTCAGTTGGCTTGATCTTGTGCTAGAACTTCCAGTGGGAGTGTGTTCCATTCCATAGCAATCCTCCCCACTCACTAACTCTTCTGTTCTTTCTGAGCCTCGGAGTGGGGGTGGAAGCTGTTGATACAGATGTTCCACTCACAGTCGCCAACTGTCAGCATTTAGGTGTCTCAGCATTAACATCTGCCCAGCAATAAAAAAGCTTCTCTGCCGAAGATGGGAACAGTGCAAGTCTATGGTTAAAAACTCAAATATTTAAAAGAGAGTCAGACAACGTGTCCCTGTAGCAAAACAGTAGAAGGTTCCTCTACCTTGGCCTGAGGCATCCCTAAGCAACAAGTTTTGGTAATCTTAGTTCTTGGTGATCATAACCATTTATTTAATAATCACTCTTATGATGGTGTTCCTGATGCACAAAGCATGTCCTACTGAGATCACTGGTTCCTGCTTCCCCAAGATGTGTTCACCCTCTCTTATCTGCCCTTCCCACTCTGTACTGTAAGATCCATATCTTCAGCAACACACAGTGTTATCTAGGACCCTTTGAAAACACAGCTTGCTAGAAGAACCAGCTCACTGAGGACAGTTTATCACTTCTTCTTCAACTTGTAGGTCCTTTTGGAGAAGATAAGATAATAATTGTCTGCTTGCTGGGGGAAAAAATACTGCGAATTCATGTTCTTAAGCTTTAAAGGAGGCTTTTCCCACTTCTCACTCACACTGACTCTATTCTCTTGTCTCTCTCCTCAACAAGTAACCCCACTTTATACTTCCTGTTAACCACAACTGTCATTTCACTCTGCTGATAGTGGCATTGCTGAGAAGGATGTTCTAAAGCAAAACACAGTGCCACTGCTTTATGAGTGAGTGAGGGACAAGTGCATCATTACTATTAAGGAAGCAGACCCTAAGGAATGCAAAACCACTATCCCGAGTCTTCAGCACAACTCGAATAGTTACCCACCTCCAACTCACTGGTTTCAAACAATAATCATTTGCTATTTTTCATGAGTTCGGTCCATTGGGTGGATCTGTTGCTCTGGGCTGTGTTGACTCATGCAGCTATCATCGGTTGGGATCTTGAGATAATGCAGCTTTTCTCTCATCTCCTTCTACCAGAAAGCACAGGAATCCAAGAGAGAAAGGAGAGGCTCCCAAGTGCTTTCTTGAGACTTCACTTCTTATCCTGGTGAGGAAAACAAATTATATGACTGGACCCAGATGCAGAGCAGAGAAGAATGCAAGAGGCAGAGCCAAACCCAACCCCATTAATTTGGGCTATAAAGGAAACCGACACACTACAAAGGAAACACCAGGAATAGGTGCCTCTAAACCACAGTTCCTAGGAACATCCCCCCCACTTCTCCACAGCTTGCTCACCAAGGAGATAGTAGCCACAGGGCACAAGCAAACCTCTCAGAATCCACCTATGCTTCCCCAGTTTCTCTCGTGAGAGGACATGATGTCTTCCTCTCTCCTCAACGTAAACTGTTCCACTTGAACTTTGGCTGCGGCTTCACCAATCGCCCCTCTCTTCTCTAGTTTTCCTCAGAATGACCTCTTTTCCCTCATCCCAGGTACTTATCTCTTCTTTCTACTCCAGAGCTCCCCATTGTGGGTTGCTGCGTTGGGGCTCTGTGCAGGTACTACCATCCTAAGGTCAGCAACTACGATCACACACACAAGGTCCTCCCAAGATTGGGCCTACTCATATTCCCTCACGGAGGGGACATGGGGCTCACGGACTCACAAGGCACAGCATGAGGGGCTCTCCAGGTGGTAGCACTGAGGGTCTTACAAGTAGCAAGAAGCCCCACCCTTCCCTGAGAGCGTACAAGCAGCTAACAGTTGTTGACAAGGAAACAGACGTCTCTTTAACAAACGTGTGCTTCTATAATTAGCTCCTCACCTGTGCCCTTGAAAGTAACCCCTGGTATACCCAGCAGTATTTGGATGAAACCAATTTTGGGGGGCTGTTGGTGGTTCCATGCCTGTGGTGAATAGATGCTTGTTTGCATCTTCCCAGAAGAAATTGATCCAATATCCCTTTCAGCCTTTCTCCAGTTTTCTCTTCCCTTTTGTTAACACTCAACAAACCGCTTTCTCCCTCTTGAAAAGGTTCTTGCTATGAGTCTCTAGGGATCAGGTTGCAATCTGTGGTTTTGGGGAGCATTTCTGGGTTAACATATTAATTACAGTGGTCAAGGACACACTTTGGCAAGGGATCCCTAAGTCTTGACAGCACTACTCAAGCAGAGCTATTTTTCATGAAGGTCCTATCCACATTACAGTTGCTTACTGGTCTTTTGTGGACATGGAGGGTCCTAGGATAATTCTGCCTTTGGCATCACCATTCCCTAGGGACTCGTGGTGGGTTGGTCCTCCACATCTGAAAATGAGTAAAGAGCTTATGCATTGTTGGAAGTGGACAAGAGGGCAGCAAAATAAATTACATCTGCCTGGATTTCATCAGCTATAGCCAGCCTGTAAGGGGGATAAGATGGATCGTATCTGCTTGTCTTTTGGATAAAGGGAAACACTAAGCATCTAGTCCTTCTTTACTAAGGCTCCTCAACCTTTTTCGTTGTACAGCCTCAATGACATCATTGTCTGGCTCTGACTTTTGGACTTAGTCTATTTTATTTTATTTTTTTTTAACAACAAAACAACACACTGGGTAATTTGTAAAGAAAAAGACATATTTCTCAGTGTGCTGCTGGAGGCTAGGGAGGTCTAATATCAAGGTTCTGGCATGTTTCCAAAGCCTTCATGTACCACCATCCCTTGGCAGAAAGGCAAAGCGAGTGTGACCGATATAAAGAGAGAACTTGAAGCTTCCAATCTTTTCATAATGAACATTCACCCATTCATGAAGGCAGAGTTCTCATAGCCTCATTGTGCTGTAGCTATTTCTATCTTCAAGTCCTTGTTGCTTTTCAGGCTTGCTCATAGTTGCTTTTTGGCTATCTGTCTCTTTAAATGTTGGCATTCCTCAGCATTTTCTTCTTGATTCATTTCTCTTCCTGCCACACATTCACCCCAAAAGACTTGCTAGACCCCAGAGCCCCTCTCTCCACACGTTGGATCACCTCCCAAATGTTAAACTTTATCCCTATCCTGCAGGGCCCATACTACCAATAGCATTGTTTCTGACTCATCAAACCAACCAACCAACCAACAAAAAAGCAGAAGCAACCTTCCCAATCCCTTAGTCTGCCGTAATTATGGGAGCCAGCCTGAACGTTGTCGGATGATTGATGGAATCCCTCACCTCTATTTACAAAATGCCAGGAGACAGCCCTGTCACAGCCCTGTTCTGTCAGTGCCCTAAGTCTCCGTCCGAAACTACTAACTGTCCTATGGAGAGTGGGCAACTTGCCCTGCTTCTGTCACCACCCAATCATAGACTCAACTTTTGCAACGTTCATCCATCCCTTCTATTTCTTTCTTCATGTCACCAACTTTTATTAAATCCCCTATCATTTTGTATCTAGATTTCTCCAGCCACGGTGAATACCTTGGTTGACTCAAACATGAATCTTGACTCGGATCTTCCTTGTTATTGTCCACTAAAGAAAAGAGAAGGCCTGCTTTTATCTTCATGTCCACAAAGAAACAGTCAGGTGACAATCCAGCACGGCACCTAGGCTCATGAAGAGGGAGACAGTCAAACTAACAGGGTAAGAGAAAAACTGTGAATCCTTGTTTGGAATTTAGCTTAGCCTCGGGCTACGTATGTCTCTGAACTACCTCTGCAACACTGGGAGGTACAATAGAACCGACCTAACGGTAATGCGAAGATGCTATAAATGAGCTCATTTATATGAGTAAAGTGTTTGCTACCATGCCTGGCTGCAAACACAGGGAAGAGACGAAGGATCCTCCGTAGGGATGACAGTGACAGCCTAATGTCTCTTCCACACTCATCTCCGTAGTCACAACTCCACAGTTCCCTTCAAGTAGACATTTTGGAAGACTCAGTTCTCGGAAGGCTTCCAGAAGGTTCTATGTCACATAGTTCCTCAAGTGTGAAGTCCTTTCTGAGACATGGCTTTTCTCTTGCCACCAGGCTGAGAGTTCCTACAAGGCAAGGGCTAGATCTTCCCTACACATTCCTAGGGCCACTGCCGTGCTTAAAACACACGGATGTTCAATGAAGGTCAGTTGGCTAAATCAATAAGTGAACGTATATTGATGATATGTATCAGCCTTGCAAATATTTTTGCTCATATTACCATTGCGATAAAACTAACACATCATGTTAGAAAGCTATTTCAACTTTATGAATTTGGCTATTGAAGGTGATCTTTGGAAAGGGATCTTTACAAAGTCTTGTATATATCTGGTGTCAGTAAAGTATACAGTAACTGACTCACCAGAAGATCAATTAATAGAACAGTGACAAACTAGTGCTGTGGGGTATGTGTGTGTGTGTGTGTGTGTGTGTGTGTTGTGTATCTGCATCCCATGACATTTTTGTGGAAATCAGAAGACAAAGTTTGGAAGTCAGTTCTCTCCTACCACGTGGGGTTCAGAGTTCGAACTTAGGTCATCACGCTTGATGGCAGGGCCTTTACCCACCGAATCAAAAGATGGCCGCCAAAAGATGAAATCTTAAAAGGAAAATCAGCTAGGCAACTCAAGATAGGCTTTTAAGTAAATTGAAACCAAGCCCAAATTATTTTTAGGGAAAGGAATAAAACCATACATGTGACTCCAAACTTTGCAGAAACTCTAATAAAGTCTTGTCCCAAATAAATCCTCTAAATTAGGGAAAGACAGTAAGTGTTAATTGAAGTCACAGCTTTAACACCCGGTTGATAGTTTCCAAAATGAGAGGATTTTAAAGCCTTGTAGTCAAAAGGCCTCCCCCATCTCTCTTTCTCTCCCCGCTCACTCTCTCTCTCTCTCTCACCACATATATTTTTTAATCTGGCCAGTCTCCACAAACTGTTAAACAAAAATATTTAAGCAAAAAAAAAAAAAAAAAAAAAAAAAAGAGCAATAGAGTTCTAAATAATGCAATATTCTGTTTCTCTCTTTAAACAAGTACCTAAGCAGCATTGGTTAGGGAATAAGATATTTTAAAACAAGATTTTAGTTTTAGTTAAATGTCCCTCTGTGGGTTTGTGCACTTCCGTGTAGGTGCCTGTGGAGGCCGGAAGAGGGCATCCAGTCCCCTGGAGTGGGAGTTACAATGGTTTGTGACCTGGGTGCTGGGAACCGAACTCAGGCCGTCTGTTCAGAGAGTACTACTCACTGTTAACCACCACCTTCAGCCCAAAGCTTTGCTTCTTTAGATCAAAACTGATTATGTCATCTCTTCTAAACGGAAGGTGTGGCCACCTCTCTTCAGAATCCTTAAAACGGACCTTATTAATAAGATCTTACTAATAAGATTAATAAGGTAACTTGAGATGAATCGCTGGAAACGAGTTTTGCAAAAGATTCAAGAAATATACAATTTCTTTCTTCTTAAAACAGAGGTGCCTATACAACCTGTCCCTAATGACAACTGCCCTTCAGCAACCCAGTTCCAGGAGGGGAAATTCCAATAACCAATACCCGAGAGCCCAGGGCTCCGCACCAGGGTCAAGGCTTGGCAGGGAGAGTGGTAGCGCCCCTATCCCGTCCCCTCCACGCCCACCTCCTCAGCCAGAGTCCCCTCCCCTTGCCTGAGCCGGACTCTCATTGCCTTCATTGTTGGCCGCATCTGTCACTTTGTGGGCAGGATGACATGAATGGATGGCCCGGACACACCTTCCGTCCCAGTCCTGAAAACCCCTTCGGGATCTGCAGACAGCTCCTGGACGCTGCCAGAGGAGCCGCTGAGGGCCAGGGACGCACCCCACCCCGCCGCCCAGATCCTGCCCGCTCCGCTCCGCGTGCCTGTCCCGGCGCACTCGCTCCCTCCCCGCGGCTCCCGGGCAGCGGGCACGCACCATGCTGCCCAGCTCTGTGGCGGCCCAGGCCGGAACCTACTGGGATGTGGTGGCATCCTCGGCACTCCTCGGCCTCCCCGCGCCGGGCTTTGGCAGCTTGGGCAAGAGTTTCCTGATCGAGAACTTGCTGCGCGCGGGGGCCGGGCCCACGCACGCGCCCCCGCCCCCGCGCCCGGCGCCGGGTCCCGAGTGTCCGCCGCTGCGGCCGCTGCCTGCCAGCCCGGTGCCGCTCAAGCTGTGCCCGGCAGGGCCCTACGGTGTGCGCTGGGCCTTCCAGATGGCCCCTGGCCGGGCTCCAGGGGAGCGAGACAGTGCCTACCAGCCCTCAGCCCCAGGTGAGCTTTGGTGGAGGGGAACCTCGGCTCAGGAAAGCCTCAATTCAGGGCAAACTCAGCTCAGGGGAGCCTCGATCCGGGGACGCCTCAGTCCAGGGAACCTCTGTCCAGGGCAGCCCTGGTTCCAGGTGACCCTCAGCCCCTGGAGAGTCCGGCTGCCCCAGCACCAACCACAGTCGCCACGGGTGAGCTGCGCACAGCGCGAGTGCTTGCCCCAACGGCCCAAGGCTGCAGGCATTGGACAAATGATATTTGTGGACCTAGGATTCCTTTCCTTTCTCCACCTCATCCCGCCCTCATCCTTCCTGGCCTCCTCCTTCAACAGGTGGCTGGGCTACCAGCGTGGTTTGATCTCAGGGGGAGTCTGGGGGTTCAGCCTTTCTAGCTGACTGGGGCCTGTCCCGTGTCATCTCTGGAAAGTCATTGGCAGGGTAGGGCTGCAGGCTTAGCGGCCCTGAGACCTCGCTATTGCCTCGGTCTGGGTCTGATGGTTTGAAAAGAGTTGCGCAA
The DNA here is from genome assembly GCF_907164565.1 of Psammomys obesus. Lineage (NCBI taxonomy): Eukaryota > Metazoa > Chordata > Mammalia > Rodentia > Muridae > Psammomys > Psammomys obesus. The sequence goes on from NW_026596085.1 coordinate 5,295,482, forward strand.
ACTTTGGTTTTCACAGTTTGGATCTCTTGAGGTGTTAAGAACTCAAGACAGACGCTCGCCTGGTGCTGAGCTAGCTGGTGCAGTCAGGTTGGAAACTAAAGTAGGAAGTTCTCCTATAAACAGGAATTTACCGAAAGAAGTACACTTTGGGTTTATTTATATTTTTACCGAAGAAAACCTAACTACTAGTGGAACTGGGAGGAAGGCTTCGGGCAGCTGAGATAAATTAATTCAAAGCTGAAACCAGCCATTAACATAGTTGCCAAGCAATTGGGAAACCGAGATCCAGTTGGATTAATTTTTTTTTTTTAAGCTGCGTCCTTATACGATCTTAACTCATTCTTTTAATCCCGGTGGGTTTGTCGGGAATGACTAACACGCCATTCAAGCAGTTTCCATTGTCCCCGCAAACTGCCAGATCAAATTTATTGCTAATGGCTTTATAGAATTTAGCGTGTTTAGAACCTGTCCTGGTCTTTCACTTGGAATGGCCACTAACAGAATGGAACAAATGAAATTATTAACACCGGTCTCATTCACAGAGTGTAAAGCCTAAACACTGGGAAAGCCTTTTGCACCCTGCGAGAAGAGCAGGCTCAAGTGAAGGCAAGGTCTACGTGCCTTGGGAATGCTTGCATGGTTGTTTTTGAAACAGAATGAAATTAGAAATTTGTGAGATAGGTCCATGGGACCACAAATAAGTAAATACTGTCACACAAATAACATTTTTTTTTTCAAGATAATTTGGTGATTTGCATGAGTTGCTGGTTTGGAATTGTGTTCACAGAAGTTATTTTTAAATGAATTCTTAAGTTGCTGTTGATTGACTTTCAGGGGTGCAAAATTACTTAGTTGTAACCTTTGCTGACTTTTCAGCGGTTAAACTAAGTGTGGATTAACATGGATAGCTCAGTAACCGGTAAAGTAATTTCATATGCATATTCATTTCACTCTAAATATTGTAATTAATGGAGAAAGAGTTTCCAACATTATTTATTTTACAAGAACATATTCACTCTGGTATACTTACTGAAGTATTCAAATAAAAACTGACTTTATAAGGAATTAAGAGGGCATAATTCGAAATACTTTACAATAGTTTAGATGTATGTTTTACCGAATATTTTATTCAGTCCTCACCGAGGATTCCATTTTTCCATTTATTCAAACCTCACTGAGGTTAATTTTAATCTGAACAAGGAAACCTTTGTTTCAAATGCATTTCTGTGAAGAAATCACCCATGGACACACCCCCCCACACACACACGCTACCCTTCCCCACCCCGCCCTGGTAAATCCATGGGCACAGATATGCTGTTTAAAACCAGGTTTACACTCATTTGTGTTTGTAGTTTAGGAGAGCTCACAGCTTTCTGAACATGGCCTCCATTTTAAGCGGCGCTGTTCTGTTTTAGTACACGAAGGAGCCCTTTCATCCGAGGTTGTGAGGTTGTGACAGGAGCTCCAGGGATAATCTGGAGATCAGGTGACCGGGTGTGGCTGCTCTCACTCTGCCAGCTCAGGGCTGAGCTTTCAGTCAATGCTGTACCACGGTACACCTCACTTAGAAGAGCCAGTCCCCTCTTCCAAAGATCGCAGTAGATCCCTTTTGGAAATAACCAGTGAGGAATCATTAGGTATGTGCTTTTGTTTTTCGGTTTGGTTTTGGTCTGCGGTGGAGATTGAATTGGTGCCTTATTCATGGTAGGCAAGCACCTACTCTTGACTCCCACTTGAAACCCCTAGGAATAAATTCTGAGTCTTTACTTTAGACATTGACTTGGGAAAGAATAATAAAATATGATTTAAATAATTTTAACAAATTGGCTACACTTGTTTTTGCCGACCTTAATTTGTTGACCAGCGAGAATTTGCCACAGTCACATTATAGAGATCATGCGGTCCAAAACTGATGATCTGGACATCTCTTTGCACCTTCCCTTCATTACCTTAGTTACATATGTACTGTTAATCACACCACGCATCTCATTTCCTCAGCGAAGCTTGAGGTCTGACAGGTGTCCAGCTGTTTTGGGTGATTGGCACAGTCACTGAGCAAGCAGTGCACTCTCAGCTACCATTTTCACAATCCTCATGGTAGGCCAGAAGGTAGCTGTTGGCATGGCGATTGTTCTTTTTTTTTAATAATAAAATTATTTCCCTTGCTAATTTTGTTCTTGTCCTAGGAGCCCCTTTAAATGTGTGCAGACTCCCAAGAGAGAAAAATAAAACTGCTCCCAATCTTTAGTCTGTTACCTTGGCTTAGTCTTGCTTCAACTATGAGAAAATAACAAGGGATAATGAGACCTCATAGAGTCCAACCAAGGGAATGAATCGGGGAGGAAGTCTAGCTGAGAAAGGGCTCTAGCTCCCCAGGTCAAGAGTGAAGTAGAGCTTCATTGCTTAGTCCCCGAGAATCAGCAACTTTGAATACTTGGGGGAAAGAGGCTCTGAGCAATATACTACCAAACAGCTGACGTTTAAAATTGCCGACACCAAAGGGCATTTCTGAAGGCTCGAGGAAGATGCATTTACTGACAGCAGGTAATGAATGGAGTCACTTCCACGTTTTATCAGAGAGAGAGAGAGATGTCATCGACCCATTGTAGTTTACGAGTGGGGAGTCAGGAAACTTTGCAAGCGAAATTCTAAGTATTAAAGGTAATACTCCCAAAGCTTGTTTTGTTTTGGTTTTTGAAGTAAAGGTTTATTTGGCTTACTCTCCCAAAGGGACAAGAGGAGTTCATCTTGGTGGGCAGACAAGCAGTAGGAGGCATGGTGACAGAGAAGGAAGCTGAAAGATCACATTTCAACCCCACACAAAGCAGAGGAAGCACACTGAAAATAGGGCAAGGTTATGACTTCCCAACGCCACTCACAGTCTCCCCAGTGATGTGCTTCCTCCAGCAAGGATGCACCTTCTAAGTCCCCCAAGCAGCACCAGCGACCGGGGACCAAGTACTCAAACATCTGAGCCTACACAGGGACATCTCTCTGATATAACATTAAACATTGTCCACTCCTTTAAAATGATGAAAAAGCACATCTTTCTGTTTCCCGATACCTAGTACCTCATGCTCACATCAGCACACCCACTCAGCTATTCTACCCATCTTACAGATGAGACAGTTAGGCTCATAAGGCTTTTCAGGTTGAATTAACAACTCTGATGGCAAAGTGTTGAGAACAATTCAGAAAAATCTAACCATGTCATCGGTTTTGCCTCTTGCATTCATATCATCAATATCCTCACCATTTGAAAAACACTGTGCGTATCAGAATGTTTATGTCTTTTTAAATTTAAAAGAGCGGTCTTGAAATTTACAAAAGATGAATTTTTCTTAGTTATGAGACTGCTATGTGAATTTTTCTGTTTTGTCCGATCAGTTCTCTCTCTTCAAATTAAGTTTAACAAACAACATTTAATGACATTTGTTTAAAAATATTTAGAAAGCATTTGATATAAAAGTACTTTGCTATTTATTAAATCCATTTGTGTGCATTTGAAAGTATTAGAAAACAAATTTTTATCCTGGAAAAGTGAGTTAAACATTCTTTAAGTTGTCTTAACTTATATGTTGTGTAGTCCAGAAAAGCAAGATTGCTTTTTTTTTTTCTCTCTCATTCATCTGGAATTGCTTTTTATCATCAACATTCAACATGTTGTCTGACTGTCTCATTTATCTTTCTGTCTAGAGAATTGTCAGCCTACTAATTTTTAACTCTGTTTTACCTGTCTTGCATTTAGAATGGCATTTTATTCTCCCTTCATTGAGATACACCGACACTGTGGCTCTAGAAAACTGCTTTAAGCACTTGCTAAGGGATAGTTTGGAAGTCTTTAAAGTCTGACTCCAACCACAGCATGTCAGGCTTATTGATAAAGTATTCTCAAGCTTTGTTTTTGGCTGACTGAAACCTTGGAACTGGCCATGTTAAGATGCTGACCAGAACCAGGACAGCAAGAGCATAGGATTCGGAATGAGACAGTGACAGCCTCATTAGAGCAGATCTTTGTTCCAGCCTTTACCATCTTTTGCTGGGAATAACAAAACCAGGTTCCTAATATAGCCACATATTTTTGTAACCCACTTAGCACATCTTTGTAGGTAACATATACATGACATACATAACTCATGACAATTTCTGAGCACAGCCCCCAAGTTAATCACCACCTTTAGGTTGAAGGAGCAGTCCTTATCATGAGTAGCATTCATGGACCCTTTACTTTAGTGCTGACAGAGAAAGCCATCCGTCTTATACAATAGCATCTGATTTGGAAACAGCTCATGTATGTTTGAGATATCTCCAACTTCAGCAGCTCCTCACCTTCCATCAGTGAATACGTTCTCCTTCACTCTGACAATGGGATATGAGTGGAAATGAGTATGGAGCCAGAGCAGCGATAAATGCAGAAGACAGTTTCTAGTTCTTCTGTGTGGTTTCTACTTTAATGACTTCAGAGGTTAAGAGGTACAATGGCTTGAATACCCAGAACTTTATGCACATTACATGGAATTTAAGCAGAATTCAGAAGGTTCATGGCTGCACCAGATAAGGATACCATATGTGCTGGGCAACTCGTGGGGATGACCAAGGGTGGTTTTATCTCTCCCCTGATGTTAGAGTTTTACTTGGGCCTGTGTGTGCCTGGCAATGCTGTCATCCCCTCTTCTTTATCTGTGTCAGATTCCATTGTCTTCCTCCTCAGTGTGCTGCCTCCTTCCTCTCCTTGTGCTCACCAGAAAACAGTTCTGTTTAAGATGCTTACATGTAACTAAGTAAAAATGATGGTGACTTGTCAGTAAAGGGCCACTGTCTGTGCTTAGGAATTGTGTACTAAAATGTTTTCCGATTTTTTGGTTGCAAAAGTCTGTACACAAGGGAAGGATTTTTTAAACTATTTAATCAAACGTGTACCTCTTTTCAAGTGTGTAGTATTTTATTTATTCTGCCATCTACTTTTTAACTACTAAATTTGCATTGTTGCCATTGACTAAAGCTTTAGAATCCATCTTATTCCTTTTGAGTTTTGAAGCTGGATCTCACCATATAACCCATTCTGGCTTGGAACTTTTTCTATGTTGTCAAGAACCTTTCTATTTTATACAAATTTATATCTTTGAACTCATGCTACTTCTGCTTCAGCCTCCTAAGAGCTGAGGTTACAGGTGTTCTTGGGCTATACTGTACTTGGCCTAGCTAACTCTTCTTCATCTTCTGCTCCTTCTTCTTTTTTGAAAAATCGATTCTCCTCTCTTAAAGTTTTCTCTGACTCACACTCCCCCTGTTCCCTGACTAGGTATACATACAACAAAGTATACAATTTTAAGTCACTATATATAAGTTTTCATTCAAATACACCTGGCATTTGCCAGGAGTAAAAAGGCAGAGTCTAAATGGAAACAATATGATTTTTATCTCAAAACACTTGTTAGAATCCTCATTTAGAGCTTCATTAGATCATTCTTCTGTTTTATACACTGTGAGTAAGAAATTGGATTTTTGCCTTAACATATAACACACTTACTGGGCTCTTGTATATTTTATTCCAAAGTACTTTATTTTGCTTACAGTAATGTTTCCACTTTTAATGGAATCTCCACCTTTCGTTCTTTTTAGCCTCCAGTCAATACTCAGCTTGGCAATGCTGAGTGATTTGTCACTCTATATAACGTTACCCCAACTCATTTCCTTTTTAAGAACATTATTCACTTTTGTCAAGTGGCTGTTAGTTGTGAATATATCAGGGCTGTATTTTTTTGTGAGTTATGTGAACAGTAAACTTAAGGCACTAAAATTCTTTCTGAAGTCAGAGATCAAAAAGCTGCTATGAGTTTTTAGACCTTTGTTTTGGAACTATGGCATCTAGAATAAGGAAAGGCGAAAAAGAAGAAAGAAAAGGAGCCAAGGAGTTTGAGCCTATTTGTGTTTATTGCTGAATGTTTAATAACCTTCTTGTTTTGTGGATGTTCCTGCGAGGGTGGTTCTCTGGTATGAGGGCGGGTACTCTTCGGCATCCTTAAGTTTGTTAATCCTGGCGGCCACTGGAAGCAGAATGGGTGATACAGTTCTACAAATCCTATGAAGTCTCTGAGTTTCTTGTCCTTTAAAACTTTAAACCTTGGATAACTTTTTAAATTGAAATACACAGTGGAGTAAGTTCCCTTTGGACAAAGCTAACGTGGTTCAGTCAGAGAATAAAGCCTTGACTGCTGGCAGGTTTCTAATAGGACTACCACACACCGGACTCAGTCACACCCAACAACTCCGAAGTTACACTGAGACTGAAGTCCAAAAAGCCCCCTGAGCCTCGACAGGAAGGACAGCATCCACAGTTGCTGTGGAGACCTCCTGACTCAAAAAGCCCAAAATGTTTACTTCCTGGCTCAGAAAAGTTTTCCAGCCCTTCATTCAGAGCATGAATGGCAAGTTGGGGGATGTTTTAAAGACTCTTACCCATGTCTGAGCCTTCAGCAACTGCTTGTGATCTTAAGGTCTAGATTAAAGTGCTTCACGTTACAGATTGTGTCGTCCACAGTGACCCAAGATGCCTGGCTTCAATACGAGAATAGGGGTTAGTATCTGCTTTAACTTTCAACCACACACCTCAAAATAACCCTTGGCAGGAGGCAGGAAAGGACATGAGAGGCGTTTCCTCTATTTTTGTCACAGTTAAAGTACTGTGAGATTCTACATCAGCATTTCATAGATTAGAAAAAAAAAATCCCATTTTATTCATTTTCGGTCCTCCTGTGGGCTGACTGAGCTCAGCGGAGTGGTCCTCACTTGGGAAGTCCTGAGGTTGTGGTGGGACATCCAGGTTCCATGGGCTGCGGGCCCAAGGTGCTGCCCATGAGTCTGACTGGCAGTTGATACTGGCTGGTGACTGAGTGCTCAGCTGGAGCTCTTCATCCCGATTTGCGTTCTTTGATGTCTTGAACCTGTTTGTTGCATGGTTTCTGGGCTCTAAATGGGAGAGTTCGGAAAATAAGCCTGCATGGTCTCTGGAGCTCTGGACGTTCTGGAGCCTCTAACTAAACACAACACGTCTTGGAGGTTCTAAAATGTGGCCGTGCCAACATCCTGATTGAGAAAGTTCGCTGAGACCGTTTAACGTTCCAGGGAAGAACAAACAGCCTCCACTTCTCGGTAGTAGGGAGACTCTCAGCCCACTGTAGCCACTTAAGATCTGCCACAGGGGAATAGTACGGTTCCTGTTGGACCCAGCGTCTGGAGTAGACCTGTGTGGGAATTGACCAACCGAGTGTTAGAGAGCTTGAGCGCACTGAGACTTCAATGCAGAGATGTTTTGGGAGCAATGGATGCCATTGTTTTATAGTGTTGTCCTCTGTAACACCTCCTTTATAGTACAGAGAGCAAGGCACTCCCTCAGATTCAGCTAGTTTTCTTGTAGCTATGTAACAGGCAGTGTGAGACAGCAGAATCAGTGACCATGGACTCAGATGACGGTCACAAGGATCTGGTTAGTGTGCCACAGCTCACAAAGAAGCCAGGCAATCCACTTGATGGTCCTGGATCAAGATATTGGTGCAGGTATTTAAATCTATGCTTATTAGTAGCTGTTGCCACCATGTGGTGTCGCCAGACTAGGCATTTGGACCCCTGCACAACTGAGCCACCACTACCCAGTGAGATTTGCAAATGTAGCTTTATTCCCATCACCAAGGTAGTCCAGAAAACACAAATTACCCAATGACTGCAGACAGATTAAAAACACTCGCTTTGGGATTAAGGCCTTCATGTCGGCAGCTATGGAGCTGTTCTCAGTTACACTTGGTGCTGCATTCCTTTGACCTGGCCCCGGAAGTTGGACAAGTTTTCTTAACCTGCTCGACATCCCCGTTCCTTTGTATGCCACTTCTCCTAACTAGAATGCCTTTCTCTCCTTTTGTCATTCTGAGTGCTTTTCAAATGATTTTCAAACATCCAAAGGTGTTTGTCATGCTTAAGGACACCCTTAGCGAAGCCTTCCTGACTACAGTTAAATTTGTTTGTTTTTCTCCTTTGTACATTTCAGAGTGCAGAGATGCCAGGTGTGTCGGTAGCACTGTGTAGCTCAGCAGAAGCCCCGGCCACACCGCGTCTTTTCCCATGTGGCCTCAGTATCGCCCTCCACTCACACATGATCCAGGCGGGGGAAGGGCGACCGTCCATGGAGCACTGCTGTCTGCTAGGCATTGTTTTGCACTCTTTTCAGCGACATCGTCCTGGCTAGACATTATAATAACCTGTGGAGTTTTTGAACCAATGCTAAGTGAGGGGCCTCTTACAATCCAGGTCTGATTTATCCTTGTTGATATGGAGGCCAGACATCAGTATTTTTGCGTACATTGTATATATTGTGTGTTCAGAGCTGAGAAGCATTGCTTGGAGAAAACATATGAAACTCTTTTTATCTTCTTGGGGAATGCATCAGGTTTGATAGAATAAAATTTGGAGTACTGGAAAATCTATACCTTCCCTTCCATCTTTTTTTTTTTTTTAAACTAGGAGATTCAGATCTGTTAGTTTATTTAGAAAAACAAAAAGGCAAAAAGCAAAAATTTCAAGGATTGGCAACAAAAAGTTGCCCTTTTTGTCTTTGTAGGCTTAGCAGGCAGTACACAAGTTGGCACTTGATAGAATGTAGCTCGTATTTGACATGGGTTTAAAGGCCAGAATCAAGCAAGAAGCATTTCCCTGGAATTATCTTCTCATGAGCTGTTCCCATACCTGCTATTTTCTGTTTGTCAAACACTTGAAGCAAAACCCAAAATGCCCACTTCTGTTGTTTCCTGTGGACCAGAAAGGTAAATGGATGGACCTTCTTAGCTTGTTTTCCTGCTGACTGAAAGTGAAGTTTGCAACTGGATCACACAAATGCGTTGCTTCAAACTGACTGTGTGACTGACTGAGTGACAACACAGGGGGCCTGCTTAAGCAATGGGTAGTTCTTGGGTCTGACTGGACAGAGGTTTGCCTCCCTCTACAGCCTCGTCTTGGGGTCTACCATAGGCTAGATAGTCTCTTCAAATATATACTATTTTTCAAGTCACAGTTTAGACTTCTTGAAAACAAATCCTGGGAATAATTTCACTTCCTAGAATCTGCCTCTCATCCAGTCCCTACTTTCTTAGCTAATAATCAGTCATTATGTGAAGATCACCATGGTGTATCTTGCTCATTTTTAGCATTTTTGAAAGAATTCATTCACATGCCAGATGCCTGTCCCTTTGAAGTACAGTGTCAGTGAGTGGAGGGAGGATGTGCTAAATTCAGGGCCAGCCCAGGGGCCAGCATACAAGTACAGCTACTGGCCAGGAGGCCTGCCACGATAAATGGTCAAATAATGACATACAGACTTCAGTGACTGAATCTGAAATGTTTATCAGGGATTAAATTGCCCCTTTCCTGCCTTTTTCAGAGCGTCTTCAAAGCATCTGCTAAGGGCCTAATGGTTTTGAGATATCTGTCAGCCTAGCACTTGCTCTCATCAGCCTCCAGTTTGCCTTTTACTCATGGCTTCCAAAAAGTATGTTGTTTACAAATATTAAAAGTGTAATGTGTATTTTGAATGCTTCGTGTTATTTCAAATCTCGGTTTCCTCTGACTGCCACTCAGCACTCAGTATCACAGACTCACATGTATTGGTACTTGCCTTCCGTCAGATGTAAAAAAGGAGCACTTAATTGGAATTTCACAGCAATTTCCACATAAACCAGTCTAAAGAAGGTGTATGTATGTATAGCAGTCAGGAGCTGACTAACCTCCTGTTAAGTGTGCGTGTCAAAGAGATGATTTAAGATGGTGAAAACATTCTGCACAATAGACCTGCCAGTCTTGTCATATCACAATGGGGAGGCCAGTTTCCATTGCCCCTATTAGAATGATTACTGTAGACTTTGACTATACTTCTGCAACTGAAGATTTTGTGTCACTTTGCTTACAGATTTTAAATGGAGCAATGCATGGCATTGTAGCAGAATGCTGAATTAAACCTTTCCTGGTTTAACATCAGATCACGTGCTTTCAAGCCACATCATCACACATGAGTTTAATCGGTGTCTTGTCTCACAGGAACTAAATTTTTAAGCCATTATTTTTCTGTTGTTAGGGCCATCGGCAAAGACTGGGGAACAATTTGTTAGAATAGGAAACTCTATCCTTTATTTATACCTTGCATTGTTTTGTGGTGTAACTGGTGTATAGTCTTCTATGTTCTATACTTGAACAAAACCCAAGTGGACATACACAGTTTTGATGCTTCCAGGCTACATGGTAGATGTTAAACTTTATATGTGTAATTGCAATGTGGACTTTTCTTTTTTTTTTCCATACCTAGTAAAAACAAAGAAGAGCCTAAAATCCCAATAGCCGTGCATAATTATGTAAAGAACTCTCATTTCAGAGAGGTAATAAGTTAACAGAAATGCTTGAAAATAAACACAAAGATGCAAACTCATATATCTATAAGTAGTAATGGAAATGTAATCTACCTAAAACTGTCATATTCTTCTTTAACTCCTTTTTCTTTTTTGAGAATTTCATACCTGGGTAGTGTATTTGTATCATTTCCATATTGTCTACCTTCAACTACTCTCGCTTCCTCCTCCTCCCTCTCCACCTCTTCTTTACACACAAACTGCTGAGTCCCTTCTGTGTTGCTTATGTGTGTGTGTGTGTGTTTAACGCCAACCGCTTGGGACTGGAAGACATACCAGGCAGTCTGTCACTCAAGAAGACTAATTCTCCCTCTCTTAGCAGCTGACAATTGCCTGTAGCTCTTCAAGATTTTCCCCTTCCATGTTGGAATGTCAACTGGTGTCATTACCCAGATCTTGTTTAAGTGACCACATTGTTACGGTTTCATGGAGTATGCTTCCAATATAAAATGTATAGTTCAAGTAAAATGATCTTGTCTGTGATGGTTTTATGGTCAACATTAGAATAATTCACAAAAGTACCGAAGCTATGTCTTTTATTAATTTGGGAAAACCAAGATAATTTGTCATTTCTTCTCTTTGCTGAGTTACCAATTTTAAAAACAGCATTAAAACACTTATGGGTTTTTTTTTTTTTTTTTTTAGAAATTCAGATATTAAATAAATAAAAACAATTATATCGACATCTCAACATTGTTTGATAGGAGAGACAGATACTGGGTTTTTAACTTGTTTACAGTTTTGAGGCCTTTGGGATTTTACAAATACCGTAAATACTTTTCTTGGGCAATCTATTTGTTTTATTGTTCCTTTTAAATAAATTGGCTAAAATAACTACATGCTTTTTTAATATAAGAGTGCAAGTCTGAAAATACCATGTTCTTTAAAAGGTATGTAGGCATATCAAAATAAAATTACCTGGTGTGATCAAGAAAAAAAAATGTTGCCACATAAAGATAAGAGAAAATAATAATAATAATCTTTATTTATTATTATTTATTATTATTGATTATTATTATTATTGAGATTTATATTTCAAGGTCATCAACCTCAAAAGATTTGAGGGTGTTCTGGGGTGCAGAACAAGGTTAATGTTTTACCCCATTCCCTTAGAAGAACAGGAATGTTTCTTGTTCTTCATTTCAAAGACCTTTTATTCAATTACAGTTTGTCAGTTAATGATGCCACATATGTCAAGGCAAAAGCAGGTGCCTACATTCAGGAATCATGACCTATATTTTTCTATATTGTACTAAATGCATTTTTTTAAAGGCCATGGTATGTTGAAGCCATTTAACTCGGCTTGGCACTTACTTCTCAATAACAACAGCTATTAGAGTCCACCAAGGTCTTCATAACTATTTTTCTATGGAGCAATGAATGGAGTTCAATATTTTTCTTAAATACTGTATTTCAATAAAATGATTATTATCTTTGTAATGGTGCAGTCAAAATCTAAGAACAGCATATGATAATAATAAAAAATCCCTCATGATTATTTAGACACCTTTTCAGACACACTGCTCAGGTCTCCTTTCCACACACACAGGATTCCGTAAACAGCCCTTCACAGCCTTGTGAGTCATGTGTTTGAATAAACTGAGCAGGATAGAACTAAGGGAGACCCGCTATGGCGTAAAATGCTTTCTGGTAACTAGATTTACCTTGAGAGGCAATGTGATTGTTTGTGAACACTTTAAAACAAGTGGCTTCAATCAGAAACAGTACTTTCATTATGGTACTGCTCAGTAAATTAGCTCGTACCATCTCAGGAATTCAGCTAACCACATCTTTCATATAACCTGAAAATGAACACTGAAGTGATAAAATCTCTTTAAAAAAAAAAAAAGACATTTAAATTGTTTCTTGGTAAGTCGGACCTTTAGAACCATGCCATTTAATATTGTAATCCTTATTCACAGGAGACTCTTTAAATTTAAATGAATTTGGTCTGAAGATTCACTACCTACTCAAGCTAGCCATATATTTGAGCTTGGCGATTGCCTTTGGCCAGGAGCAGCCATGTTGGCCAGGGCGGATAGGGGCCTGCCCATCACTGCAGATGCTCCTTGCATACTATTACCCTCGTGTGTCTTGTATAAAGAACAGTCGGCATTCATTATTTGTAATTACAACCACGCTGGTTCCGGTCTTTCCACCACATCTTCCAGATCCGAGGAAAGCGCTTGGCAGGAACTTTGACACTTTAAAATGACTTTAATTTCAGTACAAGTTAGAACTGAGGGGAGGTTTAGCAACGCAGCCCTCCTGCTCAGGGGCTCGGGGAAGCTGGAGTTTTGAATATTGTGTAAAAGAAACGGTTAATCAATGAGATCAATGCTTTCTCTGCAGTGCCCTCCAAACCTTTTCTTCTGAGCGCCTCGCCATTCTACTCTGCGTGCTGCGGTGGGTCCTGCAGGCGCCCTGCCTCCCCCACAGCTTTTTCAAGTAAGTTTTAATGCTTCATCAGCAATGCCTCAGTTACTCTGTAAACCAAAGCAGCAGGATTTAATGTGCTCGGGGAAGCTAATTGGCAGTGCAGCGGCAAGGAGCTAATTCCTCACTAAAAAAATCACAGCGACCCTATTCAGGAGGTTTCCAGAGATTATCAAACCTCGGCACAGTGAGCGATTGTGAGCCGGTTTCGGCAACACTAAACCCGGGGCCGACACACCAAGGCAAGGGCTTGTTTTCCATTTGATATAAAAGATCTCAGAGGGACCAGTTTGGCTCTTTCTGAAGCCTGCAGCCACACTCCGTTGAAGAAGGGAGAAAAGGGAAAGCGGGTAAAAAGGGTGCTCTGTGTGGCGTTTCCATTCGGCTTAAAATGACTCAGAAAAACACAGGTCTAGAGATTGATTAGAAGCTCGGGGATCACAAAAGGGGGTAAATTATTGTCTCTGTCCTCCTGAAGAAGCCTGGGCAGGATCGCAGGCAATGTTTTCAGGAACCTGGTCTCTAAACGTTATAAAAGCAAAATCCATTTGTGTCTGGGAAGAGGAGAATCTAAACAGAGCAGCGTGGTTCTCTCGCTCAGACACCGCGTTACAGGTGGCTTGGGATGTCGGTGAAACCCACAGGCAGAGGATGAGCGTTTGCGTGAGTCACAAGAAGGCACTTACACAGGGACACAGCCACGCCAGGTGAGCGTGGAGAGAGGGCCAGCCCCAAGCCACAGGCCCATGAATGTCTTCAGCCCTTACGGCCCGGCCCGCTATGTGTTCCTGGGTTTTATGGATGTTTCAGGAGAGGAGTGCCACCCCCCCCCCCCCCCCCAGATGACTCCCGACAAGAGAGGCAGCAAATGCTGCTGTTTAATGAGCTGCGGGCTCCTGGGCTTCTCTTTAGGAGGCTGATACTTTCCCACAGAGCGCTTTGCACGGCTGGGATGTGGCTACAATGGGTGACAGACCCGTGACCAATCCTCACTTTTGCTGGACTCATCCACACGCGACCTCACCACAATTTTTCACTCGGCAGATGAACTTTAGGGACCATTTCACAGTGAGAGGGCTTGGGCAAGGGTCATTTGTCCTTTTGTGCGGTCATAAAGCCAGGCTCTGTGTGTCAGCCTTTTCTCCTGCTTCACATCCCAAGTGAATTTCTGGACACCATTTAAAGCCCTTGACTGAAAAATAAAGCCGTGAATGAAACTGACTTTTATAGACTCATTCTGGCTCATCTTCCCATATAGCCCTGTCCACCTGAAAGGGATTTTAGTGGCTGAGCTGAGTGCATATAGGGACTTGCTGAATGCACAGGGGCCCATTATCAACTGTGAGGATTGTTTATTAACCAGGACCGATACACTGCTATTCTGGCAGTGATCTATTAATTGTCGATTTGACTAGAATGCATTGAATTTGAATAGTGAGATAGAAACCGTGACTAAACCTTCTACTCGCTCCTTCAAGGTGGTCCTCTATGAGGGCGATTGAAAAACCTGTGCAAATCAAGGCACCATTTATCACCAGTTATAGAGTGGCAGGGAAAGATGTCCGAGGGAGACACTTAAACTCAGATGCTTAAAGCCTCATCCCAGTGGCACCTCTGGCTACTGAAGAGGCTGCACACTTAGCTTCACTTACTCCATCTTGGTATCGTTTGCTTCAGGAGGTTGCTGGTGCTGAAGTTCAAGATGGAGTGAGCAGACACAAGGGGAGCTCGCGTAATGGGGTATGCTAAGGGTATACGTGGGTACACGTATTGCTGTTTTGTAGCAGCATTTTAAGAGTGTCTAGCCTATGAAAGTCTGGGCGTTTCATAAATAGGAAAACAAAACAAAACAAAACAAAGCACTGAGGCTCTTTAACCGAGCACGTCATCCGCTCAAAGGCTCGAGCGATTATTTTTAAGCAGGTCGCATTTTCTCTCATTACTTCCCAGCCCTTCACAGCCAGTGCCCTCTACATAGCTGTTGTAAATGATGCTCAGCCCTCAGGGCTTCCAGCCCCATGTTTATCTTGGGGGGGGACACATGGCTTGAGAGACCAGTGCGGTTCACATCAGGGATGGGCAGTACTGCCCTTGACTTGTCTGCCCTCCTCGCACTGGCCTCTCAGGACCATTTGGAGAGGCTGCATGTGTTTTTAATAAATGGTGCCGTGTCACGTTATTACTCATGACTCTGAAATCAATTTCTTATTTTCCTATTTAGAATGCTCATTCACGCTGGCAGCAACTAATAATACGGTGCCATCTTGTTGTCCATAAAGAGTTCTACATAAACAACCGTGATACCCAGGGTACAGCTAATGAGCTTTAGATCTGCAGCGCCTTTTCACTAAAGGAATTTACTAGATTTTCTTTTCTTTTTTTAATAATAAGTGTTTATGTCCAAGTTGCTAAATTATTTTCCATTGCAGGGAGAGAGAGAGAGAGAGAGAGAGAGAGAGAGAGAGAGAGAGGGAGAAAATGAACTGTTCAAGTAAGCTTGTGTTAAGTTTCCACTTGGACAGCCAAAAGTAAGGTTTATACTAAAAGTTTTAACAAGTGATGAAACTGGTGGCTGCTCTTGTTTCTGCACAATGTCGACTCTGCTCCCTCCCCAGGCCCAGGACTGGGTCAGCACATTTGTAGCTAAGCAAGTGAAATGCTCCTTCCACTCTTAACGTGATGCATTTGTTTAATGTCCACTGGAATTTTCTTAGCTTCTCAGCTGTAGGGTTGACTCCTTGTTGCAAATGTGGAAGCCATCATTTGCCCGGTGCCCTTCTCGCATGCAGTAAACAGTTTAATAGGCACAATGCTAAGACATTGAGAGCAGTAGAGAAAATTGAAAGGCACCAGTAAAAGCTGGCCCCTCCCCTAAAGCACTGCACGGAAAATCTTTGATATTACACTCATAAACTTATTTTCAAAAATAACACATTTCTCAGCCAAAATGAAAAGGAAAGTTGTGGAAATGATGTGGATAATGACTTTTTTTTTTTAAAGCTAAATTAAAAGTTGGAAATTTTAATTAGGTGGACTAGCTAATTGAGTTAATTAGATAATTATTTAATTTTGTCTTTGAGTACCAAACTTGACCTTTTAAGAATTTTATTTCCTAGAAGACAGAACTTCAACTTGGAACCAACTTTCTATAAGTCTGAGCAGAGAAAACCTGTTACCAGGACAAACTGCTCTGCCTTTTCCTGGAAGATGTACTCAGATTTGACATTTCCAGCTCATCACTGTCTCTTTGTCCTTGTTAAAACTTAAAAGAACATCATATCTGCTCCAAGCTTTAGTGTAGCATTGTGTGGAAGACAGCAAGGAAGGGGCATGCTTTTTATGGGGTGACTGGAGATTAAGGGGTTTCACTTTCAAAGATGGGCAATGCTCTGGTTAATATTGTTGTCACCTGACCTGGGTGTTGGTTTTACTGCTCTCAGCTGGAGTGATGGGTCCTCTGAAGAGCCAGGGCTGTGGAAACCTAGGAGAGACTGAAAGCAATTCCCAGCACACACATGCACACAGATATAAAATAGCTAACATATAGAAAGATTTAATGTGGCCATTCTAAGATCTTCGAAGAGACATAGTTTTGTTTTTTTGTTTTTTGTTTTTTTTTTTTTTAATTTAGAAAGAAGTCTGATTATACTGCTTAAAGATCAGTGAGTTTATAGATTGTTGGGTTATAGGTATTGACTTCTCAAAAGTGATGGAGTGGTGTTGCACAGATAAATGACATTAGGTCAGCCAAGAAGAATGTCTGAAGGATCAGAGACTCAAAACAATAGGCTTTCCAAGTTGATGGCCCTATTCAAAGCTCTAGAGAGGCAAGGGCAGTATGAGTTTCATTCCTGAGGTGCAGTTCTTTCTCTGCCTGAGTGTTCAGCCCAGGTCATAGAGGTGGGGACATCCCAGGCCTGTGGGCTGCTTGTCTATAACCCATTCCCTGAGTAACACAAAGTCATACGTATGGCTGCTTATAAAAATCCTGATTTTTGGTTCCCTAAAAGAGTGCACAAATACAGAATAGGAAGGAGTAGGATGGACGGGCGGGACAGAGCAAAGTGGGGAAAAGTGGAATGCCGTCTCAGTGTTTGTCTGTAGAATGTCACTAGGATACGAAGTGTGCTTTAGCCATAGGCTCTGCTGAGGAGGCCACATTCCTACTAGATTCTGAAAGGCTTAGATTGACCATGACTTTTTGGTTCAGGAGACCCTTTTAAGGCACATTAAATAGACTCTCATGTAAAATCCAAGCTAAGAGGAAGCCACTGAGTGAAGGACCTCTGCACTTCTCACACCCAACTTGGTGAAGAAGTGTCTAAGTTGAGGAGAGTCCTAAGACCAAATTCTGGGTTGTATGAAGGCCTGAGGATAGGGTTTGGGTTTGTATTTGAAAATAATGCTGAGGCATCTCTTCATGGAAGAGAAGAGCATAGGATATAAACATCTGGAAGCAGAAGATGAGCAGTTGTAACTGTTGGGAAAGTGCTGCAGGATGGCACAGGCCTGCAGACAACACCCTCACCCTCAGCCAGGGAAAACTGGCATCAGGAGACACACTCCAGATTGAAATGGCAAAATCTGAAGGAACAGTAAATGGAGGCTAGTGGTATTTTAACTAGCCTGTAGGAAAAGCTTGGATCATACAAGTGGCCTCTCTCTCCTCCAGCTCTGAGAGGATGCCGAGTTCATTAGAAGGATGACAGAGTCCATGGGAATGGTGCGGGAACTCTGTTCCCCTTAAGACTGCTGTAGTGGCTGCTTGTTTTTACTAGGAAATGTTTTAAAATGTAAAACAGCACGCATGGATTACCTGTCTGTACTTCTCTAATGGCCTACCATGGTGCGTACGCTGCTGCTCTATCCTTTCCCCTCTGCATTTTTGCCGACTCGTAAGCCCAATGCATATCGGTGCTTAGGGGTTATGGGGAATATGTATCCCTGAAGAAGACTATTTAGGGTTTCTTGTAGCAATAGGCATGGGACTGTTGCCCAGGGTGGGAGTCAGGAAGCCAAAGAGGCTAACCCTCACACGGAGTCCTGGTGCATGGTCAATGGAAACGGGTGTGGAGTTGCCATGGTAAAATGACATGTGTGTGAGATTGGGTATGGGGCGTGGTTGTGAGGAATGAGGACACCAATGCAGCAGACACATGGAAAAGACACGAAGGATATAGCATTCTTTGCGTTTGCCACGGATTTCGTTTGTTCATTGGTTGTTACTGTTCATTTTAGGGCACCAAATTCAGAAAAAGTTGGCACAGAAGTTAATACCCAAAGTTGGTTATGGGCCCAGGAGGTTTGTTCTTCATAGGGTGAGGCCTGGTTTCGGTTTATGTTCCCCGCAATGTTGGAACTGCATCCATAGATCCTCGACAGGAATATGGTTTTTTTTTTTTTTTTTTAAACCTAAAAATATCTTGTTAGGACTTCTATTAAAGATTGTGGGGATATTTGAATGAGTCTCATCTCCCCATTGCCTTATCTTGAGATCTAGAACTTGGCATAGGAGTTAAAACTGAAAAAAGGCAGAAACCTAGGGTACAACTCTATTTAAGGGAAAATTCAGTTTATTTTATTACCTCAGTAGTCTATAAGGTTTTATACTTCACATATAAATGTAGAAGTTTTTTGTTTGTTTTTTTTAAACCTAAAATGCTTACCTCTCTGTAGGGCTGGGTTCATCCTGTCTTTGAGCAAGGCCTCCCTGATCAAATTCTATCCTAAGCTCATCACACACACCCTCGCCTCTAACACACTGGAGACAGCAGGCTCTGTGTGACTCTTCGATGCAGCTTCTCCAAAGCTGCCCTCGCCTGGCGTCCTGCCTCCCTCCCGACACTGACGCTGTGAAGTTACTTTTCTGGGGATTGGCTGTTTGCCTATCTTCCGTGGGCTCTCCTGCTCTGGCTGTGGCTCTTGTGCTGCTCTGTGGTCCCTGTGACGGTCACGTGCTCCCCTCACTGTTGAGCCCGTGGGCCTCTCTTCGCCAATTGCGAGCATCTTAAGGACAGGTTGGACTCATCGTCAGCCCTCACGCAACGCCTATGCAGCAGCCAAGCTGGTCCCCACTGGGAAATAGATTGGAGCTTAAACTGCCGACAGCGGGCATGCGCTTTACGCCCACATTTCTGCGATCACTCACAGTAGCGTTCACTTTGTTCTCCTGGGCCCCTTTTCCTTGCTGTAAGCACAGTGCAGATTTTGAGGCCTTCTTTTAAAACATCACATGCAGCCCTTTCCTTACTGCTGTCTGTCTTCTTAGTCTTTACTTTCAAAGGTTCTTCAAGATCTTATCAGTTGGATAGTTTATATATGTCTTCGGGTCGTTGCCATTCTCTTCTAATTTCTAATGCTTCGGTCTACACCGTTAGATTGGAAACAATTGTTAATCCAGGGCACCCAAATGCAGAGGGAAGAGCCAGGCCGAACTGAGAGTGTCTGGGTGGCGTGTGAGCTTGTGTCCCTTGCATAGAATTGGACCTGCGTTACCCCATGAACTTTGGGAGTGGCCGGTGAGGCATATGTATGATCCATTTAAGGACCAGCTCAGCTGCCAAGGGGGAGACAGACTCATAGGACATGGCGCTATTTTTGTGTTATTTTATTGACCCCTTGGAGCATCCTCCCAAGATCAACATTTCATCTGGTCGCCGAAGAAGTCCATGACCCAGAGAGCTTAAGCAGCATGGCTCTCACTGTAGAGCTATGCCACTGCGCCCACTATGAGGTGCGGCTCTTCTGAGAGTCTAAGGACAACTCTTCTCTAACCCTGTGCCCTTTTGTCTTGCTCCTCTCTGCCAGGAGAAGAACACGGGCTGCCTCTGCTGACCCAGGACTCAAATGCCAAAGCTCGAAGGGGGATTTTAAGAAGAGCTGTGTTCTCAGAGGACCAGAGAAAGGCCCTGGAGAAAATGTTTCAGAAGCAGAAATACATCAGCAAAACAGACCGAAGGAAACTCGCTGTCAGCTTGGGACTGAAGGAGTCACAGGTACCAATAAGGAGGAAGATGCCTCCTATTCCTAACTTCAGCAGGGGCGTGATGATGAAGTTTGTTCTTTTTGCCAAATATGTCTTGTGTGAGGCTTGTACCCAAAGAACTCAAATTCAGGAGAATTCAAATGTTATCCAACTACCTAGTGACCTTCTTAGGTCATCACATCTGGCCACAGTGAAGCCGTCTCACTTATATCAGAGGACATAGTTATATTGTGTACTCAGCATCTATCTATCTATCTATCTATCTATCTATCTATCTATCTATCTATC
>NW_026596085.1:5315645-5398409 GCF_907164565.1 Psammomys obesus
ATCTATCTATCTATCTATCTATCTATCTATCTATCTATCTATCTATCTATCTATTATGTGTGTATATGCATGTATATTTTCATACATATGCAAATGTATATACATACACCGTGTGTGTATGTATGTATGCGAATTGTCTTTATATACAGAGAATCAGGCTAAATAATTACCTTCAAAAGCAGTACCCAAGTTTTCTGCCTTTCTTTTCACTTTCAGTTCACAACCAGAGCCTGTATGTGAGGCTTTTGGACGCTTCCGGTGGGCTCCATCATTCACTCCATCTCATGTCTGCAGCATCTGTACTTTTCTTCTTTACTAATGCTCCACACAATTGTGAACGCAGATTTTCAGAGCACAAAATCCTCTCAAGATGGCCAATCAGCTCATAGGACAATTGCATTTTTCTAGTTTATCTTCTGTCTACACACCCTCATTTGCTGCAATCCTGTCCATTTTCTAGATGAACAAATACAGAAGACTCCAAGTCAGTCCAGTGTCATGTGGCAAAGCTGTTTGGAATCCCGGTTTCTATGCTGGGCATCCCAATGTGGGATTTGTGGCTTCCTTAACCTTGAGCCACCGTCTGCAGCTGTGCAGGTGTCCTCAAACAAGGGTGTCTTAGGATTACCACTGCTGTGATGAGCCAGCATGACCAAAGCAACTCGGAAAGGAAAGGGTTTATTAGGCTTATGCTTCCATATCACTGTTCATCACTGAAGGAAGTCAGGACAGGAACTCAAGCAGGGCAGGAACCTGGAGGCAGGAGCTGATCAGAAGCCACAGAGGGCGGCTGCTTACTGGCTTGCTCCCCATGGCTTGCTCAGCCTGCTTTCTTACAGAACCCAGGACTCCCAGCCCAGGGATGGCACCACCCACCATGAGCTGGGCCCTCCCCCATCAATCACTAATTAAGAAAATATCCTACAGGCTTGCCTACAGCCTGATCTTATGAAGACTTTCCTCCATTGAGATTCCTTCCTCGCACATGACTGTAGCTTGTGCCAAGCTAACATAAAACCCGGCCAGTGTAAAGGACACCCGACCAAAGGGGATGGTGATGGTAGCAGTAGAAAAACAGCAAGCATATTGAATGCTGGGGAGCATTTAATAAGCAATTTAGCATTTTATTAACCCTCCCCTTTTGTTTTTTACCAGCTATGCAATACAATATAAGAGTTATCAAAGTTAAAAATGAAAACCCATCTTACATCCAGTCCAGCTTAATTTTTCCTGTTAGCATTTATAAGTCCTTTTTGGTTCAATTTACTGAAATATCAGAGTCTTAAAATAATTTCACGCGTGGGATGGCTACGCACAAACTGCAGTCACGCTCAAGTTTACAGAATGCCTACCTGTGTTCTCCACGGCCACATACCATCATAGCTCCAGCAAGACAGACAGAGGAATGTGGTGCATTTCTATCCCTTGTGTAAACAGATCCACTCAGTACAAGTTCTTCTGCAGCATTTTGTCTGGGTCTTCATTCTGTGACAAGTGTTTCTGCACTGCTTTGCAGCATCACTGCTGTGCTGCATGCTGCAACACAAGCCGCTCTGCTCACGGCAGGCATGTGTCTCCTCGCAGCCTCAGCTGTCATAAACAACACAGTTTGCAGCACGTACTGTGCCATTCCTTTTCTCAAGGGTTATGGAACTGGTCCCCTGTGCCTGACCTGTAGGTCTTCTTCATTTCCTCTCATGTGAGCCTCATTAGGTGTCATCCTGTAGAGGCATCAGACACTCCCACCTTCCAGTTACTTCTGGTTTTGGCATTTCATTGTGTGTGTGTGTGTTTGTGTAGTTTAAAAACAAGTTTTGTAAGATAGAGAACCAGAAATGGAATTTATGTGTTAAAACGTATATGTATGTATTGTGACAGATTAAAATTCCTTCCAGTCTTAGAGGTAAATCTAGACACTGATTTATATAAAGTTTCCACTCATATGCACCCTTTTATTGCAAACTCTTTATCCTTTATTACTTTAAAAAGCCTTATCAACCTTATGAACAATTGTATTTATTATTCTTTTAGTTTGAATTTTCTAGCTACCAGAATTTTCGAGGCATTTGATTATTTATTGACAATTTGAAGTTCATGAACTGGCTTTTTTATGGTTGTATATTTGTCCTTTTGTTGATATGCAGCAACTATTTTGGATATTAAACAAGATATTTAGAGTATTCAGAATATTACGATTGATTCCACTTTCTTGTTACAATATTGCGGCATTTCTCTCCACACTTGAGTGTTCTATAGTGTGCTAAAGTATATATACAAAACAATCATTTTCACCTTTTACAGTTCTCATTTCAGTGGCACTATGTGTGTTTACACTGTTGCATAGCCCTTACTGCAACTTATTTCCAGAGCTTTCTTCATCTTGTAGCACTGAGACTTTGTATCCACCCCAATATCCTTTCTTTCCTCTACCACAGACCCCTGCCAACTACCCCATACCCAATACCTCCTCCTTCTCTCTATGCCTACCAGCTACCATTCTATTTTCTGCTATAGTACAGAGGCATATGAACATTAGAATTTTGTATGAGTGGAGTCATACAGCACTTGTTTTTTTTTTTATTAATTGGATTCTCTTACTTAACATAATGTCATCAAGTTTCATTTATACTGTAAGGAGTTTCAGCATTACCTTCCTTTCTAAGGTTGAATAATACTCCATTATATGGATATACCACCTCTGCATTATTTCATCTATGGATGATCTTGATTATTCCCAATATTTGAATGTTATAGATAATGCTGCTGTGATGATATGTATGCAAATATCTCACAGAGTCCTGCTTTTAACTCTTTTGAGATTTTTGTTGCTTTTTCACATGCTTATGGTGTGTTTACTTGTACAGAAAACTGTAGCCTGTGTGTTTTGTGTGTTTGTTTGTTTGTTTGTTTGTTTTTTTTTTGGTCTTTTTGTTATTTTGTCCTTTTTTTTTTTTTTTTTTTTCTCCAGAGCTGAGGACCAAACCCAGGACCTTGCACTTGCCATTGCTAGGCAAGCACTCTACCACTGAGCTAAATCCCCAACCCTGCCTTTGGAGTTTTATTATTTGCTTTAAAAAGATTTTTTTTTGTCCTCAAGACTGTAATTATAATCTCATATATTTTATACTAGAACTTTTGTAGTTTCTTTTTTATGTTTAGCTATTCACTTGGAGTTGGTTTATTTTGTATATGGAGAGAGGTATGTCTGTGTATTTCACTAAATATATGCATTTGGCCATTGATTGTGAAGACACTATTTCATGGTTTCTTATTAAGAGATTACTTAAATCAAACTCCATATCTGTATCACTCTGCCTCTGTCTCTCTTCATGTATAACACACACACACACATGCACACATATTCTCTCTCACATACAGATATAAATGCACAGACACATACACACATGTGCACACAGACAGATACATACACAGACAGACACTCAGACACATGCACACACACATACACACTCGGCCAGCCACACACAGATACACACACACACACACACACACACACACACACAGGGACAAGCACAGACACACACATAGACACACAGGTGTGCACTAAGGAAAGAAGGAAATAAGCGTGTGTTGAGCAAAGCAGATGCATCCATGGGAACGGCACTCTACTGGTGAAAACACACCAAGGGCTTGGCAAGCTCTTCAGGAGCAAATGCCCGCTGCTAATTATAAATGCATTCAGAGCAGAACAAGTGCCCTGGTGTGCACGCTTTAGAGCTACTTTCTTAGCAAAGGCCTTAATCTCAGCATTGACGCAGTGGTCATTGGCACTCAGTTGCCTGGAGTATATTTCCTGTGCAGCCATTTTAAAGGAAAAGGTGAGAAGAGACTCATTTGTCAGCATGGAAGGATTATCTCCTGTTTTGTTTTATTCAAAGAGAGAGGGGGGAGAGAGAAAGAAAGAGAGAGATGTTTATCTAACATACTTTAGACTGACCTCAATCTTTCTATTCAACCAAAAATGAGCTTGAACTCCAGATCTTTCTGTGTCTACTTCCTGATTGCTGGGGTTGCAGGCATGTTGGGCTTGCAGACCATGCTTGGTCTGTGTGGTGCCGGGCTTTGAATTCAGGCCTCCCACACTCTAGGCAAGCACTCTATTAAATGAGATGCATTGGTGTAGTTTAACAATTATTTTCTTGGGTAAAAGTTGTGTTGGTTTTTTTTTTTTTCAGTTTTTACAGTTTCTAATGGAAGTCTCTTAAAAATGATTATTGAACTTGTTTGCCAAACCTGTGTGTCAGTGGTTCTTAACCTGCGGGCCTCAGCCCCTTTGGGGGTTGAATATCAGATATCCTGCATGCTAGATATTTTCATTATGATTCATAACAGAAGCAAAATTACAGTTAGAAAGTGGCAACAAAAATGCATCTGGGGGTCACCAACTGTATTAAAGGGTTACACTGATGTGTAAGGTATGTCTGGTGCCTGTCACTCTCATCCTTCTCTGCTCTCTCTTCCCCTTCTCCCCTTACACTAGAATTACCTTTCAAGCCGTTATTTTCTAGACTCACCAAGTTTAACTAGGGGCTTTTTCTGTTTGCTTCTTTGTTTCAAAATGGAAATCTAAATGATTGGTGTAAGAATGTTGTGCAGCAGGAATGACCATTCCTGCTTTTAAAAACGTCAGGGAAGTAGTTGGGAATTCTTCCCCACAAGGATGGCGGTGTGCAGGGAGATCGAGGGTGATCAAGGAAAGAGTCAGGCTGGGTGTGGTGGGGAAAGTTCATATCAAACCACTATCAAGCACCTCCAGGCTAATTACAACCAATTGTTATTTATCGAGGCTAATTACCATGGTTTGATAACCCTGGGAGTAATCAAAACTTGGAAGCTGTATAAAGCCCACTTTTATCAAAGCATTGCAAAATGTATTGTTAATTCAGTGTTAGAAAGCTTGTGGTGAGTGTGCATGTTAATACCAGGGCCTGAAGGTCTTCATTTTGTTCTGCTGTATGTCTTGAGTTGGCTAATTCGTACAAACCTCAGCTTCCTTAGATGTGAAATAAAGATTTCATCAAACCATGAAGTCCACATATAGTTCCCACATATACACACACCACATACACACACAAACAGCACACATGCAGACATACACACATACAACATACACATAGAACACCCTGTGATACACATGCACACACACATACACACATACACACACACACACACCACACCCTTCCCCATGCCAACCAACCAACCAAATATAATATCCCCAAATCAAAACAAGCAGGTGCCATACTAGTCAATTTTTCTTGAATAAATGTATTAGCATAGGTTAAATTATGTTTTAAAAGACTTTAAACTAATTTCAGAAGATCACCAGAATGTGATCAGTAGACTGTACTCATTCTGTTTGGGAGAGTACATGTGAGGTCATGTTGATCTCCCGGGTCCTTTTGAAGGAACCCACAGATAAAGGCACCATCTGGGTAGGCTCACAGAGTAAGGAATTCTGTGGCATGTACAGTAGAAGCAGTGGACAGTTGAAGATGCTGAAGGAGTGAATATGTGTTTGCCTAGAGTGTACGAGGCTCTACTCAAAGTGCTGCATCTGGGATAAGTGTTTTGTCCCCCTGCCCCTATTATTTTATCAATAGGTGAAGATTTGGTTCCAGAACAGAAGGATGAAGTGGCGGAATTCCAAAGAAAAGGAAGTGCTCTCTAATCGGTGCCTTCAGGAAGTGAGCCTTCAAGAAGACAGGCTGGCCCGGCCTGCTGTGGGCTTTCCTCCTCAGTGCGCTTCCATATGGGAAGTCTCCCAGCCACATGCCAGTCCCAGCTGGAGGGAGAACTCTCCAGGACCCACAGAAAGACTGACCCAGGAGAATCCTGGGCTGCCAGAAGCAAATCCGCTCCGAGGGGCCTTGTATTTGTGTCCTGAGAAGGAGGCTGGAGGCAAGGGTGGACTCAGCGGCGCCATATGAAGGGAATGTGCTCCTTGCTCACCTAAAAGAACCCTTAGCCAGTAACATTTGGATTAAAGCCAGTTAGATTGTGCCTCAAAATTGCCTTAAACTAACACTTCGGCGTGATGCCTGAGCTGTTGCCCAAGGAGAGACTCTCTACTGTTTTTTTTTTGTTTGTTTTTTTTTGTTTTAGCTCTAGACTGAGGCTCAGTGTATGAATGCAATAGAACCTCCCAGAAGGTACACTAGGACCGGAAGAGTAAGAGCCAGCATCAGCCCAGAGCGTATTCTGGATATGTGTATATATGCATGTGTCTGTGTGTATGTATGTATATGCTCATTAAATACATTAGCAGAAAACTGTTCTCTCCAAGTTTTACATGGAGCAAATTCATTTCTTTTTATATGAAGGAAAAGACATGGAACAAATATTAATTTTTCAAATAAGGTAAAAATTGGGCTTCAATAATTAACACAATTAATTATGTTTGTAAAAATTCTCATCTTCCGACTTCTTTGTTATCCAGCTGTAAATGAATTTTGGCAATCTCAGCAGCTCTAGTCAAATGAGCCATGGTTTGGTACACACACTGAACGTAGAGAAGATGAACTCAATATTAACTATAATGTTTGAATAGAGATATTCATATTCCTAGTTTCCAGGTCTGAGAGAGATGGGGCTCCAGGGAGGAAGGTTCACATTTAGGCGTTAATTGGCTTTTGGACTCTTCTTGGTAGAAGTTATCCTAGACCAGAGTTTTCTAAATAAAATAAATGCGTGGGCAGAGGGCTTGCCAGCTAACAGGTCAGCAGTCAATAACTGTTCGATTACCTACAGCTAGTTGGTAATCAGTGGCCAAGAGGAAGTCAAGGCGCTGTGTGGGTCACCGTTCATAAACTGTCTCCAACAGGTCTAACGACCACAGTGCTGATGGCTTCTGTGCTCTGTGCTGACTGCACGCTACATGCAATCCGAATTTTCCACCTAGTTGGCTCATACTACCTATGTTAGGTGGTTTTATATATTAACAGACACCACCCAGATGTTTTATGATTACCCTGAAATAGTCTTCGTATAAAATCACATCTCTGGTAATGATTTGCTTAGTTAATCCAAGTATGTTAATTCTAAGCCCATGGGGGGAGGGGGATGTTTTACTTTGCAGGAAATGAGGCAAAGGAAAGGAAGTGGTGCTCTTTGGATCGGATCTGTCCTTTGTGGGGCATTCTGTTAGTGAGCAAGTGAGGAAGGGGCTTCTAGCATGCGTACCTTCTCAGCTGTAGGCTCCAGGAGCTTAGAGGGAAGAAGAGAGTGTCCACGAGAAGACAGCAGCTGTAACCAACACCAGGAAATTATGTTCTAATGAACGGAGTTTGAATTGGTCCGTCAGCTGGTGTCTTTGTCACCTTTACGCTCCCTAAAGGTCATGTTAGCAGGTTGTCTCTGAGCTTCCTTGTAGGAAGTGGGAACCAGGGATCTCATGACTGTTTAAAAGTCAGTTTACCAAGTGAAATCCCAGCCTGCTTTCTGTAGTGCTAACCTTATTGCATTTGTAGGCTCCTTTCTATTGCCAGAGGCTATGCTGAGCGTTTAGGGTCCATCAGGTCATCTAGTCCTCATGGCCATAACCCTGTGATGCTGACAGTGTCACCCCTCATTACTCCATCCAGGGAGCTGAGGCACTGCAGATGGAGGTGGTCATCCAGAGTCACAGGGCTAATAAAGGAAAGGGTCCGTGCCAGTTTCATACCATAAAATCTTACCAACCCTGTGGGCCATGCTGCAGCATGGCTGTGTTCGCACAGCTAGAGGATGGCATATGGGAGGAGACTTTGAGGAGCTATGGTAAGATTTGCTGAAGGGAGTCAGGAGAATGTTGTATTTACAAGTCTCAGAGAAGTCCCTCCATGCGTGATGGACATGCCCTTGCTTTTGCCACTCACTGATAAAAATCGTCAAGTGCTGTGTGTGGTCACCAGGTCTTGAGAACAACTTGAAACTCGAATGAGAGACTTGTCCAGGTCATTTGATTCCCCAAGCTGCAGGAATGGGTAGGTTACTGCCCCCCCCAGGCTAGCCATCGGTCACACACGTGTGCCCTCACACACGAACATAGCCACTGTATACATACCTGCCCCCCCAAAGAATAACTGCGGTACATGCACGAGTACCCTACAAAAATAGCTCTGATACCCACATATGTGCTCTCACACATACAATATAGTCATGGTACACGTGTGCCTTCACACAGAGAATCACCACAGTACACACACGTGTGCCCTCACAAGCAAAGCATTCTCTCCATACGTGTGTGCTCTCACACACAGCATAGCCGTGGTATGTCCACGAGGGTCCACACAGAGCAAGCCCTGGCACACGCGTGCCCTTTCTGCATCTTCTCTGCATTCTCTTGTCTGGATTGGAGCGAATGGCTGAGCCTTTGCTCGAGAGGTCTCCCTTCTTGTCCTCTGCTCACCGCCCCCTCATCCTGGCCTCGCGTGAGCAATTTATGTCAGCGTGATGCAGATTCTTTTTCTGGAAGTGATAACATTTTAATGTATTTTTTGACTGATTTCCGGAGAAATGACGCTTGTAATTAGCACCAGGGCCACACAATCCTGGAGGAACAAATACTGAGAGAGAAAAAAAAAAAAAAAAAAGGAAAGAAAAGATCTCCTCAAAAGACATTTTTAATTGGTTTATAAGAAAATGAAATAATGTTGTGGTTTTTTTTAATATTTAGGGATTAGAGATGGTCACAGGCTCTGGAGACAATGAAGATTATCACTAGTATTTAAAAGATAGCTCTGTCTTTTAAATAATAAACAAGAAGACCAGTTATTTAGTCGGGGCATTCTACATGACCACACCATCACTTCCCAACTCACCTAGCACCCAAACCCCCTTCCCTTGTACTCACACCCCTTCCTCCATGTTTGCCATAACCCCCCTATTCCTCTCCACACAGCTCTCCTCCAGTACCCATACTCCTACCTGACCCCACCAAATGAGCACATTTTTTACTTAAAATATAAAATTATAACCCCATATATAAACCATCTTTCTGATGTCTCCATTTCTAAACTGCATTCTTCCTAGTGTTCAACAAGACCTAGCCATCCGTTATGGCCAATAGTCCTGTGAAGATTTTACGGCCTTTGACACATGAGGCTTATTTACATGTTCTGATGTTTGCTGCACTGCATCCCCAGACACTTGAAATCTCTTTCAGTCTCTCTATTTATTTCAGCATCGACAGGGCGTTATGTACGAGACACTGTCCTACCCTCAGTGTAGATAAATATGAGGAAGAAAAAGGTCCTTGTCTTCAAAGAGCTTCTTAATTAGCCGCCTCGCCACACAGAGTTTGAACCTTTCTATATTACTCCCAGCAGACTTCAAGTAATTTCAAGGGAAAAAAAAAGTAGCATCCTGGAAACCCCACCTCTCTTTTCAGTAAGAGCTCTACTAAATGATCCACTCTTCAGAACACACAAGGTGTCCAGCATTCCTCTTGTCCCAAGAGTCAGGAGCCAGAATTCCAGGAAGAATTCACTAGGTTCCTTTGTCCACAGTGAATCTTGTCTCATTTTTTTTTTTCTTTTTAAGCTCCAATAGGAAGAAAGGAATATAACTGGGAGGAATCAGGATGATAAAGTCTTGAATATATAAGGAAAATGCTGCAGGATTAATTTATATCCTTTTCAAACCATTTCTGAATGTACTTGTTCCACAAAGATGGTTCTTAGCATCTAGCTATTACTTCAGTTAAGTTGCATTATTGTTTTATTTTTAGTTATAAATAAATGCACTTGAAAACAGCTAACAAAGTGAAAGCCATGAAATCCCAATAGATAGTACTCTTGAGAAAAGAATTCAGTTGCCTTTTAATGTCTGGGTATGTAAATAATATGCCTAAACAGATTTGAATTGTACTGTCTCTCCAGTTTCCCTGTTTTTTTTTTAATTCTATTTGTTCACACACCATCTTCCCACATCATTAAAAATTACTCAAAACTATGATGCATGCATTGTTCTACTGTAGCTCTTCTAATTCCTGAGGTAGGAAATGGGCCAGAAGATGACAGGGTACGGGAAGACTGACCACTAGATCCCGTTCTTTGGAAAAATAAGCTACTGTGTTTTTAACACAACCCTCAGCAGAAAGTTGAGCAAGTTTGGTGTTGTATTCTCAGAGGTGTTCAGTCTCAAGGCATATCAAACATACCAAAGGGACAGTGTCTTCTAAAAAGCTACTCCAAAGCCTATCAGAATATACCCTATCCATTTATAGTCCAAGCAGATGTGTGTGTACATGCTTGGCCTTCAACAGAGCCAGCAGCAAAAGTGAAAATGTGGAATGATAGTCAACCTCTCTCTACTTGTGTTTTGCAGTCAGATTGCTACATTACTTTACTGTCTGTATTATCTGGTCAGTATTTTGAGTCTCTGTATTGCTGTCTTCAAAGTGAATAGGACTCCAAATCAGAGAGCTGTGTCATCTGCCGCCACTTGGTGTGCCCACATCATCTAGAGTTCTCACACTTCACAGCTCTTTTTCTCAGTGTTGCTTAAGTGATAAAAATTGTGGGTGTGTTGGGAGGTCTTTGAGATAAGAACACTCCAAGGTTAACAGAGAGCTAGGAAACCTTGAGTATTATTCAAATAACAAACTGAACCTTCCAGTTAGTCCTTGGGTGTTAACAGATGCTGAAAAACCAAGCATGTCATATTTGAATAAGATACAGTGATATAATTATTTCATAAGGTACACACACACACACACACACACACACACACACACACAATGGTACTATTGCAAGAAGACCCTGTCAACTATTAACTCCTGCTGACTCGTGATTTAAGTTACATGACTCCACCTGCCTCTCTTAGGATGGCGTCTCCTAGATGTTGTCTTCCGTGTGTCAGCAATTTTTTTTATGCCTTTCCTTGTAAGAACACCTGCCATTGGCTTCAAACCAAATCCAGGGTAAGCAGGTCACAAAGTCCTTAAATGTAATTGCATCTTCAAAGGCATTCTTCCCAAATGAGGTCATATTCACAGGTCTCAGATGTTTAAACATGGTATGTCATTTACAGGACCAGTACAATTTATTCCAATGTATATCATGGTAAAAAGTCCAGAATCAATAAAAGTAGACAGTTTTCCTCAACATTCTTCTAATGCAAATTAACTTACATTGTTCTGATTTAAGTTTTTATATTAGCCAAACAATGCACTACTTGCAAGGATATTTGGGCAGGATATTTTTCTTTTTGTAAAATTACTTTCATTTTGGAATTTTTTAACATGCAGGAAAAAATTAAGAAAATGCAACACTAATTTTTAAAGCCCTCACATGGATTCCAGATGTTGACCATTTAGTCCAAGAAGGTGTTTCCTTATTATACAAATGTGGTACACATAAAAAATTGGCATTGTTTAATTTATGACTCACACATGAACCATTGTTTTTGTGATGTAGTTATTTTAAGTAATTCATAAACTAAACAATGCCAATATTTTGGACACATACCACATTCGTGTAATGAGGAAACACCTTCTTGCATTAAATGGCCAACATCTGGGACCCATGTGGAGATTTCTTTGAAATTTTAAATAAAGACAAATTAGTGTGTTATAAAACTAACATGGCAAGTCAGAGGTGCAAGGATCTGGCAATCAAAGATGAAATAAATGTGGTACCACACTGCAGCTTAGAGAATGGGGATGCAATCAACAGAGAAGGCCAATACTGCTTTTTCAATATTGGTGTGAGGATGGGAGAAAAGGAGGTGTGGAGAGAAATGCAACGTGGGCAATGCTGATTCAGGAATCAAGAGTCAGCCCAAGTGTATTCTTAGTAGGAGAACTCTTCATTCACAAACCACAACAGAGAAG
This sequence comes from Psammomys obesus, assembly GCF_907164565.1. Taxonomy (NCBI): domain Eukaryota; kingdom Metazoa; phylum Chordata; class Mammalia; order Rodentia; family Muridae; genus Psammomys; species Psammomys obesus. The sequence goes on from NW_026596085.1 coordinate 5,327,476, forward strand.
AGGTCCTAGAGGGATTTTAAGTAACACCCAATGTTTTCGAAAACAGTGAAAGCGTGTTAGCAGTAGTGGCTGGTGAGGTAATCCAGAAATTATGTCAAGGAAAAGAACTTAACCTTGTAAGCTTTACCTCCTAAACTTAACATTCTGGTGTGGGAGATGAAGGCAGAGCAAAGTTCTGTGAATCTTGTGACTGAGTGATGGTGAAACTTTGATGTAAACAACCTTAACTAGAATAGTAAGGTACAAAAGTCAGACTGTTGTGGCTGAAGAAAGGATGGGAAGTGATAAAGAGGATACGATGTGATATGTAAAAAGTGTGAAGTAGTTTGTCTGTAAAGGGCTGGAGAGAAAGGGTGAAGCTGGATGGGTTTGTGCAGTAGAATCACTTTATTTATTTCAAGTTCAGAATTACCAGAGGATGCTATGATGATGATGATGATGGAATGGTTTACTTAGAAAAGAATGATAGTACTGTAAGAAAAGGGAGAAAATGAGACAGCTTTGTGATGGTAAAAATGACTGGATGAAAGAAAAGCCACTGGTGGAGACCAGACCTTTCTTGGGAGGAGAGACATGTAGAGAAAAACAGAGTGGGTGCAGGGCACTTTGATGTGGAGAGAACCTGTGATGTCTCAAGTGTGAAGCAGAACCATCAGCTGAGAGTGAGGTAAAGGCTAAGGAAGGCCTGGGGGTCTCATGGAAGTCAAAGAAGAGGGGAGAAACGTAGTTGAGAAACTGAGCAGAGTTTCTGGGATTTATGGAGTATCTGTGTATGATCTGTGATTTGAAATGAAGTAAAATACATATATATTTTTCATACATTAATATGTATACATAGTTCTATGTATGAGGAAGATAGATTAACAAATTGTTTTTTCCCTGCAGTTTAATGTAGACAGATAAGAAGTAAGGGTCTTTGTTAATAGACTGTGGGAGGCTTGCTGGGCAAGGGATGAGCTGACACACGCAGGGGCTGATTGTGCCTGGATCTGTGTAGTGAGGGTTCTGGCGAAAGTAAGGATTGTGAGCTATGTAAATATGTACACAGTGATCTAGCAATTGGAAAATTATGATATCTGAGATTAAGAGTTCTAGAAATAATTCAATGTTTGGTGTCAATGAGGTGAGGTCTTGGAATGAGACCATGGAGATAAGCAACTAATAAAATGGATAGAAACATCACTGATGACAGAGAAATCTGGAAGAATCTTATCAGTTCTTTTCTTTCCTTTGTGATGTGTATGCATGGTGTGTGTGCAAATGGTGGAAGCTGAGTGTTAATGTTGGGAATCTTCTTTGATCATTCTTCCTTCTTACTCTTTTGAGGCAGGGTCTCTCCGTCAAACCCAGAGATCACTGGGTAGCAGCTTTCTTCTAAGACTGGAGTTAAAGGCAGACTGCTATATCCACCTAGATTTTCCATGGTTTCAGGCATCTGAACTCTGGTCCTCTTGTTTTTACAGCAAGATCCTTAATCATGAATCATTCCCCAAGCTCTGTCAACTATTTTGGAATTAAGCCTACACAGAGTTTTTAGTGAAACTGCTTCTACTTATTTCTCATTCCATCCTCAGTATCCACCATATCTCTTTACTCCAAACCAAATTAAATGCATGTTCTCTTCATACTCTTTGTTCTGCCTTTAGGGCTTTGTTTGTGGGATTTTTTTTTCACTCTATTGTGCCTAAACAATTTAACTTCATTGGACTTTACGTTATCGACATGTAGATTCCCGAGGAGAGAGCTTTTCAGACAGAAGAAGCAGTCACAGAGAGTATCTTTATTGGTTAGTTTTAGCTGTCAATGTGATGCAATCTGCAATCACTTAGGAAGAGAGTCTGAATGAGCAATTATCTAGATCAGGTTGGCCTGTGAGAATGTCTGTGAGGGATTGTCTTAATTGTTAATTCATGTTGGAAGGCCGACTTTGAATGTTGTAGGCACAATTTTACGAGTTGGATCTGAACTATGAAGGAGTTAAGAATGCTAGCAGAGCACTAATCAAGCAAGGATATGTTTATTTCTCACTGCCCTTGATGGCAGATGTGATGTGACTTTCCACCTTGGCTTCCTGAGAATGATGGGTTGTAACTTGGAATTGTGAGCCAAATAAACTCTTTCCTCCTTTCCATTACTTTTGGTCAGGACATTTTATCACAACAACAGAAATGAAACCAAGTTCAGTATCTAAAAGAGAAAATGGAGTCCATAGATGCAAATGTTGGTAAATAAGATTTTATTGTATGTTTGGTTCAAAGGGCAGCATGGCTGTAAGGTACGATCAGTGTGGAGTGGCTAAGGTAGGTCAGAGGTTAAGGGATATAGTATAAATGAGTCCAAGTCTATGCCTTTTACTGTAAATGAATGAGAGAAGGATCAGGCAAATGATGTGAGCTTTTAATTTTTTAAATGGTCACTTTGTTTAGAAGAGACTACAAAGAGAAGGATGTTGGGAAGATGGCCAGGAGGATTACATAACAACTTTCAAAGGAGAAAGTAGCTACTTGACTATGGTAAGAATATTAGAGGCACAAAGAAGTGGCTGAGTTCTGGATAGATTTTAGAGACAAAGCCAAGCATATTGCCTGACATAATAATGGTGATATAACATAGAAGGGTCAAGGGTCAAGATTTTTCTTGGATTCACTGAGGGAGAGAATTGAATCATCACTGGAGTAAGTTAGGTTTTTTTCAGTGGTTATCATCAGGTAAGTTTTAGATGTCCTGAGTTTGTAATGCCATTGATCTCTTTGAGGGTGCTGTGGAGGAGGTAAAAAGGGTAGATTAACGGCAGACTTCAGGAGAAGATCCTATGTTGGAAGCAGAATTTTTGAAGTCATTAGCATATACCAGGTAGCATTCAAGTTCTTAAACTGGAGGAGGTTGTTAAAGGGATGAATGGATACAGAAGATGAGAAATGAAGATTAATGGCTGCAGCTGGGGGCTCTCTCCAATGCTAATTGGCCCAAGTTGAAACCAGGAAGTAGTGAGAGACCGGAGGCTGAGATAAATGAACCCCTATGGTGAGAGGAAGGCCAAAGTGCTTGGCATCCCAGAATGCAACAGGAAAATTGACTGAAGTAGGAGAGATGGCCACCAGGGTTAGCACTGGATAATGATACAGTAAAGCAGGAATTCAAGAACAACTGCTGGATCCAGCCATGTGCAGGAGGACTTGACAGGAACAGTTTCAGTGGAGAGATGTCTGCGAATATCCAAAAACACTCTGTCTAGGAGTGGAAAGGAGAGATATGGGGAGAGAGCTGAGAATTTTACTGGAAAGCTTAAGAGTCTGAGGGGAGAAGAGAAAAGGTAGGTATTTACAGGGAATACGTAGATCATAGTTCTGAGCATGCTTCCACACAGTAGACACAGAGAAAGGAAGCCTCTTAGGGGAAGGCGATGATGAAATGATATATGCTCACGGATGAGACTGGCTTCATGTAGGAGCATGGGTAGTTACATACAGTGCATGTGGGTTAAGCAAATTAGTGAGGAAACATGGTAAAGTCTTCTGGGAAATGGTTTGAAATTTTGCACTATGGCAAAGATGTCAACTTCTGAATGGGGATAGAATTGAGAAAGTAGAAGATAGCGTATAGACACTGTTGTAAAATATTTTCTTGCAGGGTCAAGGGTATGGGCAGGATTTGATATCCATACCCATGTTAGGCTGAGTTTACTAGTATTATCAAATTGTTACAAATTTATTTATTGGGAGTTGGTTTGGTCCAGCTATTGAGAGTTGTGATAAAACTCACAGCGATAGATTTGTCATGTTGTTTGTGTGGCTCAATCAAAGTTTACTTCATAATGTTAAATTAATTTGTTAGGTCTTCTAATTTCCTTTCTATTGCTGTGATAAGAAGATATCCTGACCAAAAAAGAAACCAAAACCAAAAACCAAACAAAACGACTTAGGGAAAGAGGGTTTATTCTGGCTCTCAATTTCAGGTTACAGGACATCAAGGCAGGGAAGTCAGGGCAGCAGGAACTTTTTAAAAAATATTTTTTATTTAACTTTTATTAATTACACTTTATTCACTTTGTATCCCCCCATAAGCCCCTCCCTCCTCCCCTCCCGATCCCATCCTTCCCTCCCCTTCTTCATGCATGCCCCTCCCCAAGTCCACTGATAGGGGAGGTCCTTCTCTCCTTCCTTCTGATCTTAGTCTATCAGTTCTCATCAGAAGTGGCTGCATTGTCATCTTCTGTGGCCTGATAAGGCTGCTCCCCCTCGGGGGGGGGGTGATCAAAGAGCAGGCCAATCAGATTATGTCAGAGGCAGTCCCTCTTCCCATTACTATGTAGCCCACTTGGACACTGAACTGCCATGGGCTACATCTGTGCAGGGGTTCTAGGTTATCTCCATGAATATTTCTTGGTTGGAGTATGAGTCTCTGGGAAGTTCCTTGTGTTCAAATTTTCTTCTTCTGTTGCTCTCCTTGTGGAGTTCCTGTCCTCTCCAGCTCTTACTATTTTCTACTTCTTACATAAGATTCCATTCACTCTGCCCAACAGTTGGCCATCAGGCTCAGCATCTGCTTTGGTAGTCTGCAGGGCAGAGGCTTTCAGAGGCTCTCTGTGGCAGGTTCCTAGGTTGTTTCCTGTTTTCTTCTTTTTCTGATGTCCATCCTCTTTGCCTTTTGGGATGGGGATTGAACATTTTAGTCAGGGTCCTCTCTCTTACTTAGTTTCTTTAGATGTACAGATTTTAGTGGGTTTATCCTATGTTGTATGTCTATATGAGTGAGTATATACTGTGTGTGTCTTTTTGCTTCTTCAACAACTCACTCAGGATGATCCTTTCCAGGTCCCACTATTTACGGGTAGCAGGAACTTAAAGGAACTAAGTACATCACACCCAGAGTCAAGAGCAGAGAGAAGTGGATGCATGCGTGCTTAGTGCCCATCCTGCTTTCTCTACTCTTAGTCCAGGATTAAAACTAGAGAACCATGCTGCCCTCTTTCAAACTGGTTCTTCCCACCTCGATAAAGGCAATCAGGCCAATCTTTGTACAGACATCCTCACAGGCCAACCTGCTCCAGCCAGAACCCACCAAGACTCTCTTCTTGGGTGATGATACGTGTGTCAAGCTGGCAATTAAAACACCATCACATTAGGTATATAGAAATTTGGATTTGTGGTATGTTTTCAGTAAATTGAACTTTTCATCAATGCTCAGAAAATGTCTTCACATGTGAAACGACACTTTTCTTAGCATCCGCTTAACACTCGAGCTTAGCTTGGGGTGGTACCGCACGCTTCACACCCTTTTCATGCCCTTGTTACAAGATGAATCTTGTAGCAGCAACACACAGCCAGGTTTGGTTTTGTCCAATCCACTCTGACCACCACCATGTTACATTCGTCATAATTACTCATCCTTTAGGATGATTTCTTGTGTGTTTCTTTCTGCTTGAACTGCTTCTTAAGGCTCTCTCCACCATGTAGAATTTTTTTTTCTCTAATGTTGCAGTATTTCCTTTACACAAGTAATAGTTAGAAGTGCAGATGCCTAGCTTTCGGAATCCTATCTCACTAAGGATAAAACTGGAAGTTGTCCCTTGTCCGCCTTTTTTTTTTTTTTTTAACCCCTGGGGAGGCAACGTGACCTGCACTCTTTCATTCAGATTCAGCCCTCTGAAATGCCTGTTTTCTTAGTCTCCAGAGGAGAGGGAAGAATTCATTTTACTAGTGAGCACAGAGCATGGAACTTGGCATAGATGGGCGACTGTGCACGACCACGCTTTCCTTTCACGAAGGCTGCAGCATCCAACTATGTCATGGTACCTTTCTCATACCACATCTATTCTGTTGGACCTGCCGGAAGAATCTGAGCGATTTCAAATGTTTTCCTGGTGATTAGAGCTACCTGCCGAAATCCATGCTTTGGGGATATGACAGGGCAAAGGTTCTCAGGAAGCCTGGGAGTTTGTGTGCACATGACTTTGCTCTGTGCAGTGTGTCACTTCACAGCTTGTCCTGCACACACCTAATGTGGGTGTGCCTCCCTGTTCTTCCCTCCTCCAGAGCACATGGAGAGCACCTGAGCCACCACGGAAACTCTGTGATAAGATCACAGACCCTCCACCAATCTTTATCCCTGACTACATGGAAAAGGCTACTCTTCCCTCTTCCCTGGCTAGCACGTTGAGACGTTCAGGTTGGTGGCTTTGGTTACTTGGTACAGAAGCCCAAAATCTGTTCTTTTGCAGTTCTTCAAGTGCTGGTGATGCTTCGTCTAAATGTCCCAGCATTTGGAAGCTACAACTCTAGACAAGAGCAGGAACAAAAGCGAGCAAGAGAGAAGTGGGGGGTGAAAGTTTTACAGGCTGCAACAATATAAATAAAGATGGGAAAAACTAGTAAACATCTGAAATAGAGGTGGAAAATTATAGAAGAGCAGAAAAAATTGCATGACATCTCTACCCATGCAAATTTGTGTTCCATTTATTTATTTTTGCTTCTCTCTTTGTGTTTTCCTATAAAATGCTTAGATTGGGAAACATCTCTAGTTCAAGATGGAGTAAACAAGAGAGGTCTGTTGGCCTGCTGATGGTGTTAGGAAGAGAACCTGGAGGGATTTTATCCTCCAAGAATTAGATTTGGAGAGGAATCAAATACAGAAGGTCTCGGCTGCAGTTTAGTGTCGAAGGGGGAGGAGAGCAGGGCAACCACCCCAGTTTTTTCACTAGCATTTCAGAGAAGGAGCTAAGGAGACTGTACAGACATCACATATCTCAGGGTACCCATGGCCTGCATGTCAGGCCACACCTATATGGAGCAAAAAAAGAATCCGTTGCAAAGGAGTCTAAGTTCATGGTGCAGCAGGGGCTCTCTGGCCTCGGTCATCTCTGGAGTAGATCCATGGAACAATAGGTTTAGAGTAAGTTGTCCAGGTAAATCAGGACCTTGAAAGTAGTTCCCAAGCAGTCTTCTCCTCATGGGTCTATTGAGAATGAACTCCCACAGACAGTGTGGGACTCCACTTAATCAATCACATGCACGTTGGTCTGATAACCAGGCCCTGGGTTAGGGACTGGAGAGTCAAATCAAGATGGGAAAAGTGGAGTCCTTGATAAGAGACCAGACCTCTAAAGATAAGACTTTCTATCTTAAGTGTAATCACTAAACTTTCTGGCAGTTGGGAGATTTTGCAAGACAGTTTCTTAAGGAAGTGCTGTGTATGCATCACATTTCTCAGGAAGAAACATGGATGGGGAAAAGCCAGCACTCTGCCTGTCCTGTGAGTACCAGCAATGGGTTGGATTTTTTTTTTTTTCCGTGAAACCTGGGGAAATTCAAAGGGGCAGATGATCACCCGTGTCTGTGTGACTCACGCCGATGCTGAATCCTTTCTTGGTCTGTTTTGGACTCTGATAAACACCAACAACATCTTTGTGCGTCAGTGGTGCTCTGAGGATGTTGTAATACCTAGAGACGATTCTGATAGTCGTGATTGGACTGTATTAACAGCATCAAAAGATGGGGTTTCTAAGCATCCCAACAGTGCACTCACACAAAATTCCCACAGCGCCAAAGTTACAAATTCTGCTGTGAACATATTTTCAGGGGTTTTAGGGACTTCTTGAGGCTTAGTCATACATAGGCACACTCTGAGTCAATGGATCCCAGATCAAAATGTCCCACTGAAGCTCTGTATCAAGTCTTCATTCGGGAAGCAAGTCAGACTCCCAGAACCTCAGTCTGAACAACTGGCATTACTTTAGAAGAAAAGCAGAAGTATGCTTAATGGTTTTGATTTTTGAAAGAAAGCAAAGTTTTTATAACTCCCTACTCATTTTCAAATCTATGTATATGTTAATTTAAATATAATAAGCATGCCTTTATTCAGATACTAATAAGTCAAGGTATTATTCTGAGTAAGTTATCTGATGTCAGCAAAGACAGATGAGTCGTTTATTTTTTTTCTAGTAAGTCTCTAAAGGGTCATTTAATTTTAAGAGATGGTTATATTATATACTGGAAAGTTTTCTGATAAACATTCAGGTTCACACAGTTCCACCAGGATTCAGTGAAATCCTGCAGTCCCTCCCTTATTTTATCACACTTATTCAGAATACAAATGCGTGGGGAATGACTCATTACTTGCCAATTAAGTGATCTTTGTTCTATTAATCCGCCAATGAAGCAACATTGTAACCATTGTCTCATTATAGCAGTAAAAACAAGCCTGGATGAGGGCATGAAGCTCAGAGGCGGACAGCTGTGTTATTAACTTTCACAGTAACCTCACTAATTTGGAATTTACAAAACTTTCTACTGTGGTTTGTGGATTCATTAAGAAGGCTGATGACGTCATCCAGCGTTCTATGTTTAGAAGCATGTCTTACCAGACAGTAATGTGCTATGACTTCAAAAGTACCCTATTAAATCGCCCTGTTCCTGACTTATTATTCTGAGACTGAAAGGTAAACAGGTTTAAGAAAACTGCACCCCGAGTCACTGACGAGTCTACAGTCTCCATGATTACTGAGCTACTTAGATGACAACTCTTAGGCGTTTAACTTGGGTGCACTTGGGCGTTTCTGCATGTACATGCATCATGTGCGTGTATCTGTAAGCGCGCGTGCACATATGGTACGCGAGCGTGTGGAGGGTGGGAGTCACTGTTGGGTGTCTTCCTCAATTGATCTCCACCTTAAGTTTATAGACAGGGACTCACTCACATTGCACCTTGAGCTTATGGATGTAGCTGGGCTTGCTGGAAAATGGGCTCTAGGGATCCTCATGTTGGGGTTGCAGCTGCATCGGAGTACATTCGGTTATTTCGTGTTAACCCTCGGATCCAACGTCGGCCCGTGTGCTCGCACTTGATTGACTAGCCCCTGTATATATTCTTTGATTGAACACGAAGACATATCATGTTCTCCTTTTCCCCTCTTCATATTAAGCTTGAAGTCCTAGGAATTATTATGATAATTACTGCTAAATGTCCACTCATCACTTTTAGTCTTTGAGGAATGAATGGGGCTCACTGGGACATTCAGAGATATTCCGTCCATTGTGTGATTGATTCAACAAGTCTTCCTTTGTTCTAGGCTATGGGCTAGGAGCTTGAGCACACAAAGAATGAATCAAATAATGACTCTCTCCTTAGCTACTCATCCACTTGGAGTGGGGAGTCAAGCAGACAATTCTCTAGACATTTGTCAAGCACTTGTTAAGTTGTAAGCACAGGCTTAGGCCCTGCAAAGCTGTCTGGGAAATCCAATGAGCCTAACTCCTACCTTCCCAGTCATGCTGAGTAAAGGCTCTGTGGGGGATCTGACAATGAAATAGTAGGATGAAGGCCATTCCTGCCAAGGAAACATGAACAAGAAGCTATCAGGACACCCACTGTTTGCTCCAGGCACTGATAGGCTTTCTCTCCCAGCATCCACCAATGAAATAACTTTAATCGGCTATATACTTGTGTAACTGACTGAGTATGAGTAGAATTCTGTTTGTATTAGACTGAATTGTTGGAGATTAGTCACTATAAGTTCTCAAGTAGGGCTAAAGAGGATCAAAGAGGTAGTATTTATGGAATATAAAGAACAAATAGGGAGGCAGAAACTGTCGAGCCCTCACTTCTGCATGTGTGCTTATTAGTAAGTCTCCTCAAGAGGCTTTTCTGCCCACGGTGCTAAATTTGTTAGCCTTCTACAGGCTAGATGTGTGTGCATTCCATTTTACACTTTCCTTTATACTATCTGTAGATGTGTGCTTGAGAACCTTTTCATTTACCTGAAAATATTCGTAGAAAATATTCGTGTTCCTGTCTGTCTGATTCCTTCTCATGACAAATCCCAGCATGATTTGAGCATTGATGACTCCATGTCTCAGATTCAGAGAAGGACCTGCCCCAGGTCTGGTAGATGACACTGCCTTAGTGTTCTGACCCATGCTGAGGAGGGGTTGTTCATGGTCACTGTCTGCCAGAACTATTGGGAGTGCCGCTTCCTGTCTGAGAAGTTGCTAAGCGACTAAAGAAAGAGAGCGACAGGCAACAGATTTGTTTTAAAAATTGTGCTAAAGAGAGATTTCCAGATTGCAATGCTACAATTGGTATTATTCTTTGTGGAGAAAGGGTGGAAAGCTATTAAAACTAAAACGAATGTGAATTTCCTGTAAAAGGCTGTGCTTATGGCCTGGAAGAGCTAGCTTTCTATGGGAAGAGCAGAAAAAGCCATGATGAAGACATGGATCCTGTTATGCCTAAAGCCAGAACTTAGAATGCTTTCATTTACTTAAGCTGGCTTGAGGTTGGTTTTATTAACTAGCAATGAAAAGAGTCCTGGCTTAGAATATGACTATGCACTCTTGCAATGAAAGTTTTTCATGGGACATTTAGAGGTCAGTATATTAGAAGCATGATGGAGGTGGTAGAAATTTGATTTGTAAGAAAAGGTTTAATTATGGCATTGGAGTTTTGAACCATAGAACACACGTGTTTCTGTTTTCTCAAGGAAGAGAAACAGTCTCTCATGAGTTCACAGCTCCATGGAGGAGTCAGAATCATACTCCCGAATGCTATGAAGACAGGTATTCGGCTTGGTGAGGACTCAGAGTGAAGGCTAGTTTCAACAAGCACCACAGCTGTAGTGGGACGACAGGGAGACAGACAGAGAGTCGAGTTGTGTTTGCATCATATCACTGCCTTCTGTCAGGCACAGTAGCACAAAGCCTGCATGTGTCAGTTTTCATCATGAATGACCTGATCTCCACTGTATCTCTGTGCCTAAAAATGAGGAATTATTTCTCTAGGAACTGGGAGTTGAATGAATATCACAGACTCTTTATAGGACCAATTGTTCTCTAAAGAGAGGTTCCGGAAGGTCTCCATGAAATCAAAGACCGTGTTTTTCTAATAGTAAGTAGAACACCCCTTCCTCTTCCTACCATAGAGCAGCAGTTAGCACTTGTCACCTGTTATTGCTGGCTCTGCAGCTGGCAGTATTTGCTTCCTGTAAAGTACACGCGTGCCAGTTTACTTACATCTCACGGGTTCCATCCTCAGATGTAAAGATATGCAAATGACCTTGTTTTTATTAACGAGTCAGGAGACAATTATTATACTTTGAGTTGTAGTTGGCACTAAGCGCATACATTTCCTATTTTGCATGTCAACCACCCTGAGAGGTTGGTATTGTTGTCACCTTTTTGAGGTTGGGAGACTTGTGGATTAGACATGAAGACATCACAGCACCTGATTAAAATTATACCACAGTGATATAGTAACAAAACAACATAGTAAAGGCACAAAAATAGATATGGGGACAGGTGGAACAGAACAAAGGATCCAGAAACAAGTCCACAGAACTATGATTACTGAATTTTTGAGGAAGGTATCAAAATAACATATACAACCTAGTCAATAAAAGGTGCTGCCAAAATTGGATATCTAACCGAAGAAGGGTAGAGATAGATCCACAGCTTCCACCTTTCCCAACATCAGTTTAAACTGGATCAAAATGCTAGAACTTTTCTAGAGCAGCCGTTCTCGACCTGCTGGGTTACAGCCCCTTCGCGGGGTCACCTAATAGCATTCGATATTTCCATAAAGCTTCATAACAGTAGCAGAATTGCAGCTATGAAGTAGTAACGGAAGTAAATTTATGGTTGGGGGGTCACCATGACAAAGACTGAATCAGTGAGACATTCACCAGCCAAAGGACGGGCAATGAAAATGTGGCACAGATATACAGTGTAGTAGAGTGTTTCAGAATTGGGAAGGTTGAGAACCGCTGCTCTAGAGAAAAACAGAGAACGCACTCCAAGATGCGCGCGCACACACACACACACACACACACACACACACACACACACACACACACATTTTTGCAAGAACGTTTTCGTTGTTGTTGTTTTCTATATTTGTTGTTTTTTCAAGACAGAGTTTCTCTGTATAGCCTTGGCTGTCCTGGACTTACTTTGTAGACCAGGCTGGCCTCGAACTCACAGGGAGAGATTAGCCTGCCTCTGCCTCCCCAAGTGCTGGGTTATAGGCATGGACCACCATGCCTGGCTCTTGCAAGAAGTTTTTTAATACAATTCTGGTAGCACAGAAAATAGTCCCAATAATTAGCAAGTAAAACTCCTTGAAATTAAAAACATGTACAATAAATGAAGCTGAAAGAACAGACTGTCTCCAGAATGGGGGAAAAGCTTTGGCAGCTATGCTTCAGAGTTAATATCTGAAATATGTCAAGAATTGCCATGTTAAACACGCCCTCCCTAAATCTGCCAGTCAACAAATGAGCTAATGAAATGAATGGACAGATCTCAATAAAAGAAACATAATTGACCAATAAGTTCATAGAAAGTGTTTTGAGACCTTTAGCCACCAGAGAAATGTATATTAAGATCACTCTGAGAGTGCTCGTGTCAGCTGCATATGTTCTAAAACTGGGACAATATGAAGAAGATTAGCATGGCCCCTAAGCAAGGAGGACATGCAAATTCATGAAGTGTTTCTACTGAAAATCTACTGTGATGTTGCATCTCCCCCTTAGTCAGAATGTCTGTCATGAGGGACAAGTGCAAACTGCTGCAGCCACATGGAGATGAGTTTTCTCAGAAGATAGAAGTACAGCTTCCATAGACGCAAGTATGCTACCCCTGGGCATGCACTCAAAGGAATCTATAGTCCACGCAGAGAGTCACACACCCCTGTTCACTGCTGCGTTATTGACAATAGCAAGGACTGAATCAGTGAGACATTCACCAGCAAAAGGATGGGCAACGAGAATGTGGTACATATACACAGTGGGATCTTATTCAAATGCAAGACAAATAGACCATAAAATCTTTAGGAAAATGGATGCTTCTGTATTATAGTACAGCTAAACAGGGTACCATAGATTCAGAAGGACAAAAACGGCATGTTTCTTTCATATGTAGATTCTAGCTTGTACTATTTATATGTGTATAAATGGGGTTTAGTGTGGGTATAGGTTATAAAGCTAGGTAGGAGACTAGAAGAAGGGAGAAAAGAGGTGTTGAGGAAGGAAGGAAGATATAGGACACAAGAGACATGAAAAGCAGACAGGAAGCCATGGGGTATGCAGAGGGGTACAAGGGAAGGAGTCAGAGGGGTAGAAAAGAAGGGTGAAGAATCAACAAAAGACATTTTGTTTGAAAATTTCACAATGAAACTTAATAATGTGTATGTTCCTTAGAAGTTATTAACATAAAAATTCAAAAATAAGAAAAGAAATTAATTAAATAGATTAAAGGACAATAAATATACCAAAATGAGAAAATAGTCATCAAAAAACAAAACAAAACAAAACAAAACAAATAATTAGTCAAAATAACCAAATGAAAGAGAAAAGTCAAAGTAAAAAAACTTAGAGATGAAAAAAGTTGAGATTCCTGAAATACAGAAAATCATTGCAGGATATGTTGAAGATGAATTTTTTTAAAACAACTAGATAATCTAGGAGAAATGAACAAATTCTCAGGCACATATGACCGACCAAAAATAAAACCAATGAAATTAGAGCAGCAAGTAGAAAGTCTACCAGGAAAGAGAGGTCCAGGACCAGGTGGACTCACTACGGAGTTCTACCAAAGGCGCAAAGAAGAGCTGACGACCATGCTTCTCCAACTATTCCATAAAATACGAAGGGAAGGAATACCAAAATCATTCCACAGGGGAGAAGATATTACGTCATGTCCACACTGGTTTTCATCCCAGGAATGCAAGTCAAGCTAACACACTGAAATCAATAAATAATCCTGTAAATAAACAGACAATGGTAGAGCCCACACTGCCATCTCAACCGACGCAAGAACAGCCTTAGATAAAACCTGCATCACTAAGTGGGCAACAACCTCCGCAGCCAATGAAGTGAAATTTCTAGTTACACATTCAGGAGGTTTCACCTGACAGTGAGTTGAGTCTAATATAGAGGAAATTCAGAACATGGCTGCTCTGGCAAGAGATCATATCCAAAGACCTTTTAGGTCTGTGTGACCCACCTGGAATACAGACTCATCTTTAATCCCAGGAGACAGAGGCAAGCAGATCTCTGAGTTCCAGAGTAACCTAATACAGAGCAAGTGCCGAGTAGAGAAGAGCATAGGTCCTGGTGTGATGGCACACACCTTTAATTCCAGCACTCAGGAGATGGAGGCATGCAGATATCTGAGTTTTAGTCAGCTCTGTTCAGGCAGTTTGGTTGAATGTCAGTGAGTTGAGAGGCAGTACAGTGGAGTTGAGTTCCTAGCAGATCAGTTTGTGGAATTCAGAGATAGTTTTTTATCATGGGAGTTTTACAGACACAGGTTAAAGAGAGAACAAACTAGACACAGGTGAAGACAGAAAAAAAAATGAGGATGAGAAGAGTTACTTTGAGGCCAAGCAGAGCATTTTGGTGAGAAACTCAGAGAAGCCAGATTGAATCAGTCAGCTGAGAGAGGCGTTTGATCCAGAACAACTGAGTTGAACCAGCAGCCCAGAGCTCTAGAAAGAACTAGAAAGGGTAAGCTTGTGCAGCAGTTAAGTCTCTGAGGCTGAAAGTGTTCCAGGCCTAGATTAAATTGTATGAAGGCTAGAAGGCTCTAGGACTAGGCCTAGGTTAGCAGAGGGAGGCAGTAAGACTCCATGATGACAATTACATCAGAGAAATAAAAGTTACTTTTATAGTCTAATGTGGCAGCCTGGCCTAGCTACAGGTGTCCATTGTGAAAGCTGTCTTTTGTCAATAGACTGTGAAGACTCCTGTAAATAAAATGCTTAGTCCTACAAGACCCTGTCACTCTGGCTTTCAGTGATAAACCCAGAGGTCAATGTTTGACTTGGAATCAATGATGTACAGAGAACACACATACTTCCTGCCTGTAAAGATTTTTTTTTTCAAGGAAAATTTAGTAAAACTATACACATTTCATTCATCAATGTTGCACGATCATATACAAGTTCAAACAAGCCCAGAGGACATACTGTTAATGAATATGCACAAGAGTATGAGGGGCAATGTTTTGTGGCGAGCACTAATGGTGGCTGTAGAAGGAAGAAGGCATCTAAACGCAATGCGCTTTCCACGCATTTGAAGCACCAGGATTTCTTTGTCTAGAATATATACTCACAAAGGGAATCTATTGGTGTTACAGCTCAGAGATATTTTTGCCGTACTGTTTATTTTTCTTAAAACAATAATTGTTACGGGGTTGGTCTTTGGAAGGAAATTAGTGACTAAGCCTTCTTAGATAACATGGGGGCCATCTCTTCAGAGAGACTAATCCTGTTGTTACTGTGTTTTTTGTTTTTTTTGTTTTTTGTTTTGGAAGGTGAGATGTGTTTCAAAGACTAAGTTCATACGCAATGATCTTTAGGCTTTCAAAACTTGATGCAGCTAGTAGATATGGTGAAAATGTAAACAATTCAAGGCGTAAGTATGATTAAATAACCTGAATCTTTCTAACATCTTAATATTAGCTTAATTCTTTATAGATAACATCTTAAAGAATGGTTATGTCACTTTAGATTTAAGCAGATAATAGAAGTGTGACAAAATTTAAAAATTATTCTAAGATCATGTATAGCAATAGAGGAGAACTAGCTTTTAGATACGTTTCAAAGTGACACAATAAAGTGGAAATTAAGTAATTCACGAGAATTCCATTGTAGGGATTAAAAACAGGGTTTTCATTCTTTCCACTGTTTGAAGCATTTAACGAATAACGATCAGAAATTATATGCTCCTGCCTGCTAACAGAGTTCATCATCATTAAAAGAAACTATGATTTAAGTATCAAAGGTCTGGCCTTTCCACATTCGTCTTTAGCAGACTTTCCTGCTTTCGTTCTTTATTGCGTATGCCAGATGTTGTCTGCTTGTGTAAGCTGCACTGGCATCATAATGCTTTACAGTAAAAAATTCTTGGCACAACCTCTTTCCTTTCTTGTACATGAGAGCTCTTGGGAGAAATAACGCAAGTGAATTTCAGCAGTGGATAATTCTGCAAGATTTTCTACTCAATGATTTTTTTTTTATACAGATTTCCCTCTTTACCCCATGCTTACAGAGATTATGACTAAAACATTGTTTTAAAAACTTCAATCCCTATATAACAGGCCACAAGAACATTACGAGTTCA
The DNA here is from genome assembly GCF_907164565.1 of Psammomys obesus. NCBI lineage: Eukaryota > Metazoa > Chordata > Mammalia > Rodentia > Muridae > Psammomys > Psammomys obesus. The sequence goes on from NW_026596085.1 coordinate 5,343,590, forward strand.
AGGCATTTCAAAGTGCTTCCATTAATCAGGAAGCTATTAGAACGCTTTGAACATTCACTGCTTAGTTTCCTAATGACTTTGGTTTAAAATCTTAAGCAAGATTTGCTTCTGCCTTGAAAGTTCACACAGATGTTAAGAAGAGGATTGGCTTGGGCATATGAAGGCCAGAGATGGCAGGATATCTTACACCATTCACAGGAATGTCTTGGGTTGATGACAATGCAGCAAATAGGTATTTCCCCTGGTGTCTAGGTCTGTGTTCGTCTAAGATGGTATATTATCTTAACGTGGTCTTGAAGTTCCCAAGTTGAGAGAATAAGCAACTGTGACACAACAGCTTGGTGCATGGACTGCTCTTTCCCTCTTCCCCACTTCACATGTGTTTATCCTGTTTCATTTTTTATGCTGCGGAATATTACCGAACAAGATCCATCTCTCAGGAACCACAATGCTGTCTGCTATGCCATTTATTCCTATAGTTTCAACATTGACACAACGTGAATATCCAAAACAGACAGTATTCAAATCCTCAGCAGCGTCAATAATATTTCTTACAGCTCTTTTGTTTTAAATCTAGGACCCAATTAGAGACCATATTTTTGTTTATTTGCCTTGGCTCTTTAATGTTTGCTAATGGAAAGTAACTCCTAGGTCATTGTTTATCTTTCATATTTAATGGTTTAGTTTTGGCGAATGGTCATCATTCTGATAGGGTTTGTTGATTTATTTGCACCAAGCAAGAGCAACTCATCAGATCTATGCCCAGAAGACTCAGAGGCTTTGTATTAATCTTTACTGTCACTTGTGTGTTGCTGACATTTCAGGTAATCTCTAAGAGAATTGATGTAACTCTTCTCAGGGGAAGTTCAAGGACCTGGCTTGATGGCTAGAGGTAGAAGCCATGGGAGCATGCTCAGCCTGAGCTCTTTGGAGTCTTCCAAAGTCAGTCCTGTAGCTGGCATCATGGGATTTTGCCTACAGCACATTTCTCTCCATTCTATTTACTTGTGGGTGTATGACACAGAAGTTAAGTGCTCTGCAACCATTCTGCAATAAATTAGACCGTTAGCTGTATCCTTCATTAACATAAATGCTAATCTTGACAATAACCTTTGGAAAATTTTATATTATCCACCCCCCCAATTAAAACAGGGGTGTATTATAGTCCAGGCTGCCCCTGACTCATTCTAATCCTCCTATGTCAGCCTCTTGAGTGCTGGAATTACAAGTGTGAATTACCATGCTAGGCTTAACGGTCTTTATCTCATTAAACCTGTTTCTGTATTCATGTCACAATGGTCTTGTGATGGTTGAACGAAATAATGTGTAATGCACACTTACAGCTGTAAGCCACTAGAAGGGATGGATTTAAAGTGACAGTGCTTGTACAGACTGCCCACCTCTGCTTTGGAAGCTTGCTCGTCTTCCTCGCCCTGCTGCACTCCACAGAGTCAGGCAGCCTCCTTCCTACTGTCTCCTTCTGTCTCCATCTCTAGTGTTTCCCTCTTCTACCTCCTTTGTTGTCACCAAACCTGATACATCACAAGAACTTGGCAAATGTTGAATTAGTAAGTGAATTTATTAATTCCAAGCCCTACTTGTTTTCTTTTTATTACTTACATAAAATAATTTTTCATATTCCCTCCAACCCCCAAGAAATCACTGAGAGATACTGATTAAACTTCAGGTAGTGCCTTTCAGGAAAAAAAAAAAAAAAAAAAAAAAAAAAGGTCTGGCACTATACCTTCTTTCTTTTTTCTTCATACTGAGTTTCTTTTAATCTGGGGACAGGCTATATTTCCAGTAGCTAACTGTTGGGAGAAAGATCCAAATAAGTTCCCAGGAAGGTAAGAAGAATAATTTAGTGTGTGCATGTATGTGTGTGTGTTGACTGTAGATGCATTGGAGTGACTATACTGGTTAGAGACGATGCAGTAGGGTTCATAAAAAAAAACCGGGAGTGAATTATTGACATGCATCAGGGTAAACCGAAGTACAGAGAGATGGAGAGAGCAAGTGTTTATTGGGGTCACAGAAATTCACGCAGGGGCACAGTGGAATGTCTGATGGAAAGGCAGATTGGGGCCTGTCCTGATTAGCTCCACCTAGCGGCTTCAGCGCTGAACTCTCTCTCGAAAGGAGGAAGGGAGAACTGACTAGTTACCAAGTTGGACAGAGCGGATAGCTTCCCTTTCTACGAAGCCAAACAGAATCCTAACATTTACAACCCATTTGCTATACTTACCATTAGCTCTTCAAAGTCCTTTATGTGCTTAATGTGAAAACATATGAGCACTTTCACAAACCAATGAATCAAATTATTTGCCTGCCTGCATTCCTCACAGAATGGTTAGTTGTAAACACAGAGATATAGCCAATATACATGGCTGTGGCACTTGTAGAAAATACTCTGTACGTTCTTGGTATCTGTTCTTATCAGGTAGATATGCCTGAAGGACAGGGCAGTAAGTAACCAAAAGTTTAATAGCTGTGGCTTTTTAACAGTTCAATTCTTATATCGGAAATAATACATTTAAAAATGTAAGGCAGACATATCGCTTCAGTATAAACAGATGAAACCGATGGAGGTCTATACAAAAGAGGAGACTCTAGTCTAAGTCTACAGCTTACTTACACAGGCTTGTTCTCAACCAACCCAAATATTCTTAGTGCCCAGGTCTGTCACAATGGTACAGAGAGAATGCTATATAACTACTGCATTTTTGTTCATTTGAGTTTTGGTGGGGTCTATGTTGCCTAAGTTGGCCCAGATCGCATGTTTGTTTATAAGTGACTACACTAAGTACCTGGGGCTACAGGTGTAAACTGCATTCCTCGTTTATCAGTTATCAAGTACCTATATCGTGCTAGAAATTATATGTGCATATATCTGCACACATATCTAGATATATATATACATATACACATACACACATACATATGTAAGTATATGCATTTACAATGACTTAATGCATGTAATGAGATCACAACTTTGCAGAGGTAGAAACAAAAGTGAACAGAAATAATTTGCCCAGGAGAACATGAAGCAAATATGTAGGCTGGGTTTTCTATTGTAGCCTGCCAGTCTGGTAAGCCCTTTTGTTCCTGTCCGTAGATGGCCCCAGGCATTTGCTATCTTTTATTCTCCAGACTGTCCCACCTTGAGTTTTCTAGAATTCCAAGCTGGGATGCCTCAAATACTCCTGGCTACAAAATTCTCAGCAGAAACCATGTTTCTGGCATTCTTATCCCTGGGCTTCTGGGTTCCTTTAGTGGAAATGTCACCCTGAGCTCAGAATGCCACGTTTCCGTTTTTATTTCTGCTTACAGGTGTTTTACAATCTGCTTTGAGGCTGGATAAGTCAATCTAGGTAGCAGTTTATTTTTGTGGAGGCCGGGCACGTTCAGAAACTCATACACAGCCACGTGTCCTCATGCCAAGGTCAAGATGCAAGAGAAAATTCCATTACCTTCTGGGAAAAGAATTTTTAAAAGATGAAACAACAGTAATGGTTTTGAATACCAGAAGAGGGAGAAAATTCTGGAAAGAGCCGTTCACTGTCACTGGAGTCCACACTGGTGTGAGTCAGAAGATGGCCCAGTCGTTGTGAGTCACGGACATCAGCTACTTAGTCTCTGCTTCTTCAGACTCACCATGCCCACAAACAACCAGAGCTCCTCCTCTGTCAAAATGGCGAATACGTTGAGCTATAGCCGTAAGGTTTGCGGAAGCTCAGTGTTGTGTTTCATAAATCTGTCTGTCCTTAGCAGAGCCGAGAGCCCTCAGAAGCTGTGGGTTGAAGGACCCTTTTCAAAGTTTGGCACCTTTTCTCCCCACAGATGGGAAAGTTGTTATGGGGAATTTCTAACAAATTTTCTTAATATTTTAAAATCAACTGTTTTTTTTTTATTTTTGAAAACTTGTATATTACTTTTATCTTTTTTTTCATTTAAACATAGAATTTATATTTATGAGAAAATAACCTGGCACTATATAAGAAGAAGAGGGAAAATAAAATGACTCAGAATCTTGTTAGGCAAATGTAATGCAGTGACCTCTTATATACTATGTGACCCTGATAGTTCTATTTACCTTCAACAGGATATCTATCTATCCACCTATAATCTATCTATCTATATACATCTATCATCTATCTACCATCATATATCTATATATATAATGTATCTATCCATTTATCATCTATCTATCATCATCTATAATTTATCTATTATCTACCTGTCCATCTATCATCATCTATCTATCATCTGTATATCTATTTATCTATCTAGAATTTCAGTCTGTGTTAAATGACTCTTGTTTCTGGACTTACATTGAGGTAGTTCACCATGGTGGAGATGGCAGAGCATCTACTTCATAGTGACTGGGAAAGAGATGGGGGAGGAGAGGAAGGGATAGAGACCAGGACACCAGAGCTTCATCTGTTCCAACACTATATGCTGAGAATTGTTTTCTGGGGAGCATGTAAATACTTAGCTGTATCTACTTGGCTATAAAAAGTGGTAAAATAGTATGTCTTGGTAATCTCTCAGCAGACTGTTTAGGATACGCACCACATGTGTATTTGATGCTGATTAAATAACAGTGGGGGAGGCAGCATGACGGAAGACCTGGCTGGCTAGAGCATCTGCTACCAAGTCTGATGATCCGAGTTACATCCCTAGGGCATGTAATTTTACAACGTAGGAGAGAACTGACTCCTCCACGTCATGTCATATGTATGTGCCCCCCAAATAAATAAACAAGTTTAATTTACACATTTAAATAAATTGTATTTAGGTGTAGTATGTATGTATGTATGTATGTATGTATGTATGTATGTATGTATGTATAAGAGCATACCAGGGCTCTTATACATGTGTGAGGGTCATTGGGCTACTTGAGGGAGTAGGATCTCTCCTTCCACCATGAGGGTTCTGGGTATGGAATTCAGGATTTCAGATTTAGTGGCAAACACTTTACCCACTTAATCTTCTTTCTTGCCCCCCAATTTTAGTTTTGAAACTCTCTTTCTCTAACATTATATACTGTATATTCAGGTCATGTGTATTCATTAAATATATTAACAATATTGTCAAGTCTTGGAAGAAAATAATCTAAAAGGAAGATTGATGTATCATCTTTCTAACATCTCATACTAATATTCTCTGATTAACAAATACTCAATTTATGTGATTTGTGTTTTAAAGACACGTAAATAATAGCTTCTCCTTGACATGAAAATAATAACATTAGAGGATTAGGGCATGACTCAGTGTGTAAAAGTGCTTGCTGTGTAAGCATGACTCTCGAGTTTGACCGAGAGCCAGTAGAAAAAGTAAAGGCAAGAAAAAAACAAACAAACACACAAACAAACAAAAAAAAACAGATGTGGCCGCAAGTGTAATAGGTAGGACTGTAGGGCCTCGACAGTCCCCCTGCAGAGGAGAGGGGAGACAGGAGAAATTCCTAGAAAGAGGGTGCAGGTCTGTCTACTCTGATATGCAATACAGAAAGATCTTTCCTCAATAAGATGGAAGGTGAGGACCTTATATAACACTATATAGCGTTACATTTCCTGTTGTGTAAAATGAGTCCCCTTTGACTCACCTGACAGTGTTTTTGGAAAATGGAAGATAATCCAAACTGGCTTAAGTTCTAATTAATTTCTCCGTGCAAAATGAAGAAAAGGAGGATGTAATGGAAGTTTTGGTTTCTTTAAAAACTCAGTTATGTTACGTAAACATGCTTTTGTTTTTATCCCAAGTGTGGGATTTTAGTTTGGGCTTTAGTTTGTCCACAGCTGATAATTGCCTCCTGTGGGGTGTGGTCTTTGCCAGCTGGTAATGGCCTGCCTTGGGCAACACAGAGAGGGGCGTGGTCTAGGACTCTGAGGGATATAAATAGGACTCCCCAGAAGGAGAAGAGGTGGCAGTTTGGAGAGACTAGAGACCGACTGTGTGGCGGCTTGGAGGAGACAGATGGAGAGAAATGTTTCAATGTTTCAACACAGCAGCTTGGACAAGAATGCGTTTGCTGTTCAGAGATTGGTGCAGAGCCCCAAAAGAACCCATCAACCCTAAACATCCAGGAGAGGCAACGGCTCTACCCTCCCTCTCCCCACTAACCTCTCTCTTACCTAGGATTGGGGGGGTTGGAAGGGAGAGGCTTTAAGGAACCACAAATGAAATAGTTTAAAAATGAGTGTCAACAGGAGGACATTTGTTTGCTAGATTAAAATTAAAATGGTGTGTCTTTGTGTGTGCATGCAATATTGAATAAACACAACAAGAGTTTAAATTATGGGGAAACAAATACATTAACAGTCATTGATGAAAGTTGCAGAAAATGTGTAATTGGATGTAAGTGTTCTCATCATTTATAAGAGCAACATTGTTTCTTCATGTAAAGTATTGCTTTGCAGGTCACTGTCATGTTGCCTATGTTCTAAACTCAATGTTACTTACTTTTTGGTGGCATTGTCACATTTCTATGTTTTTATGTACTTGAGATAAAAAGTAGCCAGTGTCAATGACTTTCATTTTTTTGTTTGTTTGATTGTTTGTTTGCCTTTAAACAGGGGAGATAATTTGGATTCTGGCTCTAGTGCTGGCACCCCATATGGCTTCTTCCTCTGTAGATCTTGGAATCGGATTAATTGACTGCACCCATCAGAATTTCACCGAGCAGCTCAGAATCCTCTCAGGAGACAGAGTGTGACTTCGGAGTACTGACATGGGCCACTGCCACACTTCATGGTACAATCCTAAGGCCATGATCTCCCAAGGCTAAAAATTTATCCCTATGACCAAGTACCCAGTGCTTTACTTATTCTTATCTTGCTCTAGTTGATAGTGACAGGAGCCTAAAAATATGGCACCTGAATCTGGGATCCCACTCATCAGGAAGGAATATATTACTTAGCTACGTCTCTCTATGTGATAGAGTATGATCAATTCCTGCCTGACCTTTCCAAGCAGCAGCCAGACCTAACAGTTTGTCCTTGTCAGGAATGTCACAATGCCTGTGGTTTACTGCTCCTTGTCTTACAACTTATTCACGGAACAGTGCTGGGAATAGAGCACATGGATTTAGTTCTCTGTCACCACAAATCAACTCCAATCAGAAGCTGCTATCATGCAAATATCATCAAGACATTTTTATTGCACATGAGAATCTTTAGCAACGCTGTTTACTGGTGTGGGAACTTAGACAAATAATTATGGCTACATGAGGCTTAGTTTACATTTTGAGAATCTGGGGGAAGTAAATACGTCTTTTTTTCTATCTTTCCATCACTTCCTCCATTTTATTAAGAAAAAGTTCTGTGTGAGAATGCTAATACATTTAACCTAAGGGGTCCAATAACCTAAGTAGACATTAAGATTTGGGACCAGTGAAAAATTTAGGGGCAGTTTTAGAAAACAATGTAGCACAGTATTCTGAGCAGCTGTACGTTATCTCTAATTTATTTCTTTCCATCCCATGACTTTCTCATTTTTAATTATTGTGACGAGCACTGAGCAAATATTCTCCCAGCTTTTCCTGTGTTACTCAACTTCTGTTTCTCATAGGAGCTAGACAGTTTTAAATTTTTTGTATCTCTGGGTGTGTTTGTGCATGCGTGCATGCGTGTGTGTGTGTGTGTGTGTGTGTGTGTGTGTGTGTGTGTTGTGAAGGTGCTCATGAAGGCCCGAAGAGGGCCTTGGAGCTCCTGAAGCTAGTTATAGAAGACTGAGAGCTGGTGCATGTGGATCCTGGAGACCAGGTTCTCTGGAGGAGCAGCAAGCGCCCTTAACCAGTGAGCCAACTCTCCACCCTTAATAAAAAACATTTTTTTAAAGAGACATTCTGATAATTTTGTTTGCTCATTTTTGATATTTGAATACTTTTTAAGCAGTTATTTTTCTTCAGTATTTCATTTTTTTAATTGAATTTTAATTTTTTAAATTTCATTCTAATTCCAGAACATAGTGGTTAGTTTCATATTCTCTACATCATAGAAGAAATGCCGTAGAAAAGTGGGAAAAGCGTGTACACATTTTAAGTTGAATACCTTTAAAATTTTTAATTAATTGATAAATTAATTGATTCACTTTAATCCTGATTGCAGCCCCCTCTCCTCTTCTTGAAGTGCACGCCCTCTAGCACTCCTCCTCCCATCCTCCCCTCTTCTCCTCAGAGAAGGGAGTGTTCCCCTGTGTGTACCATCGTGCTCTGGCACATTGAGTCACTGCAGAACTAGGCACGTTCTCTCTCACTGAGCCCAAACAGGGCAGCCCAGTTAGGGGAATGGTATCCAAAGGGAGGCATCAGAGTCAGGGAGGGGCCCCTCCAGTTGTTGGTTTCTGCAGATGATCTGACAGAAACCACCGCTCCCCTCACTAGCCCACCCACACGAAGACTGAGCAGCCTATCTGCTACATTTGAGCAGGGGGTCTAGGTCCTCTCCAGGCATGGTCCTTGGTTGGTGCATCAGTCTCTGCAAGCCCTCCGCCCAGGGCCCAGATTTGTTGGCTTTGTTGGTCTCCTTGTGGAGCTCCTGTTCTCTCAGGGTTCCTTCTATCCCCCCCACTCTTCCATAAGACTATCAGCGCTCTGATTAAAGTTTGGCTGTGAGTCTTAGCATCTGCTTCGATCGCCTATTGGGTGGAGTCTTTCAGAGGACATCTATGGTAGGCTCCTGTCCTGTTCCCTTTCTTCAACCACTTCCGATGTCTATCCTATTTGCCCTTCTGAATGAGAATTAAACACCCTTGCTAGGGTCCTCCTTGTTATTTAGCTTCTTTAGGTCTGTAGATGGGAGCAGGGGTTATCTCTGACCTGCGCTCTGTTGCCGGCTCTTTGATCACTTCCTCCTAAGCCAGGCGGCCTTGCCAGGCGGTAGAGGAAGAGGAAGAGGCAGTCCTGATGAGATTTGATAGGATAGGGTCAGATGGTAGGGGAGGAGGGCTCCCAATTTCTGTGGTCTAGGGCATGGAGACAGGGGGCAACAGGGAGGAAGGGTGGGATTGGGAGGAGATGAGGGAGAGGGCTACAATTGGGATATAAGGTGAATAAATTATAACAAATTCAAAAAAGAAATGCATTAAAGAAAGACGCCTCACCAGCCAGAAACATAATAGAGAAGTGTAACGCTGAAAGAGGGCGTTTTTTTTTTTTCCATTGGAAAGGACTGTGGTGGGGCAGGTATAGATCAAGAAGGCATTCTAAGGTCACAGAGATTGGTTATGAGCGCATGATCCCGTGGGACGCACCCGATGGCTGTGAACCTATGCAAGACTCAAGACCTCACGGAAGGAAGGTGTCCGTCAATGCAGGCAGCTATTGGTAAGTTCCAGCCTAGTACAAATCAGAAAAAGAAATATGTCTATTTTCTTATACTTAGTATAAAATTAGTGGAGTTCCTGGACTAGTAAGGCCTAAGCAGGCAGGAGCAAAGGAACATATCATGCAGTCACCTCCCTTAACAAGAGCCCTGGAGAAGGGAAAATGGTAGTGGTGACTGAGGGGTGGGGGTCAGGTTCGTTAAAATGAATCTTTCAGATGGAAGAGAGGAGTTATGTTTTTTTATGGTAATTGAAGGAGCAAATGGAATTAGACGTATAAATAAAACATCTCCTTTCCCCAATCTCATTCTTAATTTACTCAGTGTCTTACTTAACTTTAGTATTTCTCTTTTTTATTCCCATTTATATAATTTAAAAGTACGTTAAACTGCACAGGTTGATGAACTTCGACAAACATGTGCTCCAGGGGACACCAACACAATGAAGATATAGTCCACACGCATTTGTAACACACTCCCTTGCTCCCCTTCCTAGTTAACACTCGTTGTCACCCCCCCCCCCCTGAGCACTTCTACAATCCACACCTCCCTTCAGTGTGGATTGCTTTTGTGTGGCATTTCACGCCGCCTGGCTTCCTTTGCTCAGTGGTGTGATTTCAAGAGTGCTCTGGTTGGGACATTTCTTCCCATTGCTGGGCAACATGATACTTCCTGGACAAGCCATGAGTCCTGTGTGTTCCTTTGCCAGTGGGCATTTAAGTATTTCCTACCTGAGGCTGGTAGTGAAGATGCTTTGGGCGTTACTAACAAGGCTTTGCCTAGGCAAATGTTTTACTTATTCTTGGATAAATAAATTCCTAGTGGGGTGTGATTTCCAGGTGTTACCTTTTCTGTTGCTTTGACTGCTGCAGCAAAATACTTGACACGCACAAGGGAGGAAAGGCTCACTTGGGTCGCTGGTTTCAGTCCTTCCTGAGGAGGGAAGAGGGAGAATAAGGGGGGGAGGAGTGAGAAAGGGTGTTTAGGATATGGCACTTAAATGCACCTCCCTCCTGTTAGTTCCAGCTGGGGCCCCAGCCCATATACTGCGACTGTAACAAAGTCTTGCCCTCTGGGAAATGCCTTTTCCCATGAACTGTGGCTTCCTTTGTTGTCATAGCCAGCAAAGAGGCAAATAACAACAAAATCCAAGAAAATCCTTTTTTTTTAAATAGTAATTTCTTTTTTTTTTATTCTTATACCTCTGTCTCCATTCCACCCTTATCCTTTCTAACCCTTAATTCAGATAAGAGAAACACAAGGTTATGGGGGAAATGGGGCAGGATTCTCTTTAGGCTACTTCCTGATGACTAGAGTTGTCGGGATCCTTGGGGCAAGCCCAATCTTTGTAGTCAGGGTAACTCCAACTTCTTGTCATGCTGTAACAACAATAACCAGGAGCAGCAGGGCAAACCAGAGCCCCAGGTCGGGGTGCAGCAGCAGGGGAGAGCAGCAGCCCACCCAGGCCTTCTCAGGCCTCTCCCATTTACACCTTCTCAAGAGTCTCCAGAATTAAACTGTCTGCAGCTGGCACAAATCACGCCTCTGCTAGAGCTCAAGACATATTATATATAGTTAACTGCTGTGGCGCTGTGGACAATCTGAGGCAGCCCCATATCCCACACCTGGGACTAAAACAAAAACACAGTCTCATAACTGGGTTTTTAAAGAAACGTCGTTCTTTCACTGGTTTTCTGATGGCAGCTAAAACGTTTCTCTTCTTTTCCAGACCATGCAGTTTTTAGACCAAACAGTGCGTAATTAGGCAATCTCCCCACTGCAGGGAGGTCCATAACCTTAATTATCTCTGCGAGATTCCTTTGCCTTGCAAGTGCATAATCACAGGACCAGGGGGCTCAGAGTACTTGTGGTTGTTCTGGTCTGGATGTTGGTGTCTCCTTAAATTCAGACGTTGAAGTCCATGGTGATGGTAGGAGGTATGGTCAGATTGGAGATAAGAACAGATCATGCGGGTCCACCCTCAGCAAGGAGATTAGTGTCTTTATTTAGGGGCCTTAAAGGAGGCTGTTAGTTTTGTTTTGTTTTGTTTTTCTGTGTGAAGACACAGGACTTCCTGTCTGTGAGAACTTTCCTGCCTCTGTAACTGTAACCATTACATTTATGCCATCCATAAGTTATGCTGCCTCTATGGATTTTTTTTTATCGTAGCAGCTCAACTGGACTAAATGGACCATCTTTGGGGGGGGGCAATTTTATGCCTCTTAAGACAATGACATCTTTTATATATGGTGCCTGTTAAAAATACATGAGAATTTATGAAACTTATAAATTTCAGGAGATTATGGGAGAGAATATAGGTAAGACTCAAGGTTATCCAGGAAATATTAGGAATATTGTGATACTGATAGTAGCCAAGAATCACTGAATGCTTGCTGTGTGCTCCCTGTACCAAAATGAATTCTTTGACATTTGCACTGATTTCTGGCGGTTGTGCTATGTCACACTTGACAAAATAGGCTCGAGCATGTAAGTTACTGGTTCAAGGTCACACACTAACAAGAGGTGAGCAGAGACTTCACAGTCTCTTCAGAGATTCCAGATCTGCTTTAGAGCCTGAACAGCCTTGAAACTCTTTTCTACATTTTGGAAGAGGGATTAGAACCATGGACTTTTGCAAACGTGACTTTGAAAAAATATCCTTTAGGGCTGGTTTCTGAAGGAGTAGTGGCTTAAGTTAGCCTTAAGGTAGCCTTCCTGTAGGGTCATCTTGTGGCCATATGCTCAGCTTACCCGTCTAAAAGCAAGAGAAGTACTTTAATTGGGATGCAATAAGTCTAATTCCCCACTTTCAAAAACTACAGTTTTTAAGGGATGACTCTATTGTTTTTCAGAAAATTTGTGTATTCACTGGGTACATAATAATAACAATTCTTCAAAGACTAGGAAAAATACGTGCAGTGTAGGAAATAAACTAAGTGGCCTAAATTGGATTATGCAGAATCCAAAAACAATTTTGTTAGCACCGTCCTAAAATAAAAACTCAATGCATAATTATTTTTCTGCAAAAATTTTAAAACTCAGATGATTAACATAGAAAATGGAGACATTTAGTCTTTAGACACCTGACCTTTCATAGAGAAAATATGCAAGTACACAACTTTATTTTGAGCAATCTCCAATTCTTCACATGTTTACCTCATTCCATCTTTCTGCCCTTCTGGTGCCATTCTGATTCAAATGACCTTTACTTCTCCCCAATACTCAAAAATAAATCCTGGCTTTCTGCTATAACTTCCACCACATATTCTGCTCATAGCCATCAGGATGCCTCTTCAAAGTTAATTTGATCATGACCCTCCTTTTCTCAAAGGATTTCAGCAGTCTCCCTAAATTCATGTCCTGTGGGTGCCTCAAGCCTAGATTTGAAACTTCCTCTCTGAGCTCTGCCTGGAAACCTCTTCTTTTGACTCTTCAAGCTCCAGCCCTTAAGTCTCCCAGATGCACTAACTGTTCTTAATTTTATTTCCTGCTATTTACCTTATGCTTTAATAGTTCCAGGCACACAAGAGCTACTTAAGCAATATTTATTTAATAAAATATTTTCTGAATATATATATATATATATGAAATAAAAGCCAAGTGCTAGGAATGTGTTACCTCTTTTGGAGTTATTGGTCAAGGACGTTCCATAAATCCCCAAACATTACAAGTTATTGCCAACTCTCTTGGCTACTATCCAGTAACAGTAAGAGACTGTTGCTGAAAATATCACCCTCCTGAGCCAAAGAACATGGAGATTTGGAGCCAGTACTAACTTGGGAGCGTCAGTCCTACTGGTAAGCGTTCATAGTTCTGGAAGGTACCATGCACATTGTCCAAAGTGAGAAGTAATCATCAGTCTTTCCCAGATGTGAAACCTGAGAACTACAGAAAGAACTAGTCTGACAAGACACGCCTACACGTGTAACAGTGGCACAGATGACACGGGGCAACCAATAACTTGCTTCTTGGACATAAGGCCCACTCTACAAGGTGGCATTCATACCTAACACTGTTACTTAGGCCAAGAACCTAAGGCTAAGTAAGTTGTAGGTGCTAAGTGGAGAACTTACTACCATTATTGTTTTAAGTAGGCATAGTATTACAATTAGTTCTAATGATTGATCATTATATCTTTATAATAGCAAAATTTTAAATTTTGTAATTTTCAAATTAAAAAATTACATCGAATAGAAAAAAGTTACAAACACAGTATGCATTTTCCAAAATATTAGCCAGTTAGCAGTTAGTCAGATTTCTTCCAGGTCTCTATAATAGGATATTTTATATTTTGCTGAAATTAAGACTATTCTTCACATAAAATTTGTAGACAATTTAAAAATATGGTGCTTATATTAGAAGCATTTTACATAATTCATATTTTTGTTTTGATACTTCCTTTGCTAAATTATAAAGTTTGTGGCTCTGTTTCTTGTTTCCCAGTCATTCATATGATTAATAAGTTTATCATGTAAAATAAGTTATCATTTTATGTAGCTTAGTAAAATCATAATTGTGTGTTAATTTATATCTAAAGAGCATGGGGTGATTGACATCATTTAAGGAATCTTACTTTAAAACAGAAATTCAATTAATAGAATCTTAAATATATCAAGTATTTTTTTTAAATGTACGTAATGGCTGACATAATTTCCCAAAGGAATAATTTTCCAAACCCTGCTTACTGTGTTGACATGTCAATATTTCAGGTATTGGGCCTATTGGGTTTGTACTAGGACACTTTAAAATTGTTTTATATTCAGTTCAGGCATTACTGAAATAGCAGCATGCTTTTAGTTACCTAGAAAAATGTATGTCATTAAAATACTCTTTATATGCAACCCTGGGAACGTATCCCATGCATAATGTATTCATAAAAAGTTCATTTTATTTACAGCTTGTCACATAATGTATCATAAGGAAGCTCAGTTCTGATACACTTCAGTTGAATTATGTTTTTCTTTTTGACAGAATGGGGAAATATATTTGCAAAAATGAATAAACACACCTTGAACTGTCTAATTTTTTTTGAGAAGGAGGCAGAGAGAAACACATTAACATTATTCCGTTATTAAGACATCTATAGCAAGAGACATTCTGGACATTTAATGGCTATTTGTTTTCTAAATTGGGTGCCTGAAATATTTTAAGTCAAAACTTGATGACAGTGACTTTAGGAATCAGGCAACACTCAGAAAAATATTTTTCAGAGTTTGCAGTTTTATGAGGTGGATATGGGAAGGATTGTTGGCTTTTCTGGAACTAGTCTTTTGATGTTTAATTCAAAGGAACTGAGCCATTAATTTTCATAATTGACTGCTATCGCAAATTTTCTGTTATCACTGTTTGAATAGAGACATTGCTTATTTTGTGGGATAGAACATGTCAGTACAGCATTTTAAAATTTGTTTCAAGCAGTATTGGCAAACAGCTAGTCAAATTAATTCATTTTCCTACTCATCTAGTTTCATGAATTTGCAAATCAAGATTGATAGAGATGCTAGAAAGATAGATGAAATGAGCCCTATGCCTGCTGCAACCTTGGAGATGAGTACCGGTGTCTAGCTATTGCAGTACATCTCTGATGAGTTCTAAATTCCAGTTAACATCTGTGTGAACTGGTCAGCATCTTTCACATGTGGTGAAAGACCTACACTACATCTGCCATCTTGCTATCTGGAACTGCGCGCCAGAGTTTCAGGAGAGAAAACAAATAGGCTACTCACTGGAAATCCTCCGTAATTATGGGAACAAACAAACAAAATACCAAGCCAAACACAAAGTCAGTACACCAGGGCGGTGTCAGGTGTGACTAGAACCATGGAACTAGGAGGTAGGAGGGAGGGGTTGGTGTTGGGATGCTTACCAGACAAGAACTGCTGGACCGCAGATCAAGACGTTGCCAGTTCTTGGAGAGCAATTTGATGACATTCGTTGGGTAGCTTCATCCCTCCAATCGCATTTTCACACTCTGTTGACTTTGGCAACTCTCTCAGCACCTGGAGGAAACCGAAGTCACCAGGCACACACATGGGAGTTTCAATTTGACATAATGGCTACACTTGGCAGAAAAGTACAGAGAGAAGTTAGAGAACGATGTTCTCTATAATAATTAAAAACAAATCAAAATCCCACATGGGAAGAGTTCCAGGCTATCCCAAACCCTCTGCTGTCCTTGAGAGTACAGCGCACGCACAACTCACAGACACATATAAAGACAGAACACCCGTACATGTAAAATAATAAAAAATCTACATAGGAAGTACAAAGCACAGTACTTTGTGTGTGTAGGTCCAGGAGAGCAGATACTGCTATACCTCTCCTGTTTCACCATTTCTGTTCTGGAGTCTGGGAAGAACTTGACAGATGTCAGATTCTAACAGTAAAAGCTGGGGCAGCAGAGTGACACCACCTAGAGACTCGGAGATTCTTACTGTATCACGTGAGGAAAAAAAAAAAAAACAGACAATACCAAATAGAATTTCTTTTTATCAATTTCATTCTAATTTTAAGGCACCTTCTGGTATTAAATATTTCGTTTCCAGGCAAGGAGATTAAAGCTTAAAGCTTAAAGCCTTGGACATGTTAAATGTAGTTGGTTCTCTGCAATCTGCAGCATTTCTTACACAGCCGTTGACCTCGTGTTGGAAAATGTGTGCACAGATTATGCAAATAACCCTTGCTGTTTTTTTCTATTCAAGGACATGAGCAGCCAACATAAGGGTCCCAGAATCAATCTCCCATGGATCCCGTGGTCCCAAGCGTTCTTTATTTTCTTGTTCTGAAGCAGTTTTTCTTCTTCAGTGTATCCTACCTCTTGCGTATATGTGGAACTCCAGGCATCAGTGGAACACAGGGTCTCTCCGTTTACTTCCAACTCGTGATGTCACGCCACCCCAACGTGTTCATAGGGCATCTGTTCCCTAAGGTTTTTAGTTAGCGGAGAAAGCTTTACCCCCAGCCTGGCTCCTTCCACCGCCTGCAGAGGGCAGCCTGCAGCAGCCTTCCCCATGACCACCCCCTGCTGGGTCCCTAAGAAGCTCTGCAGTGCCCCTGCGGAACTTCCTCCAGGGTCGGTGGATGTTGCACCGGGAAGCAAGGTGTTGTGACACCACCCAGAGTCACCTTTGTAGCTTCCCTGTAGGGGCCGGTAGAGCATCCCCGACAGCACTGCCTTAGCTTGAGATGACTTCTCAAACCTGCCGAGTGTAGGCTCTGGGATGCTCCGAGGTAGAGTCTGTCACTGAGTTTCAGAAGGAATCAACTACACGTATCCAGATGATGTCGCAGCAAGTCCAACACTTATTTTTGTGTGGTCCTCCAAATGCCCAAAGTGGCTTGTCAAACTTGACTCCCGGAAACAGCTCCGCATATTTTATATTTCCTCAAGGTAAATATTTCAATCAGGGGTAGAGAATCTTGGGTTACATGGGTAATATACTTTCGATTTTCTAGGATGTTTGTGGTTTTTAAGGCATATTTAAATAACACTGGCAAAATTTAGTCTAAAGGTGAATGCTCAGGGGTTTTTGAGTTTAACATAATGATGATATAAACAATTTTCTTGTTATTTATAGAACCCTTGACTCTATTGTTTTAGTTTAAGTGATGTGCATGTCTAATTATTGGATATAATTATGAAATATATAGGGATTAACTGTGGCTTCAGGGTTTACTATCTTATTAACTCATGTGCTTAAAGTACACCATTATTGTTAGGAAAAGGTAGCTGATAGTTTTAAAAAATTGCACTGGTCGCTGGCAAGATTGCATAGTGGGTGAGTGGAACTTGCCCTCAAGCCTGACACACCCAAGTTTGATTCACAGATCTACATGGAAGAAGATGAGAGCTAACTCATACAAGTTACCCCCTGACCTGAACATTCATAACTCCACCCCCACCACATAAAATAAACAAATATAAAAAAATTTAAATTGTATTGGATAAGATTTTGCCATATGTTTTCTTTTAAAAATGCCAATTTCAATAAAATAGTAAATGACATCTTAATTAGGCCTATTCTGTTTCAAACCACCCTCTTAAATCTACCAAAAAAATGGAGGCAAATTTTCTTTGTTTGGGAAATATTCCTGAGGTAACTCAGTACAGTGTAAAGTGCTGTTGAGGATATAAGTGGGAATGTGGTCCCTAAGGTCAAAGTTCATGATGAAAAGCAAAGACAGTAGATGGGAGCACTTCCTGGAGAGACATTGCATCCCAGAGGATGATGCTAAAGCATTGGTCTTTTCCCTAGTGCCAGAGTTCTTTTGTGAGGTGTGTTTTCAACTTTCAGGCATTCACAAAACTTCTCAACCAGCTTCTTAACAGTAGCTTTTACATCATACTAGACTTAATGAGACAGGAAACAGTTCACTACACAGAAGAAATTGGATTCCCAGAATGCCATACAAATCTTGGGAAACCACATCCTCAAACCATCCAGCTAATATTAGCAAAAACAGACAAACAAACAAACAAACAAATAAATAAAATTCTCTTTTGAGATGGGGGAATGATAATGAAAATAGTTGTATCAACGAGAAACATTTTGAAGAGTCAAAGATCATAGTGTCTGCACCATTCTGGGTCTGGAGATGGAATGGGGTCATCCTTTTACCTCCTTATCCAGAAAATAGCTCTGGCTCATGGAGGCCCAGGGGTGGGGCATGAAGAAGGTAGAATTGGGTGGAACCCTTGTTTGGAGTGTGACCATCGGATTGTCCTCACCCTTCAATGCTGAAATGATCTACTACTGTCTGTCAACCCTTCCGTTTCAGCTCAGATTTTAACATCTTTCTCTCCATACACCCCCTGGTTCATGTAAATAATCTAGCACCCGATTCTTTTCAGTTTCCTGACCTTTTCAATAACAACTTGTTTTGACCCCCTTCATAATCATAGCTGCTTACTGGTCATGATTTGCTAGTATGGATGGGTGCACCACCCTTGAAATATTGATTTCTAACATGCAGTCAGCAACTGTTATTTTCAGCTCACTGCTTGCAAGACAGTTTTCCACCACGTGGGCAGCTGCTGTCTATTGATCTACACAATCTTTAATATCTGCCTCCCCTCCAGCTCCTGCTTTCGTTTCCTTTGTCAAGCTCAGATGGCATTGGCCATTTATCTGCAAACACTCTGGCTTCCTTTCCCGAGTCTCTGCTTGATTGGTCGCTGATTTGCTTAGACGTACTACGACTGGTGATTAAGGGTGTGTGCACTGCTCCTGCCCTCATGTGGTTCAACGTTTATCAAGTCTTCAGTATCGTACCCGTATCTAGCTGCTGTATGCCTCACTTTTCTCATATCTCAGGGGGATGTTGTGGGCTTAAAAGCATTGATAAAATCAAAAGGTTAAGCCAGTGTTTGACACACAATTCAATATGTGTTTCCCGAGCCTGCAGCTGGTGATTGCAGATGAACCTAATAGACAGATCTCTTAATTTTCATGACAGTCTTTCTCAGGGGGATCTCTAACAGTTCAGTGATGGAAGCTCCTGTTTCCTTGTTGACTTCCTCTTACTCTCTCACAGGGATTTCTAAATGATACATTATTTCATTTTCTCAGGTTTTCAACTCCTTCCTGTCCTTCATTTTCAGTGGATGATTTTGCTGCTTACCTCAGCGAGACAATGAAAGGAGTCAGAACATCCTTCCTGGCCAAGCAGCTCCTCACCTCTCTCTCTTTCCACAGCACAGTCCCTGACCCCACTTTAGAACTATCTCTGCACTGCGCACTGGATTCTGTTTCTCCATTTTCTCAAGAACTCTGACATACATTCTCTTTCTGTTTTCACCATCATCCTCTCACGCTTCCTCTCTATTGTAGTGGGCTATAATATTAATCATCCCAGAAGAAAGACTTTTCTTGTCCCTGCCCCCAGTAGCTACCAAATTGTTTGGCATCTATTGCAGCAAGCATCCTTTTCCAACAGTCTCCGCTTTCTTCCAATTACACGCTCACTTGAATTGGATTCTTCTCTCCACCTTTAACGGATGATTTGGAGCTATTAATTCATAGGTAATATCCTTCTAGAACTCACTTCTTAGCCACCTTGGCCTTGGTGACATGCTGGCAGAGCCCAAAACTAGGAGAAATTATTTTCATAGGTTCCACAAAAGGCGAATAGAGCAGCATTAATAAGCAGAATTTGTGGAAATAAGAGAAGTCATTTAGAATCATTTTATACTGAATCCTATTTAACATGAAATAATTTAATGCAAGCAGTTTTACTCATGACTAAACTCAGTTTCCTGGATGTTTGCTGGGCACCAGCAATGGAAGCAGGGGGAGGTTTAAAGATGATGCAGCATGTACACTGTGATTTGTTCTTGAAATCAAGCTATTATCCTATTTTAATTAATGACATACTGAGAACCACGTCAGTGTTAGAGGTGGAACCAGAGTTCTTGGTCATTCCAGGTTTTTAATTAAAGTATTTGCCTCCCAGATTGGAATACAATAAAGAATGAAGTTCAGCTGTATACAAGTTTAAAGGGTATTCAAGTGGGAAATTGCTTTAAAAAAGTGATAAAATAAACCGACGAACACAACTTCCCTCTGCATTTTCAGCTTAATTACCCCAGAGCTTCAGAAGAGCCTGCTGCTGTCCTGTCCAACATGTCTTGGCCCTTTCTAGAGAGTCATACTAGAATTTTTGTATTGGTACAATTAGATTTTTCCTTTTTGAAAGTGAATTTTGTTGAAGAATAAAGTAGAATATAAGGGGATGATTGCGCTTTGTTAACAAAAATCCAAAGCTGATGGTTTAAACAAATGTTTGATTAAAAATATTATAATAAAATGATTGTAAACCATTTTAGCAGTTTTCTGTTATACAACACTAAGATTTGAACATAATTTGTCAATTTAAATGTGTGTTTGAGGAGTCCTCTGAAAGTTGGAAGACGGGGCAGTCAGTTTACATAAAAATATTTCAAAATTAGTGGTGAGAGATTGGCAACGACTTATAACTGCTAATTATATTTTTAAAGATATTTTATCTATTGAAATGACTGGATGAGATCATTTTACTCTATCACAGCAAGAAACTGAATTCCAAGACTGATTGATAGGGTATTTTTAATTGAAATTAGAAGCATATTCAGAAGAAGCTTTTACTTCTAAAGGGAACTAATGAAATACTAGTTACTACATGTGACTCTCTTGAGCCACTACCTTGTTCAATCACAGCAATAGTTAAGAAGGAGATTGCAAAATGGACCTCATGCTTCGTGCTTTGTGTTCCATGGAAACGACTCTGAGTGGCATTTTCGATCAGAGAGCTTTGCAGTACTGCATTGTGAACTGACTTTTTCCTTCCAGCAATGTGTTTAGTATGTGATGCCTAAAGCCTTGACCTCCTGAGAGCTAAAAGCATTAAGCTTTATTCTCTTACAATGTGTATTTCTTTTTCACAAACAAATTTATAAAATTGTTGGTCTTTGCCTAAGAGAACGGAGCTGCCAGGGAGTAGATGTTTGGTCTGTGTGCCCAGAAAGATCACCCCGACAATATTCCTGTTCCACCATCTGAGCCCCAGCAGATGTTTCCACCTTGAGTTTTTCTGCTTTTCTTTAGAAATCATTACATTTATTTGTTGGCTAAAACTTGGTGAACAATTTTTGCTTCTTTGTGTAGTCAAGCATGTTAATGTTGGGGCCAGTCTCTTAACATGGCCAAAGATACCCCATAAAAACCAAAACTACAAGCCTGAGGCAGAAACCTCAGCCGTTAAAGTGTTTGTGGTCCAAGCTAGGACCTGAGTTTGATTCCTAGCACCCATGTTCAGAATCCAGGAATGACACAAACATTTGTGATCCCCGTGTGGGAGAGGCAGAGATCAGCAGATTCTTAGGTGCCAAGCCAGCCTAAGATCCTAGGCTCAAAACAGCAAGAAACCAACCAACCAAACCAAACTCACCGCCCCCCCCCCCCACAAAAACATAGTGGAGGACTCCTGGGGATTGACACAAAAGGTTGGCTTCTCCCACAGGCAAGCACCCATACATACCTCCTCTTCCTGCACCTGTGATAGAATCCCCTCATGCATAAACACTCACACATACCCCCTCCTTCTCATAGAATCTGCACACGCATACACACTCACACATGCCTCCTCCTTCTCATAGAATCTGCACACGCACACACACTCACACATACCTCCTCCTTCCTGCACCTCTCAGAGAACCTCCACATGCACACGCACACACATACCTCCTTCAGCACCTCTCAGAGAACCTCCACATGCACACGCACACACATACCTCCTTCAGCACCTCTCACACATTTCCTTTCATGGTTGCTGCTCGAATCTGCTGTAACCAGATATTTATTCTTCATGCCTGGGTGTTTGGGGGAGCTAGGAGCCAAGAGGATCACACTGAGAGTCAGGGTATCTTTCTGCAAATCAGTCAGAGACCAGCTCCGACATGGACCCAAGATGAGGATGAGGGGCTAGCGACGAATGTAAAGCAGGCACACACTAACACACACTTGATGGATGAAGTAAGTTTTAACAAGCAGGCTCCAACAATTTCACAGTACACATACATACATTCATATATATACATACACATATTTGGTGGATGGAGAAAAGCTCCAATAAGGAAGCTCCACTTATTTTATGTATATACATATGCTACATGCACGTTTGAACATTGGTGGATGGAGCAAAGCTCCAACAACTTTCTTTTTTCTCTCACAGTTTATACAGCCTAGCAGTCTCTTCCAAGCAGTACAAAAATCACAATGTGGCTACATTCTATTTTTCTTTATTATTTGAATGATTACAATGAATATACATAAGAAAAATGTTTTCTTTAATACCCTCACATGATCAAATGCTTTATGTGTTATGGATGAAAAACAAATTATTCTCAAGAACCCACATACATTCATAAGTAAGCAAATTGTTATAGATTAATGGAGTGGTAAGCAAACAAGGCAATTTTATCAGCCAGCTTCTCTTCATGGGAGGCTGCAACCTGCTGTTACAACTAAAGAATAAATTATTTTATTATTTATCTTAAAAAGCACTCTTCTAGAAATCGTAAAAGAATCACAAATCTAAACTTTTATATATAAACTATCAGTCATTTCTACTTTAAATCCTCAGGGTACATATAAGCTTATAGAAAAATTTTTAAATTAAATTGTATCAAGAAGCTGAGGGCAAAAATGGGTCCAAGAAATTAATTATCACCTTCATCACCAGCTCGGCTTTAGCAAGAAAGGTACATCAGCTAGTAGTAGTTGGGAGGCCACTGTTCTTGTTCCCCAACCTCAAGACATCTCTAGCTCAACTATTAAGAGTGTGCCTTTCTGAGCTTCAAATTGTTCCCTAAGATTTTCTACATCAAAGCCACTACCAAAAACATCTTAGCCTATCTTTCCTAACAACCTACATCTCTCAATCCTTTCTGAGGGAGGTGGGTGAATCATTAATCTGCCCCAGCAGCAATGCTTGGAAAAGATCAATTGCTGTTATTGTAGGTGCCACTGATGCTGCCCACTGAGGGGCTGGAAGCCCCCTTAGAATTTTTACACAGCTCGTAGGCTATGAGGGATGTGGTGACAGTGAAGGCAGCCAGCAGAACAATGCCCCACAACCGCAGATAGTCCTCAGGTCACAACGTCCGTGGGGCTCTACCCCTCAGAGACACACCCATCTGGCAGTGCTGGCTGGTGGGCTGCGTCCCATGAGTTCTAAAGCTATCTGTTGTTCCTCTTGCATCGTCCTCCATAGAAATCATTACCTTTTCCGGTAATGATATAATTTATTTTAGGAAAGTGGAGGGGGGATAAGGCTTTTGTTAGACAAACTTCCAAAAGTCTTCACCCCTACAAAATTGTAAATGGGGAAAAAGAGAGAAACAACTTTTATCTGTTTGGTCAAGAGTTGAAATGATAAGGACAGGTTCAGAACTGATGCCCCTCCCCAAACAGGAGCTTGACAAAGCGGGGTTGTGAATAAACCAGCAGCACAGTTGCTTGATGCTGGTCGGGAGTCTTCAGGAGAACCCTTAGAGTATTTTCTTAAGTGCTTACCAATTTGGCAAAACTACTACCTGTAAATGCATCTAATTCAAATGCATTGAATGCATGCTTTCCTGTGGGTGATGGAGTGAGACAGCCTTTCTTTTCCAAGAGCTGATTAGCCTCTAGAGGTAGACAACCAGCTATTAATAACGATTCAGAAAGTTGACAACACAACGGATCTGAGTAAAGAATCTCAGGGCATTAGTGAAACGCACACAGTGTGTCTGTGAGGGTGTTTGCAGAGAGGGCTAGCGAGGGAGGCAGATGCCTCACAGATGCGGGCCGCACCATCCCAAGGCTTGGCATGGTCTAGCCCCAAGTAAATAGGGAGAAGGGAGGAAGCCTTTTTATCTGCTTCTGAATCGGTAGAGCCTTTCAGCACTGCCACCTTACAGCTGTGCCTCCCGCCATGCCGTCCCTGGCATGATGGATTGTACCCCCAAACCATAAGCCAGAACACTCCCCTTTTCCCTTAGATTGCTGTTTCCAGGTATTTGATCACAGCAGTGAAGAGAGTAACTATTACAAGCTGCACGTTAGGATGTGGGCGAAGTGCCTTGGAGCACAGCGGGAGAGGGTGTTTAGTTCTGCAGACGGGTGGGCGTTGATACAGTTCTCTTCCCCATGGGCGCTATGGGATCCACAGTAGTTCAGAAAAGGTGTGTTGGGGGTAAGGTTCACTCAGGATTGCACATTTGTGTCAGCCCACTGACTGGAGGAAACAAGTGGAAAATATTCATTCCGTTCACCTTCATTTAAGAGTCTGTGAAATGTAGCAGGAGCTCAGAACCATGAGCCCTCACCCTGGCCTATGCCCCATCTGGCCCTTCTGAGCTTTCTTCTGCCTTGAAACAGTCTGTGACTGTAGTTCCTAGGTGTCCCGATAAGGGACCATATGATGCACGTAGGGTATATATAAACCTTTTCCCCTCTTGAGGCTACCAAGTAGCGCACAGTGGTGTTTCAATTAAGCGGGTGGAAAAAAGAAATGTACAGGCCCTCCTCCAGATCTTGTTTCTTTTCATACATTGTTAGCTCCTTCCATTCTTTATGATGGTGGATATGAAAAAACATATTTCCACAGTAAATTTCTAGAAACTCTGCCTTAGCCACACCCTGTGTTTTCTTTCTTTTAAACAGGAAATGGAAAAGATGAGATCTCGACATTTATTCTTGTCCCAGCCTCTATCCTCTCTTCAGGCTGGTTCTCTGTTTCCTGGGAAACCGCTAATAAAGACACTCACCTTGTCTTTTTCTGATTCTGTAAATAGACAAATCACCTAGATTCTAGATTACATGGGATAATGGAGATGTTTACTGCTTGACACATTTTCCAGAGTACAGATTTTTGAAATAATCAATCATTAAATGAAGCAGGAATTGACCATGAAATTCAATCCAGTTTCTTTTCTAATGGGATCAAAGTTTCCCTTGATGATTTTCTCCACAAGATGGCGCTGAAGTCCTTCTGATTATTTGGACGGTACTAGCCCACAGTGGTGGTGTACTTTTTAAGAGTCCCCTCTCTTCTTTCTTATGTATCAGTGCCATATAAGAAAGAACATACAGCTTCTACTATACAATAGGCCACATTCATCACATAATTTTGGAGATGCCCATAATTATATACATATAACATGAATTGGTACATCAAAGATTCCCAAGCAGGCTTCTTGCTTGGTGTTTTTACTTGAATAATTGTTTATTGAGAAAAGTAAAGATAGCTAAACACAATGTTTAGAAATCACTTTAAAGAGAATCATGAATAACATAATGACAGTTTTTAGTCTCACTTGTAGTTCGAATAGTCCTGAGTCACTGAACATTTGTAGAAGTCTAAATGGTAGGTAGTTAATTGTAATAATTTCTATGGGTGACAGAGCATTTCTTTTTAAAAATGTCACTCTGTAGATGAGGCTGGCCATGAGATTACAGAGCTCCGCTGTCTCTGCTTCCCAGGTGCTGGGATTAAAGGTGTGCGGCACCTTGGCTTTCCCTCTATTTCTCCACAATACCACATCAAGGCTAGTGTTAGCTGTCTTTGGAGTTTATCAGCAGTCTTCAGAACCGTTACACGCCCAAGAGAATTCTTCCAGCAAATTCCAAATGAAATCTCATTTGAATTAGTGTCCTTGGAATTTTTATGTTCTACCCAGGAGAAGAAAATCTGCCTATTTCATTGTAACTCACCAAACCTGAAAATAAAACAAAAGATTGCTTGGAAGTATGTTCAGAAGACATGATGTAAAGTATTTGCAAGTACGTTGTTTTGGAGATTCTCATTGACCATGTTGGATCCATTTAGTGGAATTTATAAATTGACCCCAAATAGTATAGATTTAATTAGTATCAGAATATGGCCTCCTTATGAGACATTTATTAAATGAAAAAGTCTAAGTTCCAACTCAGAATATAAATCAACTGACATGTGAAATTGTTGATTATGTCTAATTAGCATGTTTGTGGTACATTTACATTCATAAACTCATGCAAGTTGTCAATGTCTGAGACAACAGCTTGTGTGTATGGGTTGCACATTTGTAGGAGCGACTTTCTTAATGTGCTAACTGGGAAACTTGTGCAAAAGAGAGGCTGAGCCGTGCTTTACTTTTCTCCCTTTCACCGCCTGGCTCTCACGGGGGGGGGGGGGGGGGGGGGTCACACTGAAGAGTCTCAGTGTGCGTTAGTCGGTGAGTCCATGCTTTCAGTTACAGTTGAAATGGTAAAGCAATTCACACTCACATTATGGCTATTACTGGTCTTATAGCTGAGGGCATGCTGTGCCGCCGCTGTGTCAGGCATGTTCCATTAATTCAGCAGTAATGGTGGGAGGGGCTGAGTTATCGGGCTTTCACAAATCATGACACTCAGAGAGTTTACTGAAAGCCAGGCAGCAGGTGAGCAGGGCCCGGGATCTTGATGCCAGCGCCCGAGACCCTGGAGCCCTATATCGCTCATGTAATGACTGTGTCAGGGAGTGTTTTGTGAACCTTAGGATGAATTACCATGTTGGAATGTGTAAGCAGGACCTTGGCTTCCCAAGTGTTTGCTTAGGGCACAGCAAGGATTTTTGCAAAGGGGATTTGTCAAGTTACTACGATTCAGGCCACCAGCTAAAGCATTTCATAGAGGTTGCAGAATCTATAGGAAGAGAAGAGGCATTCGGAAGAGGGGGGCAGGGCAGCCTTGTTTGTTTCTCCCTTCTCTTTCTTATCCTTTAGTTTCACTTAAGTAATTTAAAAATACTTAAATCCTATGAAATTTATTATCTGACCACTGACATTGTCAAAGTTGAAATGTTTCTGTTTTAAAATACTTACACAATGAATTTTTTTTTTCTTTAAATATGCTCAATAAGCTAAAAATTGTAATGGAAGAGATTTTTGTGTTAGCTGGGAAGCTTTTCCACATACTCTGTTATAAGTACCTAAAATTTATTGGAGGGATCATAGCTGAGCATAGTTTTAAAGAGTGGCTAGCTGTCCCATTGCGATGGACTCAGGTCAAGTAAAGTATTCAGGAAAAAATTAATTTCTTAAGGTTTATTCTAACACTGAATGTCACTGCAGCCTTAGAATTCGTGACCTCATGATGAGCCACAGAAGTCAGCTCAGGCTGTGACAGACTGCACGAAGTGTCACGTCGGTGCAGGAAAGCAGTGCACGCTGGTGAAGACAGCCTCGTGATTGGCTCAACCGTTCTTGCAGTCATTTGGTTATAAATCTGTCCAACCTCTCTCTGACTGTTACATAGTAATTATGGCAAATTCAATTCCGTATTGATTTATACCTCTTTTACAGATAGCACGTGGAGCATTGAAAGCCTTGGGCTGTACACAAATTCAATAATCTATGTGTTTGCTCAAGCTTGTAATTATATATTATGGCACCACAGATTCAACCATTTTGAGCTGTAGTCTTCTTGTTTGTTTTGTTTTGTTTTGATCAGTTTGTTTTGGTGGGTGGTAATCTGTCAGTTGATAGGGGATGGGGTTGGGCTACTCAGGTGACTGAATTGTTTTACTTGTTTTGTTTAAAGGACTTAGTGTTTGATTTAGATATAATCACATTTTTAGTAACAAAGTGTGATGTCACACCATACAACCCTCTAGGAAACGGTAATGAAAACTTTCGTGATTGTAGTCCATGCGGATGTATTAGGTACTTGGTGGGAAGCAAATATCGTAAGTTGGTACTTTAAATATTGATTTTTCTAGAAGCAGAGCAAAACCAGAAATTGTCTTGGGGAAAATACCAATTATCTCTGCTCCTTAGTTTCCTTCTGTGTAAGGCAATTTGTAGTTGATGGGTTCTAAATTTAATAGTAATGCCAAAGTTTTATAGTTTAAGGATTTGGTTTACCTCCTGATCTT
The DNA here is from genome assembly GCF_907164565.1 of Psammomys obesus. Classification (NCBI taxonomy): domain Eukaryota; kingdom Metazoa; phylum Chordata; class Mammalia; order Rodentia; family Muridae; genus Psammomys; species Psammomys obesus. The sequence goes on from NW_026596085.1 coordinate 5,371,330, forward strand.
GAGAATTTTAAGAGTTCCAGTCTTAAGTTTTGTTTTTAGTTCTGTGTAACATATAGACAATGAATATGGTTAAGCAAATAAAAAATAATAGACTATCATAGCAATGTCAAAATGTCATCAAGTATAGAGTATTTTCTAGGCACTGGTTTCCAACCTGTGGACTGGAAAGTTCAGTGGGTGTAGGGCAGTCGTTCATGCGGTTCACAAACATTGTGGGATGTACAGAATAAACTTACGAGGATCACAAGAAATATAGCTCATAGCAAGGGCCTTGCAGGATAACAGACAGTGTGTACAGAGGAGGCTGTTCTTCCATGTGAAGACCAAAGGTCACGGTAGTCCAGGCACTGGAAAAAAGAAATGAAAGCAAAGATCTTGATGTTGCACAGAGGTCATCATTTTCAGGAGGCTCAGTGACAGGTGGCTAGTGGGTAAAGAAGCAGCTCAAAGCAAAGCAGCAGATGCTGAATGCTGCTTTGAAGGGTGTGGAGTCTTCTGTTCGTATTTTTAAAGTATTTATTTGTTTTATTTTATGTGCATGAGTGTTTTGTGTGTGTGTGTGTGTGTGTGTGTGCGTGCGCGCGTGCGTGTGTAAATGCACCACGTGTGCAGTGCCTTCAGCAACCAAGAGAGGGCATCAGATCCCCTCATAACAGAAATGGCTGTGCGCTACCACGTGGGTGCTGGGACCCAAACCTGGGGCCTCTGAAAGGGCAGCAGGTGCTCTAAGCCACTGAGCCACATCTCTATGCCATTACCACCCCAATTTGGCATTTTATTTGCAATAAGAACTGAGAGAAAGTCTTAGCTATAAATGTAATTGTCATGTTATATAAATGTGTATCTTTAGATCATGGATCCTGGGGCACAACTTAGCAGAAAAATTCCTTTTCTTCTTTTGCGTGCACGGTGATATTATGTTACCTTCTCTTTGGAAGTCATTTCTGAAAGTACTTTATTAAAGCAGAAATATCTGTTCTTATTCACAAATTAAAGACAGCAATTTCCCCCAAAGTGCATTTTGAGAAACAAGAAGCAAATATGGTAAACTCCAAGAGGAGACAAAAATATATTCATAACCTAATTTTAGAAAATTTCTATCTGTAAATTCTTTTTTTATTCTGTCAATTTTCTGGAACTGTTGGAGCCAAATCTCTACTTTGTGATAAGGAATTATGTGTCTCTGATTTTCCCTCAAGGTTTGTGATATTATGAGCTAAAGAGAATGCAGAGAGACTCATTAAAGAAATAGTTAACATTAGTATAAGATAAATGACTATCCTAAATACGGCCTCCTAGGGTAACAAAGGGAAAGGTTGCTCTGAATTAAAATGCATGCATGTGAGACCTGCATGTCTTACAAGGAAAGGGTTGGCATGGACACTCTCTGTCAGGGATCTCCGTGAGGAGACAGGGCCTTTGCCTTCTGCTTTTGATCCTTGCTAGCTCCCTTTGAACGACATCTGGGTGGTGATTCTCATCTACTATTAAAGTGAGCTAGCTTACAGTGGGTAAGGTTTGTGTTATGATGATAAACAATTTCTAACTTGATACAATATTCACTCCAAAGTATAAAAAGATGAATCATTATATTTCAATGGTGCACACTGGCTTGAACTAAAGAAAATGATAACAGTTGTATAATTAGCCATATTAGAATGTATTGGGGGCAAGAATATTTTTGAACTTGTTTCCCCATGTTTGCCAAAAATATAAACCAAGTGACATTTTAAAACACCTGGTCTCCAAATTTCTACAGTTTTATATGATTAACATACTATTATGTTTATAAGTGATAATGAAAATACATGAGCGTATTTATGTTATGATTTATAATCAGTTGTTGAATCTGAAGTAATAGATGATGCAATTGAAGTATTTTAGGGATCAAGACTCTAAAGATGGGTTAGAAATAAATTTTTGTTTTGTGTAGAATAATAAAGGGGCTTAAAATTTGTAGTTCTCCCTCTGAATCAAGTAGATTTTAGACTTCATCAACAGTCCCCAATGTCAGCCATTTCAGAAACAGTTTCTGGAAAGAAGTTGGTGTTGTTGCCTCTTGCATGTGTTTTCACACTCTCGTGACCTGATGTTAGCTCTGTGAATTAGTCATGCTATTAAGTCATTGCCAGTTCTTGCCTATCTTTCAGTCCCAACCGTCTCAATTTTCCAAACACATAGCAGAAAAAAAAAGAAAGAAAAAAAAAAAGAGAGAGAGAGAGAAAGAGATTCCGAGTTGAGAAGGCAATGGAATTTTTATCTCATGACAGTAACTTTTCTTGGGTTTGTTTGTGTATATGTACAGGAAGCTTGGATGCTATGTCTATGTATGTCAATATATAGCAGGTGCCATAGACAAGAAATTTAAGGCAGGTATGAGTGTTCACTTTCCTTGTGAAAACTCTGCAGAGCCTTCACATTCTTTAACTGAAGATGTATGACATGGTCTGTGTATAACTTGTTCTGTGAGGAGTGTTTATTCAGAACTTGAAACTGACGAGCAGGAAAAAAAACTTGCTAAATGATTCAACTATTTTAAGTTTATCATTGACAGACACATGCGAAACCACTTAAAAATTTTCATCCTCATTAGACTTAGGTTCTCCAAAAATTCAGAAGGTGTGGCTTTCCACATGTGTTTGGTTAAACAAGCGACAGAGAAAATGAAGTCCAAGAAATAAAGTTAAGGATGTATCATGGCACACAGTTCAAGATCTTTTCTTGTCTGGTATCTTATTTCTTGTTTTCCTTGGTCAGTGCTGGAGACGTCAGTCACCACCCATAGAACTGTGGTCTCTCAGATTCATGTCCTAGCCTCTACCAAGACTCATGTTTGCCCATGACCTGCCTTCTCAGCACTAGGAAGTGGTTGGTGTTTTGTTGGTGACTCAACTGAACATGGTCAACATGAGCTCTTAACCTTTCTCCCACTTGATTATATTCTAATTCCTCAGGGAGAAAAAGGCCACTTGACAGCATGAACTGGAAATCTTGTCCTCATCTTTTACTTTTCTGCATGTGTTTCGTGTTGACTACAGCCTTTGAATTTGCCCCACCCCCTTGCATAGCCAGTGTCCTGCCCAGGCTATGCTCTGAGCCATCCTCCTCTTTCCCAGTCTTTTGTAACAATCTTGATTCATCCCTGCATATTTACGTTGGCCTGCCAACTATGTATGTCAATATATAGCAGGTGCCATAGACAACAAATTTAAGGCAGGTATGAGTGTTCACTTTCCTTGTGAAAACTCTGCAGAGCCTTCACATTCTTTAACTGAAGATGTCTGACATGGTCTGCAGCTTGTGTTGTGATTTGGTCCCCTGCGATCTAGCCCTGTCTTCTTGCCAGAGTCCTCTTGGTTACCTCCTGTCACTCCTTGGGCCTCAGACACCTGCACTGTGGATTTCTGACTTGTGCCACAGGCCCATTATATTGCTATTTTTTTAAATAAAATATTCCTCTATGTCTATCTTTAAGTGAACTCTTACTACCCCTGGGGATCAGTTAACTCCCATTCATTACTCTACAGAGTCATCATTCACCATTTTGACCTTTTAGTAAAAGTCATATTGCTTTAATAAATGCTCGTCATTCTATAGCACATTCCTTTTAGCCATTCATCCATTCCTCCAGGAAGCATGATTGCCAAGTCTACATGTCATGTGTTCTTCTAAAGGCTGGGCCTGGAACAAGAGACAAAACGGATGGGTTAATTTCAAACAGCAATATGAGGAAAATAAACTGTTGTGCTAGGGAATGGTTCGGGAGATACTTGGGTTAGTATGTTGGCTGTTGCAGCCGAGTGGCTAGCGTGTGGCTGCTTTGTTCTGCAGCGCTTGGCTTCTCTATAAAACATAGCTCCCGAGCACTTTACTGTGCTTGCTCACACAGTGTCTCTGCACTTGCTCAGTGCTCAGCACTTAGCAGATTCAATAAACATTGCTGTGTGAATGACTCCAGCTACTGACTTAGTTTCCAGAAGTGAATGCAACCAAGCACAATTCATCAGATGGATTAAAACAATGGAAACATTCTGTCATAGTTCTGCAGACCTAAAGACAGAAAGGGAGGTGTCAGCAAAGCCATTCTCCCTCTGGAATCTCTGGCAAGAGACAACTTCTTTTCCTTCTACTTTCTGGTGTTTGTCTGCAGTTAGGCTGTAACTGCATGGCTCCACATTGCCTTCACTATTGTAATGCCTTCTTCCTTGTGTTTGGTTATCTCCTTGTCCAAATATCCCTTTTCTTACAAGAACATGAATCACTGATTAGAACCCATTCTTAACTTCCATGCCCTCATCTTAACTTGCTCGTGTTCAAATAACATTACATTGACAGGAATAGGGTAGAGGATATAAGGTTAGAATCCAACCTATTTCTTGAGAGATACAATTAAAAACTCAATCTATTACATCTGCTTTTCTCATTAAAGGGACATACAAAAAGTTATAGTAAAAATGTTTGTATTTGTGTATTTTTAAAAATAAATATTTACTTGGAGAGAGACATGGGTGGAGAAGGGGAAAGGAGGGTGAGATTGGGAGGGCGTGAGGGAGGGAGGTACAGCCGGGATACAAAGTGAATAAAATGTAATTAATAAAAATTTTTGAAAATTAAAAAAATAGTAAAAATGTTTTTAGGGTACAAAAATTTTAAAAGATGCTGATTATCATTTTACTTTGTATAAACATGACAAATTATTTTAATTAGTTTAGACTATTTGGCTAAGTCTTAATCATAACAATATCCATGACACTCTATAAAATCAGGACTCTGGCTTGAACTAGATTCGTGCCAAGCTCACTAGTTCCTTAGCGGACAAGAGCTTACTTCCTTATATATTAAAAATAAATGAACCTGGAAGGATATTCAAGACATTCACACCATAAAAAACTCACCCTGACATTTTGCAAAGGCTGTGTGTCGGATGCTGACGTGTCTTGTTATAAAATGATAGTTTTAGAGCAAGTTGTTCTTCTGACCAAGGAGAATGAACAAACAGAGGGAACAAGTAAGTCACAGTATTATCCAGTGGTAAGTGAATCTGCCAAGCCTCAAAAGGGTGAAAGTACTCTGAAAAGGTAGAGAAGTCCTTTCACGTATGGTGGTGGGGCTGAGGGTGGAGGGCCACTTAGGTTGTCTATTCAGAGAACAGACATTTTCCACCAAATGCTATTGTGTGTCCTTTCAATTTCATTTGCCTTTTTAAAAGTTTCCTTGAATTATATTCATGCTATACTTTTTCTATGCTTACCTGTGAGGACTTTGCATGTATCAAACCCATTTCAGAGACACCCAGTGCTACTACAGAATGTAGGCACCAAGTCACAGAGACATTGAAGAGGCTGTAAGCTAGAGTCATGATTCATGGCCATCTGTCTGCGTTTGTGCTCTCATTCGTTGCAATGTGTTCGATCTGAAGTATTTTCCCCAAAGGCTCAGGTGTTAAAGGCTTGATGGCCAGCTACAAGAGCTTTTGGGAGACAGACTAGAGAAGTGTCAGTCTCTGAACTTGTTGGGGCTACTGTGCAATTATTTCACAGTGCTGGAGTTTAGAAACCTGAGACCTACTTGTTGTCAGATGGATTTCCAAGGGCTGTGTAGAAGATTGTGTTCTGTGGGTCTTGTCTCACAGATGTCATCCAATCCCTGCTGTCATGCCCACATAGCATACTTTCCATGCTTGCCTTCATGTGGCTATTTTTTCCTTTTTATAAGGCTATGCCCTATTTTGAACTAAGGTTCACCCTAATGACTTTGTCTTAATCTTCCAAGACTGCATTTTCATTTATACCAGGGACTAGCATTCTAACACATTTTTGGGGGGTAGAGGTGCTTTATTTCATTCACAGCAATAAAGCTTCACTCAACATAAAATTATTGGGCATCTACATGGCTTCTCATTATACAGTATCATGCTAAAAGAAAGACTAACAGTTTGCTATTGTTGCAAATTTACTGTATGCTGAGCACTGTTTATGTTCTTTATAGCTTAAATTTCAATAAGATCCTCAGGGAATAGGTACCATCAGTTTTGTGTTGTTGTTGTGGAACCACTGAGGATTTGGCAATTCATAATTATTAAGAGAGAGGCGTGTGCTTCATTTAAAATACCCTTTGGAAAATTGTATGTTCTTTGTCAGTGAACATGGATTGTCAGGCATGAACTTCAGGGTAAATGCTTAGTTGAGCTACAGAACTTTGGAAAATCCCCTTGACCTTGATTTTATAAATTTTTAGAGCTAGGGTCCAATAAATGTTAAATTAGGCTTTTTTATGGTTTTCTCAAGCTTTTTTACACTTCACTTTTAAAAAACAATATAGCCCAGATTAGACTCAAACTGTTATGTAGTTGATTATAACCATTGGGGTGCCAATTATAATTGGACTTTCTTCAGACTGTCAGCTTCCAGTAAAGACATGGAGATCTTTTACTTATTTTTTAATTAAATTTTTATTTTTTTATATTAGTTACAGTTTATTTACTTTGTATCCCAGCTCTAGCCCCCTCCCTCATTCCCTCTCAATTCCACCCTCCCTCCCTTATCTCCTCCCTTCCGCTCTCTAAGTCCACTGATAGGGGAGGTCCTCCTCCCCTTCCATCTGACCTTAGCTTATCAGGTCTCTTCAGGACTGGCTTCAATGTCCTCCTCTGTGGCCTAGTAAGGCTGCTTCTCCTTCAGGGTGTGGGAGGAGGAGGTCAAAGATCCAGCCATTGAGTTCATGTCAGAGACAGTCTCCATTTCGGGAACCCGTTTGGATACTGAGCTGCCATGGGCTACATCTGAGCAGGGGTTCTAGGTTATCTCCCTGCATGGTCTTTGGTTGGAGAAACAGTCTCAGAAAAGACCCCTGTGCCCAGATATATTTGGTTCTTATGGCCTTTTACTTATTATTAAAGCTTGGCCTTAGCTTTGGTCTGTTTCCCATGTAGCTCTTACCTTAAATTAACCTGTTGATATTAATCTGTTCTGTCACATGGTCCATTATCTCTCATTCTTAGTCCTGGCATTCTGTTTCTTCTTTCTTGTATGTTTGGCAAATCCTCCTGCCTCAGATTCCTTTCCTGAGTTCCTCTCTCTGCCCAGAAGTCCTGTCTCCCTTTCCTGCCTTTGTTACTGGTCATTCAGCTCTTTATTAGACCAATCAGAAGGTGTTGGAGGGGGTGTTTACAAAATATGATGCAGCCAAAGAATAACAGTACCAAAGCTCGGCCTGTCCTCAGCCCTCTGCCTGTACAGAAATCAGCAATTGAATATACAAAGACAGCCTTCACACAGTGTACAAAAATTTCACCCCAACAGAGGATGGTGGTGAGCTTCAGATACTCCTGCCTCTACCTCCCTGTGATGGTAGGCGTGTGTTACAGTGACTGCTTCATGTGGTGCTGGAGATCAAACCCAGGTCTCCATGCATGCCGGTCAAACGCTCTACCAACTGACATAAAACAGATCCCTTTCAGACAGCTGAGCTAGTGAGGTGAGGAAGGTGGGTCTGTGGGTGGTCACTCATGATATGACGACATGACAAATGCTAGGGAGATGGGATGCAGTAGAAGACTGGGGCTGTTTTCTTGCAAAAGGAGATCAGGAAAAAATTACCGTGATGGGTGACCTAATTAGTGGTCTCTACCACATTCCAGGGACACTTCTGCTTCCTTGACCCCACATTGCTTATCATAGCTTCCAGTTCTCAGAGTGCGGGTCTGCTGTGCTATTTAACAGTAATTTAATTCTGGCTTGGTTAGATGTTGAACACTTTCATGTGCCTGAGTTTCTATTTCATATTTGCAACTTGCCTGTCTTTGTATGTTTTCTAATTTCATTTCTGACTATTTCCTTTAAAAATGTTAAATTATTGCTTAGCCTCTTCCTCTTCACAACATTAAGCCGGCAGTTATTTGCAGTTTTTATACAGTTAAGGTTGGCTTGTTGACTGCCTATCATTTGCTGAGTCAGCACCCTCTAAAACATGTTACTTCTTAAATTATTTAGGCTTTGCCAATACTTTCTGATTTAAGCATACTTGAAATATAGAATGCAAATTTTAGAAATTTAAATATAGCAGGTGATGAAATATTACATCTCAGAAAGTGGTGGCTGCGAACATACACTAAAGGTGTTTGGGAAAGCTTTTCGGTTATTCTGAAGCTGGGCATCTTGAAGCCAAACCATATTTTCATCACATTGAGATAATTGTAGGGACTGATGAGTGATAGCATTTAAAAAATACAATGTGCCAACAACTTCACACTCACAATTAACACAAATTCCTGCGCATTGTGCTGATGATTTTTAAAAAACACCCCCCCCTTCACATCTGTCCCCACCAAATGCAGACATTAGAGTCTTTGCATTCTAATGGCTGATTCTTAGAAAAGTGTTGTCTGACCTTGGGCTCTGCAATTATTTTTCTTTTTAAAGATGCTTCAGAGTAAGTTTCCAATTATTGGAGAGAGAATAGTAATCTCCACTTACTTCCAAGTATATTACTTTCAATTCCCCCGTGTCCTGCCAGTCACCAGAGCAATTAAATGGTCACAGAAGATGAAGAATGGAGGTGGGGATTCTTTAGAAAGAGCACGCGGCGTGTTCCTATTAGTGTTCCCAGGTTGTTGTTTCAGATAAGATGGGAAACAGAAGGCTGAGAAGGCATACATGTCCTTCATTTGCTGAGATGCTAGAATAACCTTGAATATGGCACAAAACAAAATGCAATTAGAAATAATTGCACTCCCTCAGACTCCTGAAGTTAGTGCCATAGTGTGCATTCTCTTTATGCCGCCTTTGTTGTAAGTTTTGATAAATGAATGTTTGCAAAAAGTGCAAGATCTTATCACTATGCTTTTTTACAAAGTGCAGTTGTTTTGCTATTATAATTTTCTGACAAATATTTAAAGAGTGAGTTCCTCTGAAAATTTCCTAACTAAACGACCATGCTTTTTAATTTTGATATCACTTTTACTAATAACCAATACAATTATATCTTTAGCCCGGGCCACTTTCCAAATCCTGGAGTGTATATCCAATAGTCTACAAACCATCTCTACTCTTATTCTATACACACGGGATATTTACTGATTCACTACTGTGTACCACGTACTGGTTTATACTCTGAAATTAAATCAGACAATAAAAGAGAAAAATCTTGTTCTCAAAACAATTTCCTTTGGCTGAGAAGGCACTGAACTAAAAAGGAATATATATGGATGTTAAGTGATATGCAGGAAAATTCTAGAAAGTGCACTAATAAATATATCCATGGGGCATTTTAAAAGACATGCAGAGCTTATTGATAAGATGGTATTTGCATGGAAGTCCACAGGAGGTGACAAAATGTGCCACCTGGCCACCCACCAAGAGAGCACGGGGGTGGAAGGAGTACGCCTTGGTGCTTGCTCTGCAGACTCAGTCAGGAGGTCAGGGAAGTCTAACTGGCCATGGGGACTCTGCTTTCCCGTGGGCTGAGTGGTGACCAGCTGACGGCTGCAAGGACCTGAATTAGGTTTGGAAGGGGTCAAGGCAAACAACTGGCAGTGACTGACCTGACCCTGACCGAGGTGGTAAGTCACAGCGTCTTTTGAGCAGTAAGAACACAGAAGATGACTGAATGTGGGATGTGAAAGAAATGGCTTCTGGTGTTTGGCAAGAACAATCAGAAAGAGCTGACACAGAAATGAGGATAATACTTGTATTTGGTTTGGAGGAGAAAACCCTTCTGAACATTATTATTACAAAAATGTTAGTAAGAAGACTTATTAACCCTCAAAATGTGAGCTTTTAGACTTGTTTTGACCATGTTAATTTTAATTAGCCTGAGCAAAAATTTTAACATCTCTGTAAAGCAGTTACAGTTATTTGAATTTTCAAACAATGATTTTTATACAAATTATATCATTTTACTTTTTTATTTTAATAAAAGTTTATTCATTTTGTATCTTAACTGTAGTCCCCGCCCTCATTTCCTCCCAATCCCACCCTCCATCCCTCTTCTCCACCCATGCCTCTCCCCTAGTCCACTGATAGGGGAGGTCCTCCTCCCCTTCCATCTGACCCTAGTCTATCAGGTCTCATCAGGAATGGCTGCATTGTCTTCCTCTGTGGCCTGGTAGGGCTGCTACCCTCTCAGGGGGAGGTGGTCAAAGAGCCAGTGACAGAGTTCACGTCAGAGACAGTCCCTGCTCCCCTTACTAGGGAATACACTTGGACACTGAGCTGCCGTGGGCTACATCTGGGCAGGATTCTAGGTTATCTTGGTGCATGATCTTTGGTTGGAGTATCAGTCTCAGAAAAGGCCCCTGGGCCCAGATTTCTTGGTTCTTGGCATTCCTTGTGGAGCTCCTGTCACCCTCCAGGTCTTTCTATCTCTGTCTTCTTTCATAAGATTCGCTGCACAATGCCCAAAGTTTGGCTATGACTCTCAGCATTGCTTTGATACCCTGCTGGGTAGAGTCTTTCAGAGGCCCTTTGTGGTAGGCTCCTGTCCTGTTGCCTGTTTTCTCCCTCTTCTAATGTCTGTCTTGTTTGCTTTTCTGAGTGAGGATTGATCATCTTATCCCGGGTCCTCCTTCTTGCTTAGCTTCTTTAGATGTACAGATTTTAGTATGTTTATCCTATATTATATGTCTAATATCCACTTCCATGTGTGTCTTTCTGCTTCTGGGATACCTCACTCAGGATGATCTTTTCTAGTTCCCACCATTTGCCTGCACATTTCATGATTTTCTTGTTTTTAATTGCTGAGTAGTATTCCATTGTGTAAATGTACCACAATTTCTGTAACTATTCTTCTGTTGAGCGACATCTGGTCGTTTCCAGATTCTGGCTATTATAAATAAAGCTACTATGAATATGGTTGAACAAAAGTATTTCAGAAATAAGATGTTTGAAGTTTCTTTGATAAATTGACAACAGTTTTGAATTTAAAACAATGTTGAAGCCTACCTTGGTCTATGTGGTATAGTCCCTATAGGTTTATATATGAATGCTTGGTCTATAATTGGTGGAACTGTTTGGGAAGGATTAGGAAGTATGGCCTTGTTGGAGGAGGTATGTCACTAGGGGTAAGCTTTTTTTTTAAAAAAGATTTATTTATTTACTGTATGTGTATGAACATATACTTTGTTTTCATGCACATCAGAAGAGGGAATCAGATTTCATTACAGATGGTTGTGAGCCACCATGTGGTTGCTCGGAATTGAAATCAGGACCTCTGGAACAGCACTCAGTGCTCTTAACCGCTGAGCCATCTCTCCAGCCCACAGGGTAAGCTTTGAGATTGCAAAAGCTGATACCATTTGAAGTTTCTCCCTCTCCCTCTTCCTCTCTCTCTCCCTTTTCCTCTCCCTCCCCCCTCTGTGTGTCTGTCTCTCTCTGCATTGTGTTTGGGTATCAAGATGAAAACTCTCAGGTACCACTCCAGAACCATGCCTGCCTGCCTGCTGCCACACTTTCCATTATCATGGCCATAGACTCAAACTCTCTGAAACTGTAAGTCCCAATAAACTCTATATGTTGCCTTGGTATCTTACCACAACAATAGAACTGTGATTAAGACAGGCTCCAATCTTTCCAGGGTACTATTTCTAGGCAAAAAGAGAAAAAGGTAATATTTATTTTTTAAGTAATATTTTTCACAATATAAACCTTAGGCTTGCTGGCTGTGATTTGAATGTCTGTGCCCTCAAAAATTCTTCTTGAGCTTTAGTGCCACTGTGCCATCTATGAGAGACTGCCTGGTGAGGCAAGGAATAGATGCTTCTAACAGTGGCATGATGGGTGATTCCTGTGAGGATACAGAATAACAGCAGAACAGGGAAAGCATAACTCTTTCCAGAGCACGTGAGTGGTTGTGATGAGGAGGGTCCTTAAAATATGGACAAGAGGAGCATTCTAATGAGATCTTAGATGGAAACCATCGCCAAAGTAGAAGACAATGGAATTGTGTAGGCAGGATGGCTCAGTGGGTAAAGTGCTTGCTGTACAAGCCTGGCCGTGAGAGTTTGGTCCCTAAAACATGCAGTGGTAGAAGGAGAGAAAGAACTGAGTTCACAGAGTTGCCCTTTGACCTTCATGTACACATAGTAGTATGCACGCTTCCCCTCATGGGTGTACACACCTAGAATAGTGGTCGAAGTTACTTGACAAAATGGTAACTTATCATAGGGATTTGTATAAGATGGATTTTAAGAGTGATGAGCTGTAATTTCTGGCTAAAGAGATATTTGAACAGTAAACTATTTGGTTTGGTGGCTACTTTTAATTGCTTTCACTAACAAGAAATAGGGGGAAATATGTCTCAAATATGTATTTATAGCTAAAATAGAAACAGTGCAGAAAATTCAAAGAAAACCCCACTTTGTCCGACTGCATGCGGTGAAAAGTGTTTGGGCAGAACACTGACTGTGGCTATGTGAATGTTCACTGGGAACGATATGGATGGGATGAATCCAAGGTTCTATTCACGACAGTGAGGGAAACACTCCAGCATGCATTTCAGAGCTGTTTGCTCATCCAGATTCAGCCTGCAGGATGGCAGGATAGTTCCAGGGGCCGGCCTAGAGAACCTTCCATGGGCTCATCTGCCCTGCTACCCTATTGCTCTCAGCACACAGCCATCCCTAGCTACTGGTGCTGGGTTCTTGGACTTGCAGGTCCCCATAATAGTGAAAAATGAATTTATTTTCTTCTAAATTACCCAGTCTGTGATATTTTGTTGTAACAGCAGAAAATAAACTGAGAAAATGCATTCTGTGGGAAATTCAAAATGGGGAAGTAAAAAGCAGAAACCAGCAGTCAACTCTACTCCTTTATTCTAGTATCCGTTATTCTATATCCCGAATGTTTTCAATAAGTGTGAAGAGAATAATAAGATGCGGATAGTGTGGCTTGCTGCAGAGGCTGATGTTTGCTCCAGTAAATAACAAGCTGGAGGGGAAAGTCAATGTGGCCTTTGTTTTATTTCATTTTCTCCGGAGTATGGACAGATTGCTGATTTATTAAAAACGTTTCCTAGAGCAGGTGTTTATAAAATTTTCAGGGGAAGAGAAAGGAAAATATTTCAATCACAATGTCTTGAGATTTTCTTCCTTCTTCCCTTTAAGTCACTTCTCTGCAGCTATTTTTTGTCTCCCAGCATTGGGATTGAACCTATGACCTCACACACAGTGTAAGCACTTTACCACTGAGCTGTATCTTCAGCAATTTTCACCTTTTATTTTGGGATGGGGTCTCACTAAGTTGCCCTGGCTGATCTGGATCTCAGCCTGTTAGTCCAGGCTGGCTTTGAGCTCCTGACTCCTCAGATGCCAAGAGCACAGAGTGAATTCTCTGTCCCCTCTTCCTGTACTAAAACTTTGACTAAGCCTAGAAGGCGTAGAATATACACTCATGACTTGGTTTTAAGTGTGTGTGCAGTTTGGAGAGTTCTTATCAGCCAGGCTGTGTTAACTGAAATAATCCAGACCCCTAACTCTCAGCATCTTATGTTTCTACCCACGTTATAATCGAAAAGGTCATGAAGAGCTGAATAGGAAACAGTCTTTTCAACATGTGACTTTTGTTGTGCTTTGCATTCTGTTTCCATTTTTCAAGATTCTCAAAATATTCAACTGAGTGTTTTCAATTATTCTTTAAATTTGCTCTTTTTATAATTATGAGCAGAGTCCAGGGTATTTAATAACATTTGTTTTGAGTGGCTATGCACACTCATTTGTCTATACTTGGATGATGCTAAATTTGAATATAAGAAAATGCTAAAACACTCCCCTTCCTGTCTCATTTTGCAAGAGCAAACCTGGAAAATCTGAGGAAAAGAATCTGCTTTGTGAAAAGCAACCTTGAAATCCTACTGCATATTCTGCCGATCGCAGTAGGAGATTGCTGCTCAGGGTCCTCTTGTTAGAAGGGAAGAAATCAGAATTTTTTAGTTTTCTGCTTTCACTGGCATTGTGTAATGGGTGCCTCATTTTCAGAGGGAGGGATTTTCATATATAGCCCAGCCTGTCCTGGACGGAGGGTCCTCCTGCCTCCGCCTCCAGAATGTTGAGGTTACAGGTGTGTCACCGTGCCCAGCTTAGATGGACTTTTAAAATGAAAGCCCACTGATATAACACTGATTTTTATTTGCATGAAAGAGCAAAAGGCACTTAGAAGTTTCTTTTTTAATGATTCACTTCTGTGTTAAAAACCTTCCTCATTCTGTTTGTTTTTGAAGAAGATGTAGTCAGATTAGATGCAGGGTATCAGATGTTAGTCAACACACAGCCATGGCCGGATAGGATTTCCAGGGAACACACCAGGGGAAGTTCGATAGCAGCATCTGTCACCTGGCTTTGTCACCCAGGAGAGAGACTGGCATCCCGGAGCCTGGCAAGGAATGCCCACTATCCAGGCTGGCACCTGCCAACAGGGAAGAGAGTGACGACTCTCACTCACTGCTCTGCTTTGCTCAATACTCAGCGTCAGCTTAGCAGCCACCTCTGTCCTGCTCTTCTAGTCCTTGCTCTCTTCCTGTCCATCTTTATTTCTTCTGTCCTTTGTCTTTCCTCTGTTCTTTTTTTCTCTTCATTTGATAGGCTTTTGCAAGCACTGTGGGCTGTAGGTTTGGGAGGTGTCTGTCTATACTCTCTGAGAGCCTTGGTTAGTAATGCAGTATTCTTCTCACCTCTTTGTTCACAGTCTCACAACCCAGAGCGGCTTCATCTCTCTCTGTCCAGTGTCCCTATTATTCCTCTGTATGTACTTTTCTTTCCACCAGGTTTTCTTCTTCAACCTAATATTAGTCACTAGTTTTATTCTGCTTTGTTACTTTTCTGTTTGGACCAGAAACTAAAATATCAATGCACTTGGTGCTAGCAGGGCTCCTTTATTTCCTAAATGTCTGGTTCTGAAGGGGTGATAATAATAATATTATCAAAATATTAAATTTGATTATTTCTGCTTTTTGATAGTGGGCATACATTTTTTTTTCAGTCCAAATAATCATTTGCTATACAACAGAAGAAGGATATAGTTGTGAAGTCAGAATTATATTTTAAATGAAAAAAAAAAGTTGCTGTACAAAATTTGATCACATTTTGGTCAGTTTTCCATGTTCTTTCTCTTGCTAAGGGACAGCTCATTATGAATGGACAAAGTTTGTAAGGCATTGGTTGAAAGTAGAGAACTGAATTCCTTAGTAAGAGTGCTTGTGCAAGATGACGGAGCAGTTGTATAGCCTCGTTAGATTTCCATCCTGTGAGTTTTTTAATCTTAAATACTTCTCATTCATGAAATGCCCATGCGTTACTTGAGTGACCAGATGCTATTTACACTAACTTTCTTGCATATGTTTAGAAAGCCTTAAACACTGCTAGTAGCCATTAACATCAATTCAATCCAAACCTGAAGCCAGCACAGGCAGAGAGAACTGATTTTTGAAAAATATGACTGAAAGACTTAGTGAGCAGGACATTCTGATAGAATGAATGAGGGAAGAGAGAATATAAGGGCTTGATGGCAAGCTAGAATGAACTGGAAACTCCAGGCAGTGACAGAGTGATGAGAAAAGTGATGAGAAAAGTGATGAGAAAATGTGAGCTAGAATATATGACATTTGTGGAAAAGCATGAAAAGCCCAAGTTACAAATCATGGGCAAAGAAAAAGAATTTTATGTTAACAGTAGAGAAAATATTCTCAAGAAAATTGCCAAGAACCCACTTTCTCCATCTTTCTAGAACTTGAAATCTTAGATAAGAGTATTAAGAAAACTGAAGGAGGTCAAGGGAATACTAAATGAGAAGGGAGAAAGTCAAAGTATATTTATTTGAAGATGATAAGATAGTATACATGAATGAACCTAAAAATTCCATCAGGGAACTCCTATCACTCATAAGCACTTTCAGCAAAGTCACAGGTTACAAAATTAATACAGAAAAATCAATAGCCTTCCTATATACAAATGAGAAATGTACCAAGAAAGAAATCATAGAAATATAATAATAATAATAATAATAATAATAATAATAATAACTTCAAAAATTATAATATCTTGGGGGAAATGCCAATCAAGAAAGAGAAAGACTTGTAGAGTAAAAAAAAAAAACTTTAAAACATTGAAAAAGCAACTGAAAAAGATATCAGAAGATGGAAAGATCTCCCATGCTCATGGATCGGCAGGATTAATGTAATGAAAATGGTGATCCCACCAAAAGCTATCTACAGATTCAATGTAATCCTCATAAAAATTACAATACAGTTTTTACGGAAATCAAAGAACAACTTTCAACCTCATATGGAAAAACAAACAAAACAAATAAACAAAAAACCCTAGGGTGCCTAAATCAATCCAGAACAATAAAAGAAATTTTGGAGATCTCACCATCTCCAATCTCAAATTATACTACAAAGCTATAGTAATAAAAACAGAATGATATTGGCACAAAAGCAGACACATTGATCAATGGAATGAAATTGAAGACACAGATGTAATTCCACAGTCCCATGTACAGCCAGTTTTTTTTTTTTTTTTATAAGGAACTGAGAAATAAACACTGGAAGAAAGACAGCATCTTAAACAAATGATGCTGGTCAAACTTGGTGGCTGCATGTAGAAGAATGCAAATAGATCCATACTTATTATCTGGAACAAAATCAATTCCAAATGGATCAAAGAGCTCAATATAAGGCCAGATAAACTGAATCTGATAGAAGGGAAAGTGGGGAATAGTCTTGAACTCATTGGCATAGGAAAATACTTTCTGACCATAACATTGGTAGCACTGGCACTAAGAACAAGAATTAATAAATGGGATTTCATTGAAATGAAAAGTTTCTGTGTTTCAAAAGGAATCATCATTTTGACAAAGTGGCAGTCTGTAGAATGGGAAATTTTTTTTTACCAACTAAATATATGATAAAGGGCTAATATCTAAAGCATATAGAAAACCCCAAAATCTGGATATTAGGAAAACAACTCAATTTTAAAAATGAGGTACAGATATGAAGAGAGAATTTTCAAAAGAGGAACTCAAATGGCAGAGAAACACTTAAAGAAATAGTATTTTTAGTCACCAAAAATGTGAATAAAAACTGCTTTGACATTTAATCTTACACCGTTCAGAATGGCTATGATAAATAAAACAAATGACAGCTCATGCTGGTGAGGATGTAGAGTAAGGGGAACATTAATTTATTGCAATTGCAGTGCTAATGTGAAAAGCCACTATGGAGATCATTGTGGACCTTCTTCAGGAAGCTGTAAATAGAACTGTTTCAAGCTCCAGATAGAACACTCTTGGACATATACCTAAGGAACATACATCCAACTACAGAGACACTTGGTCAACCAAGTGAAGGAACTGGAAATAAAATGATTCCTAATGACATTCTGTTATACTCATAGATCAGTGTTTTATTCAACCATCACTAGAGAAGCTTCCTCCTGTAGTACATGGGAACAAATACAGAGGCCCACAGCTGGACATTTTGCAGAGAATGTGACCATGGCACATTCAATAGTCAACTGGATGTTTCTATAAAATTACTTCCTTTAGGCCTCAGGTAACCCTGTGGGAGAGGAGATGGAAAGATTATCAGAGACAGAGGAGCTTTCTAAACACAGCAGGACTCATTCAAATATTAAATTATAGAGACTGAAAGTAGTATGCACATGGCCTGTACAGATCTAGGCCAGATGGGTTCCTGGTGCTAAGACAGTAAGTGGACAGAAGCCCCTATACCTAAACTCAGAATCTATCTCCAGTTGATAATAACTTGCAATGCAAAAATTAGTTTTCTCCAACAATGTCTCACTGAGTATATAAACCACTCTTAAAGGCAGGCTCCATGCTCAGCAGTAGATAGTCAACACAAAATGAGCTCATTGGCACTTTTGGAGGTTCTTTGCATCATAATACTTTATCAGGGCATTAAAAACAAATTAATTTTTTTACCGTAGAGGTCTGGTCTTATGCATATGTGTTATGGCTTCTGTTTTTTTTTTTTTTTTTTTTTTTTTTTTTTTTTTTTTTTTTTTTTTTTGTTTTTTTTTTTTTTTTTTTTTTTTTTTTTTTTTTTTTTTTTTTTTTTTGCGTTTCTGTGTGTGCAAACGTGTGTGTGTCTGTACCTATATGTGTTTCCTGTGCTTTCTCATTGGTTCTTTTCTCTGCTTGTTTGTTTTGTCCTGTTCCACTTTGTTTGTTTGTTCTTTAATCTTATTTTATTATTACTTTTCAGATGACAGAGAGAGAGAGAGAGAGGGTGAGAGAGAGAGAGGATTTAGATGGGAGGGGAGGTGGGAAGGATCTGGAAGAAGTTGGGAGAGGGGAACCACAATAACAATATAGTTTATGGAAAACCTATTTTCAATAAAAGAAAAATAGGAATAAAGAAAGTGAAAGAAATCATAGAAGTGAAATGATGCCTATCTAGGTTTGGGAAAGATGTTTACAGGTTTATGTACAACCAGAAAAGAGCCTCCTATTGTCATGTTATAGTTAAGACACTAAACATGTAGAACAAATAATATATTGAAAATGTCTAAAGAGAAGCACTAAGTCACATGGAAAGGCCAGCTCATCAAAATAGCAGATTTCTCAACATAAAGTTGCCCAGCCAAGACAGCTTGGATTGGGGCATTTCCAGCACTAAAAGACAATAACTTTCATCCCAAACTGTTATACCCAGCAAAAGTGTCTACCATAAATGAAGGAGAAAGAAAATCTCACAATAAAAAAACAGGCTGAGAGTTTGTGACCACTAAATGAGTTCTACAGAATCTGCTGTACAAAATAGTTTGGATTAAAGAGAAAGATACACACAAACAATAATTAAGTAGAACAAGAAAATAGAAAATACCACCTACACACCTTTCAGTAATAACTTCATTATTAATGGTTTCAATTTCCTAATCAAATGACACAGAGTAGTAGATTGTATTGAAAAGAGATTCATCTATTTTATTTATCTATTTATCTGTTTATTTAAAGTCCTTGGAAAAGTAAGAACAAGTTGACACTAAAGCCAGCAGGGATAAAGAAATAATATAAAGCCAGAGGAAGTGGATCAATTTCTAGATGCAAACAATGACCTATCTACATTAAACTGAGATGAGATGAAAATTTATACCAATCTGTAGCAAGATTGAGGCAATAATACATTTCTAAACTAAAATAATTCTATTCTCATATGTGTTCACTACTAAATTCAATATTTCTAGAACTGGCATCCATTGCTTATCAAACAATCCTGCCAATGGGAAGGAAAGGAATGCTATCAAGCTGCCTATGAAGCAAATTTGACCAGATAAAGAGATAATAAAGGAAGAAAAGTGCAAGTCAATATCCCTGGTGAAATTAGATGAAAAAAATAGTAAAAGATTTACAACTTTAATTCAATATTGAAATAATTCATGGCCAAGTTGGCTTGATTCAAATATGAATGTTTGTTGAACATATGGAAATTAATAAATTTAATTCAGAACATCAGTGGACTCAAGGACAGTAACTACATGACTGTCTCAAAGAATCATACTGGAGTTCCCACCATACATAGATTCAAATTTTCCTAGACCCTTAGAAACATAACATCATTGTATGGTCACAGAAAATGGACAGTAATCAATGGAACCGGATAGATGAACTTATTTCTACAGACCCATATGCTCTCTGTCAAAGATGTCAATAATTCACAAGGGAGAATAAAAGAGCCTCTTCAAGAAGTAGTGCTCGGAAAACTGGATATCCTCATGGAGCATGAATCTAGAACCCTATCTGTTTATTGCCTGTTTCAAAAATCAACTCCAAGTGAATCAAAGGCCTTACATACAAGAACTGAAACTGAAACCGTCAGAGGAAAAGGTGAGGAAACACTCTAAGATACAGGTATAAGCCAGAACTTCCTGAATAGCACTCCAGTTACTTGAGAAACAACGTCAACAACTGGTAAATGGTGCTTCATGAAACTAGAAATGCTTTTCTCAGCAAAGGAACTAGTTGAGCGAGGAGACATGCTATCCCTGTAACTGAGGACTAGCATCTAGAATCTACCAAGAACTTAGTCACAACAACAACAACAAAAATCAAACAAGCCAGTCAACAAATGGGATAATCAGATCAGACAACTCTCAAAAGTTGAACTACAAATGACCAATGAGTGTATGAAAAATATGTTCCATCTTCTCAACTATAAGAGAAATATAAATCACATCTACTTTGAAGTTCCATCTCACCCCAGTTAGAATGGTAGCCAGTCATTTAGAAGGCAAATAACAACAAATGCTGGTCCAATGGAGAAAAGGGAGACCTTTCATGCTACCGGAGGGAGTGAACACCACTCCAGTCACTGTCGCAGAGGTTCCTCACACAACTCAAAGTAGTCTGTGTGCCCCTGCTCTATGCTTCCGCGGTGTTTGCCCAGAGGATGCCAAGTCAACGAACAGATCACAGAGATCCTTATATCAATATTACTGGAGCAGTATTCACAACAGATAAATTATGGAACCAACCCAGGTGTCCAATAACAGCAAATGTGGTAAATACGGTACAGTAAATGTGGTAAATACGGAAAAAATTTGAAAATTAAATTTTTTGTGTGCATTTGTATACATATATGGGCTTGTGTGTGGAAGTCAGAGGACAACTTTTAAGATTTGAATCTTTTCTACCACTCTGTGGGTCCTGGGAATCACACTCATTATCAGGCCTGGTGGCAAGTACTCTTATCCACTAAGCCATCTTGCTGGACCATATGATGGACTATTTTAGTTATAATGAACAGTATATGAAGTTGGGCATGGTGGCACACACCTTTAATTTCAGCATTTGGGGAGGCAGAGGCAGGTGGATATCTGTGAGTTCATTTTGCAGCCTGGTCTGCAAAATGCGTCCAAGACAGCCAAGGCTACACAGAGAAACCCTGTCTTAAAAACAAAACAAAAATATTTCTCATGAAACAGAATGCAACTAGAAATAATCATGGTGAGTAAATTATGTCAGTCTCGGGGGGGGGAGGTCAGTTGTTTTTTCTTCTTTGTTGGTGCCTAGATTTTATATAGACACAAAACAATGTTTGTATATGATGTGAACATGTCTAGGAAGACAGGTGGGACTAAGGGGGGGGGATGAGTAGGGAGTGTAGGAGGATATGAGGGAATAAGCCCAGGCACATCAGATACTGAGCGAGACGTCTGCTCCTCAGGAACCTGTACAGGGACTGTTCCTGGAAAAAAAAAAAGCCCTAGCGTCACTGAGTGTCCACCCCCATTTCCCTTCCCAACTTGTGTAGCTGGACCACGCTTTCATTCCTCAACAGGGAGGAATGTTTGCATCTGTTCTCCAGCCATGTGGGCTGGTTTTGCTTTTAACTCTGAACGTAGTTCAGCCTAGGTTACTCCCTCTTTTGGGAATTTCTCTGGCCCTGCATCCCTTTCAGTCCCCTTGCTTTCTCAGCACATCCTGTAGTTATCCCTCCATCCAGCAGTTTTCTTGAGTACACAGATGCATCTCATCAACTACCCCACGCCTTCCTTTAGGGGGTGAGCGTTTGGAGCAATACCCTTGTGTGTACCTCATTCATGAAGTATCTTTGATAAGTGTTGGTAGATTTTTGATTATATTTTAAAATTATTTTAGTTTCTATTATTTATTAATAAGAGGTCACTTAACTGGGCATGGAGAATAACAGGAATGTCCTATTAATTTAAGAGAGCCTGTAATGCCAATCTTGGCTGTATATTTTGAACTATAGTATGTGCTTTCTTTTTTTGCAAGCTTTGCTGTATATTTAGGTTATGCTTACATAAGCACATATATTTTGGCAACCATTTAGAGTTTTTGTGAACGGGTTCAACCTCTAGCCTTCAGGAGCTGAGATTGATCTGTTTTCTAATTTAGCCGAATACATGCCTGTCCTGGTGACTTGTGTTCCCACCTTACTGAGTGGCCATAGTTTTAACTATTTTGAAGGGCATGTAAACCTGGAGTTTTGCATGTTTTCTTCTTTCAGAATGCACTAAATGCCTTACCCTCCCTAGCTCAACCCATCAGACTAGAGCACTCTATAAATAAACACAGAAAAAAAAAATCTAAAAATAGGACAGTTTGTCAACATAAACACGTTAGGTAGTAATGTAATCCAGTATTGATAATATAATGGCACTAAACAAAGGCAGAGTGATTCCTCGAAGCTGTGAATCTCAAGGGGGAGGGCTGTGGCCTGAGATGGGGGTGGTGGCATCAGACTGTGGGGGAAGCTGGTGAATAAGATTTTATAGTGTGAACTGCAGAGAATAAAGAGCAACCTACACGTTAGGGAAGAGGGCTTAGAAGAGCTCAGAACTCCGCTTGCAGGGTTTAAGCTACCTGGGATGGCGACAACATTGTGGCAATAGGGTATGTTTATAGTAGAGATTTAGAAACAACTACATTTGTATTTTTCTGAAGAAACATTTTGTATATTGGCATTAGTATGACTCTGAATCACTTATGTAAATGAAAATCAACTATTGTGAAGCAATGCTAAAATACATATAGATCTGCTTCATTAGCCGTTCTATTATTTTTCACAGTTTTGCCTTGCTCGTTTTAACTGAGCCGATGCAGCAATCGCATGTGACCACCTTTTGCCTTGGAATGACTCTCACGCTAGGATGTTGCTGTTCTTCCACTGAAGCTCTTGTGACCTCTTATGCCTGGGGCAAGGCTGTAGAAGATTACTTTTCTCTGCCATTCTATATTCTTCTACAGAGAATTCTCTATTTAGCTCCATACCCCATTTTTAAATTGGGTTACTTGAATTATTGCCTTTTAACTTCTTTAGTTCTTTATATATTCCAGATATCAGCCCTCTGTCAGATGTTGGGTTGGTGAAGATCCTTTCCCAATGTGTAGGCTGTTGTTTTGTTCTAACAACAGTGTCTTTTGCTTTACAGAAGCTTTTCAGTTTCATGAGGTCCCATTTATTGATTGTTGATCTTAGGGCCTGTGCTGATGGTCTTCTGTTCAGGAAGTTGTCTCCTGTGCCAATGAGTTCTAGGCTCTTACCCACTTTTTCTTCTAACCGATTTAGAGTATCTGGTTTTATATTGAGATCTTTGATCCACTTGGACTTTAGTTTTGTACAGGGTGATAAATACGGATCTATCTTCATTTTTCTGCATGTAGACATCCAGTTGGACCAGCACCATTTGTTAAAGATGCTGTCTTTTTTCCATTGAATGGTTTTGGCTTCTTTGTCAAAAATCAAGTATTCATAGGTGTGTGGGTTTGTTTCTGGGTCTTCTATTCGGTTACATTGATCCACCTTTCTGTTTCTATGCCAGTACCAAGCAGTTTTTATTATTATTGCTCTGTAGTACAACTTGATATCAGTGATGGAGATACCTCCAGAGGATCTGTTGTTATACAGGATTGTTTTGGAAATTCTGGGTTTTTTGTTTCTCCATATGAAGTTGAGAATTTTTCTTTCAAAGTCTGTAAAGAATTGTGTTGGTATTTTAATGGGAATTGCATTGAATCTGTAGATTGCTTTTGGCAGGATGGCCATTTTCACTATGTTAATCCTACCGATCCATGAGCACGGGAGATTGTTCCATCTTCTGATGTTTTCTTTGATTTCTTTCTTCAGAGACTTGAAGTTTTCATCAAACAGGTCTTTCACCTGCTTGGTTAGAGTCACCCCAAGGTACTTTATGTTATTAGTGGCTATTGTGAAGGGTGTTGTTTCCCTGATCTCTTTCTCAGCCCTTTTGTCTTGGGTATATAGGAAGGCTTCTCATAAGGAGATGTTCAACTTCCCTAGCCATCAGAGAGATGCAAATCAAAACGACCCTGAGATTTCACCTTACACCCATCAGAATGGCTAAGATAAAAATCTCAAGAGATAACACATGCTGGAGAGGCTGTGGAGAAAGGGGAACCCTCCTCTATTGCTGGTGGGAATGTCAACTGGTACAACCACTATGGAAATCAATCTGGCACTTTCTCAGACAATTAGGAATAGTGCTACCTCAAGATCCAGCTATACCACTCCTAGGCATATATCCAAAAGATATTCAAGTACACAACAAGGACATTTGCTCAACCATGTTTGTAGCAGTTTTATTCGTAATAGCCAGAACCTGGAAACAACCCAGATGTCCATCAATGGAGGAATGGATACAGAAATTGTGGTACTTTTACACAATGGAATACTACTCAGAATTAAAAACAAGGAAATCATTAATTTTGCAGGCAAATGGTGGGATCTAGAAAAAATTATCCTGAGTGAGATATCCCAAAAGCAGAAAGACACACATGGTATATACTCACTTATATAAACCTGTAAGAGAGGATAAACATACTAAAATATGTACACTTAAAGAAGATAAACAAGAAAGATGTCCAGGGTTAAGGTGATTAATCCTCATCTAGAAAAACAAAGGGGATGGACATTGGAAATAGGAGAAAACAAGTAACAGGACAGTAGCCTACCACAGAAGGCACCTTAAAGACTCTACCTAGCAGTGATCAAAGCAGATGCTGAGACCCATAACCAAGCGTTTGGCAGAGTATAGGGAATCATATGAAGGAAGGAGGAATTAGTATATCCTAGAGGGGACAGGGAGCCCCACAAGGTCCAAATATATCTGAGCACAGGGGTCTTCTATAAGACTGTTTATCCAACCAAGGACCATACATGGATATAACCTACAACCCCTGCTCAGACGTGGCCCATAGTAGCTCAGTATCCAAGTGGGTTCCCTAGTAAGGGGGACAGGAATTGTTTCTGACATGAACTCATGAGCTTCCCCTCCCCCCTGAGGGAGGAGCAGCCTTGCTAGGCCACAGATAAGGACATTGCAACCATCCTGAAGATACCTGATAAGCTAGGGCCAGATGGAAGGAGAGGAGGATACCCCCTCTCAGTGGACTAGGAAGGGGGCAGGAAGGAGATGAGGGAGGGAGGGGAGGATTGGGAGGGAAAGAGGGAGAGGGCTACAGCTGGGATACAAATGAATGTATAAAATTATTTAAAAATAAAAAAATATTTAAAAAAACAAATTACAAAATGAAAAAAAAAAGATTACTTTTCTGTACACTGTTGCCCTTTACATTCTTCCTTTTCCTGTCTTTTCTTTGGTTAATCTCAGTCAATGGAAGGACCAAATATAAGAAGAAGCATGACCCTTTCCTACTGTCTGTTGAGGATTCATGCCTTTATCCATGTGTCAGCTGCTTCTTCCTTTTTGTTGTCCAGCCGTTATTTCCACCTCTATAACAGCATACAGAAGGGATTGAAACCTCTCCTCACTTTTCCATGATTTCACATTATGGAGACAATGACTAGTACCAACAGTTAATTAAAAATGCAGTGCACAATAATGACAGTTTCCATTTCTACATCATGTTACAATGCTTGCTTAGAAATCAGAATGCAATTGAGCTCTGTTTAAAAGAGTATATAAAGCTGAACTTACTTTACTTATAAGCAGTAAGTAGCTATAACTGAAAAATGTTTCTGAGTGAGAAATTAATTTTAATCACATTACCAGTTTTAAAAGTCATAAAACAATCAAAGACTTCAAATGTCAACCGTGAAGTTCTACAGAAATGTCAGCAATACAAATATTGATGCTGGCCGGCTGGGTTAAAGTAGCTTTATTCCTTAGGCCACTACGTGACCATTACATAGTTAACACAAATTGTTAGCAAATTGTGAATTAACCAGGTCAGAAAGGTGCACACACTATATGGCATTAGAAAGGTTGGGATTTATTTCTAGGCTGCAGAAAAATTGTAAAAGTAAAAATAGGACATGACATATGAAACATTATTTACTTATTTAGTAAAATTTAGAAGATTTTTAAGTTAGAGGAATCTGGTATGCCTTTTGTAGTTACTTGAACTCAATATTCCAGGTCTCAGAATGTGTCATCATGACCAGGCTCTCACCTGGGATAGCTCAGGGAAAGCCTGAGGGCACAAGGGGTGAAGAGCAAGCCTGCAGCTGGGGTCCCTTCCCCTTCTCACTTAGCCTCTGGGAGTCTGCTCTCGCTCTGGCCATGCTGTCTGAGTACTCGCCTGCTCAGTTTCCTGCCTTCACATTTCAAGAACACAGCATAACACCTTCCTTGAAGTACTGCTTAAAAAAATGGTTTCTGGAAAAGCAAATCAGAAAGGAAAGAATGAAAGTAAAGGCAATGTATCAAATAAACAACAAAAAAGAGTTTTATAGAACATTCGAATGGTTTAAAAAAAACAACTGTAGGGATTTTTTTGGTGCCACTTTAAAATAGGCATCTTTTCTCCCATACCTCTGTCATTATTTTCTTCATTCTAGATTTCCTTTTACTAGTTAGCCCACATTCCAATCATCACCCCACATAGTCTTTTTTTTTTTTTTTTCTTAAGCCTTTCTTTTTTCCTTTATCCACTGCCCCCTATCCTTACTCTATGGACTTCTGTGGTCAGGAAAATAAACATAAGCTCTGCTCATTCAACATACTACCAAATGTGTGTGCAAACCCACCCTCGATGCTGTGTCTGGAAAGTGTTCCCCCCTCCTAATGAATGCATTGATATCTAATAGCCAATATGATGATAATAACTTGCTGGACCTGTGGGACATGGTTGCATCCTGAAGGCAGCAGAGCCCTCATGAATGAGATTAGTTTCCATATAAAAGGGACTTAGGGACGCTCATCACTCCCTTCCGTTGCATAACAAAACCTTGGAGGCACCTTCTATAAAGTAGACAGTAAGTTCCCATCTAATATCAAATTTCTTGCTCTTTGATTTTGGACTTATAGACTCTTTCTTTCCTTCTTTCCTTCCTTTCCTCCTTTCTTTCCTTTTTTCTTTCTTTCTTTCCTTCCTTCTTTCCTTCCTTCTTTCCTTCCTTCCTTCCTTCCTTTCTTCCTTCCTTCCTTTTTTTCTTTCTTTCTTGACAATGCCTCTCACTGGACTATTACCAGACAAATAGGATAGGCTGACTGACCAGTAAGTCCCAGGGATCCATCTGTCTCCATCTCCTTATCATTGTAATTACATCACATATAATGTGTATTCCATCACATATCTATCTATCTATCTATCTATCTATCTATCTATCTATCTATCTATCTA